>NC_090739.1:123649090-123669992 GCF_036898095.1 Palaemon carinicauda
TAGCAGGACAATGCCCTAGAGAGTTATGGAGCCCTTTGACTGGCCAGACAGTACTTCATTGGATCCTTCTCTCTTGTTACGGTTTACTTTCCCTTTGCCTACACATTCACCGAATATTCTGGCCTATTCTATACAGATTTTCCTCTGTCCTCATACACCTGACAACACTGAGAATACCAAACAATTCTTCTTCACCTAAGATGTTAACTACTGCACTGCTAGTTCCTCTAGGTAAGGGTAGAAGAGACTCTTTAGCTATGGTAAGCAGCTCTTCTAGGAGAAGGACACTCCAAAATCAAACCATTGCTCTCTAGTCTTGGGTAGTGCCATAGCCTCTGTACCATGGCCCTCCACTGTCTTGGGTTAGAGTTCTCTTGCTTGAGGGTACACTCGGGCACACTCTTTTGTCTTATTTCTCTTCCTCTTGTTTGTTAAAGTTTTTATAGTTTATATGGAAAATATTTATTTTGGTGGTGTTATTGTTCTTAAAATATTTCATTTTTCCTTGTTTCCTTTCCTCACTGGGCTACCTTTCCCTGTAGGAGCCCTTGAGCTTATAGCATCTTGATTTTCCAACTAGGGATATAGCTTAGCTAGTAATAATAAGAATAATGATAATAGGGAATTATGGAACATAGAAGCTCTACTCTATAATGGTCACGTCAGCCCTCTGCAGAAAATACATATTAATGAGAGAACACAATAGGGGTTTATGCCTTCATCCATGCAGGGGAGATTGATGCTTCATCTCAATTGTTATAGAGTTTTAAAAGTCATTGTTTCTACAAGCATATTTATGGTTTGATAATTTTTGAAAAATTGTAATGGTATTTTGCTCCCATTTCAATTCTATAATTATCTGCATTTCTATGCTTTATGAATTATTAAAAGATTTTAGTTGATATTTTACGCAAGAGATTCCTTTTCAACGACTTTAGAGCATTCTGATTCTTTTGATGGAATTACTTTCAGAAAATAATATAAAGTATTTCATAGAATATTAAGCTTAGTTGTGACATTTCAGTTTTTAGTGACTTTTTGCGATAATTGAAAAGCAATATGTGTAATAACTTGAAGAGTTTTCAGTAAATGATTCATTTATGTAATTTCCAAAACAGAGAATCGGTTCCACCAAAACAATGGTATTTTTGAGTTACTCTAAATTCTATATAATTTTTTTGTTTCAAGACTGATTTCTGCCATCTAAGAAGCATTTAAAAGATAAATGCATAAAGGAATATTTAAAAAGATAAATTTTTCATAGTAAATTTTCTATATACATTATCTATTATGTATAGAAGTCACAGAGGTGAATATTTTTCATGTTAAAATTTTTCCGGTTATTTTCGAAAAGTGATCTTCCTTATTGCAGGCTGTAAAATTCCATATCTTTTCATGTTTGAATAACAAAAATTAGTTAATGATAAAATTAAAAGAGCAAATGCATTTTTTTTAGGTAAATTTCAGGTTTTGAGAAAACGAGCTTCAAAGTATTTTTTGCACTCTCGGCAGGGACTTCGTCTTCGTAAGGGAAAGGTCATAGTCAGCGTGTTGATCAGGAGCTGCCACAGGCGCAGTACTGTGACAGGGCAGGTATAGCAGATTCCACAGGAACGAACGGCTCTGCTCTTCTACGTCAGCTGACTTAGCCAAAAAAGAAGCATGGATTTGCTAGATGAGGAAATAAAATAAATTATGAAAGAGACATTCCCGTAGGAGGTTCATATACCCGCAGAAGGGGATAGTGTCGCGGAGAGAACAGAAACTTAATAAGGAATGGGCGCTCCCTTCGCCGGCCATTATTGTCGTGAGAAGGAGAGCGGCAGCATAAGAACTGTAAAACAAAGAATTTCAATTAATTAATCAGCTGACAAAACAAACTACTTGGGAGAACCACTCAATCCTCTGGGGTTCCCCGAGTGGGAGCGGACAAGCTAAAGACTATGCACTCCCTCCACCGGCTAATTATGGCCGTCAGCCCATCGCCACATAAAGAAGTGTGGAGTTAAGAGCTGAAAATTACAAATAGAAAATTATTTCAACATAACTGCTAAAGAAAACCATTCAGGAGAGCAACCTAACCCGTGTAATGGGAAAGGTGTTCCCCCACAAAGTATCTGCCAACCTCTCATGTAATGAGGGAAAGCGGCATTGTCAGTGAGGAAGAGCAAGACTAACGTCAAGTTGTGGAGAGGCCGTAAGCAGTCTTCGTCCAAGAACTTGCGGGAGAGAGTGACGTTAACATCTGAACGGAGGAGTATCCACATGATGACGACTCCCTTATGGCGGAGGCCGGAGTCACTCGGAGTGCCACCTGCCTACGGGTTATCCGGTGTCCAAGGGGGTAAGATCGTATGAGAATGTTCTCCGCCCTTGAGAACCTGCCGCACTACGTAGTCACAAAACCAGCAACAATTGCTGAAAAAAGCTTAAATAGATATAAAAACATTACAAGAATGTTTTCATATAAATAAAACGAAAAAACGTAAGTTTAAGAATAAGAAAAGAAAAAATGAGTCAAATGGCCGGTAAGCTGGAGCAGAGAGAGAGAGGCAACATGTCTTGCCCCGAACCAAAAGCAAAGCGGGTGCTCAGCCCAGGTGTGTGAGTGAGCGGGGTAACCTGTTACCCCCACCCCTCTTGCTAACCAGCACTTGGGGTGGTTATCACTTGCTAAAAGTATTACGGCGCGTCTTTCCGCCATGCCGAAAGTAATATCCCCTATAAATAGCAAAGGTTTGTATAGAGTGAAGGGACAAATTTGTTCTAATATTGTTACTATTCTTAAAATATTTATATTTAATTGTTCAATAATTCTCATATAGTTTATTTACTTCCTTTCCTTACTGGGATATTTTTCCTGGTGGCACCCTTGGGCTTACAGCAGCCTGCTTTTCCAGCTAGGGTTGTAGCTTAGTTAGTAATAATAATAATAATAATAATAATAGATACTTATGATCTGAGTCAAAGGATAAGGTACAATGACATTCAATCAAGAAGGGGCCAAACCTTTGGATACCTACTTTTGGAGTATGAGGCTTGGCAACAGACTCTGTGGACTGACTAACGGCAAAAGTACTCCTTTCCGAGAGCATGGTACAAGAACTAGGCTCCAAGGAGATGGTCTAACTTCTGATTTGGTAACCAGTAAGTTTGACACTCTGAATGAGGAATGACAGCTCTGTCGAGGAAAAGTTGACTCTGTTGTAAATAGAAGACGAATCTCAAAGTCGAGCGGCATCTTGTGTTTGGTTATGATGTGTGCGTATGGTAAAAATATTGAAACCTTATTGCTTGCTTTGTTTCAAGATAAGCTAATTAACTGCAATTTTGTAATTCATACATCCTTCTAGAAAGGCATGTGTCAGTAGGTGACTGTCATAGATTCCATTGTGCAGACGTGCAGTGGTTGTTGTTCATCATATTTTGAGTTTATTGGCCAGTGCAAGGACATTACAATGGAATTCCAAAAGTTGTTAATAGGTTTCTGAGTGAACAGATTGATCACCAACTGTCAAAGTCAGCAACTTCTAATTGTATTTAAGGTATGTGGAGTGATTAACCAAACGGTTATGGTAATATTTGCCAATTTACTCCTTTTAAGTTTATATAATTAGTAATCAATACCAAAATACTATCTCATGAGGCTAATGTGCGTAGCGAACATAGTCCACTTGCCAGAACACTGGAGCGGTGAGTTAATGTTTATTTGCAAACGAAGCAAGTATACGGCAGAGTAAAAACCAATAGATAATTAGCTCAAGTAAAAAGTTATTTGTAATAATATCATGATGAAGACTGCTATGTACACCTCAACTCCAGAGAAAATTAGATGGAACATCACGTTTTCTATGCGTCTGAGTCTGGTAAACAAAACCTTCAGTGTTTTGACCATGTTTCATTACTATTATTCGATTTCGACTATGGTAACTTTTTGTTATCACGATAATTGGTGTGTTTAGGATAGAGAGCTTATTTTCTTTTATCCATTTTCTGTATTCTCCCACCAAAAAACATAATTTTCCCACCCTGGAACCCCATTATTGTAGTTATTAAGTAGGGTCCTGTATCTCTAAATAAGATTATTTGTATCGAAAATAAAGGTGAAACTTTTTGAAAACTCACCCTGCTAGAAAAAATATATTTTCATATTGGATATCCGAGTTTGATTGAAACTAATTTTACCAGTATGAGTACATAAAGTAAGAGAGGGTTATGGTAAGGTCAAGTAAGGTGAGGCTAGGTCAGGTAAGGTAAGGCTAGGTAAGGTAAGGCTAGGTCAGGTAAGGCTAGGTAAGATAAGGTTAAGTGAAATAATATTTAAGGTAAAGCTAAGTAAAATAATAGTAGGTAAGGAAAGGTAAGGCTAAGTAAAATAATAGTTGGTAAGGTAAGGTCAGGTAAAGTATGAGTAAGTAAAGAAAGGGTAGGAAAGTATTGGTAATTCAGGTATGGGCAAGTAAGGTAAGGAAAAGTAAGTTAAGGGCAAGTAAGGTAAGGAAAAGTAAGTTAAGGGCAAGTAAGGTAAGGAAAAGTAAGTTAAGGGCAAGTAAGGTAAGGAAAAGTAAGTTAAGGGCAAGTAAGGTAAGGAAAAGTAAGTTAAATTTAGGTAAGGTAAGCTTAGGTGAGGTAAGGGTATATAATGTGAGGTTAGATAATGTAAGGGAAGGGTAGGTAAAATGAGGTTAGGATAGGTAATGATTATGCAAAGTGGTGGTTGGCAAAGTTATGGCAGCCAAAGTGATGGGTTAGCAAGGCATGAGTAGAAAAGGTAAGAGTAGTTAAGGTAAGGGTACTTAAAGTAGGTAAAATAAGGGAAGGTAAAGTGGTTTTATTTTTAGAACAATATAGGAAAAGCTTTAATAATAAAAAAAATGGGGTTTAATAAATAAAAACTCTCGTTTTCTTCGAAAATGACCCCTATTTCTGTCGCAAATGAATAGTTAAAAAGGTACACCTAATTATATCCTACAGAAGTGGATCCAAAGGCTTGGGTGGAGAAAACTTACAGGAGAATCGTTAACTAATGGTAAAACTAACGTTTTCTTCTCTAGGCATTTTTTTCTGGGGCTCAAAATAAATCCACGAAAAATTACATAAAATATTAGCATTCTATACTCCTGGGTTATTTCTTATTTGTTTGTTTACGTCCTACAGTTCGCATGTATCTGCTTGTAAGTCAGCCATTATTTGCAACTTAAGACCCCGCTGTAGTTAGTGTTAGTGTATATAAAGGAAATAAAGCATTGCATTATTTGGGAATAACATTTAGGGTTTGTGACCTGGGAAGGGGTTTCCAGGGGGATTGCCCCGAAGCTAGGACTGTGACCTGGGAAATACTAGGTTAGGTTAGGTGGGTTGTATTAGGTTTTGTGGCCTTTTGAACGAATCTCATAATTTATATTTTCATTCAAGAAAAACTTTCCTTAAGGGACATACTGTTTTTCCTACAATTAATATTATGTTTGCAATGAAATTTACCTTTATTTCAGTTGTAAATAATAACATTTTTGGGCTCAAGCCATGGCATCCTGATGGAAGGTTCCTTTTTGGTAGCTTCCTTGGGTATATAACTACTAAATATTCCCAGAGAATTTAACCACAGGTTATCACAGAATTCTAACTTATGGAGCGAGTATCCTAAAGGTTTCCCTTTAAGAAATCGTATATCAACAGGGGACGCATGTATTAACGCGTCACATAGCTATCTGCACCCCACATAGAGTTAACACTTCGATGTGTAGGGGCGGAGAATAGCTGGGGAGCCGTTCCACAGCTAATCTTGTTCGTGGCTACTTTTGGTACTCGAGATGTTAACAAACGGGCGCCATTGCTAAATGATGTCACGTCCGTCCTTATCCTTCGCTTAGTAGCTTGCCTTACTAGATGGATTTTTCCCTGTGCGTATCTTATCGATTTGCATCTTAGCCATGTCTCTACCCTCTGCCTCGCCTTCTTCTGGAAAGTTGAGTACAAGGTTCCAGTATTGTTTAAATAAGCTCTGACCGTAAAGTAACTTTTACTTTTCGAGATATTTTATGTTTTGTGGCAGAGCTGTGCCTCTACCGGACCCGCCATTTTATGGCGTCGCTGTTGTTTTGCATGCCTTATTTAGCTAGCCTCAACAGCTTTTTCCGGCCTCATTAACTAATCGATACTATTAGTTATTTAGTCTTCATAGCTAGGAACTTTATATATTGTGTTTTGACGCTCTTTTATTGGTCATCGACTGACCCCATACCAGTTCGCTAGCCTAGCCCCTAGGCCAGAGTACCTATCATCAGTGTTCATGCATGATATATTACAGTGATCCTAGGTTTAGTTATGAAGATAGTGGCATTATTTTATGATACTGTTTACTGTGATGCAAGTGTTTTCGCCTTCAGGGACCATATAGGGGATAGGTTTGACAGTGTGCCTCTCTAACCTAACCTACTCGTAGGCCCCCTATATGCTCCCTTCACCCCCTGCCTTAGGGCATTCCCTCTGTGTAGCCTTGCTCCCCCTACCACGTAAGGGGATCAAGCTCATACCAGAGTACTTATCGCTTCTCTGTCCTCCCTAAGGGAATGATCCCCCCTTAGGGTTGCGTCCGAGAATGAGGAACGGCCTGCCCTTCCTCTATTGCTGAGGTTAGGTTACCTGACCTTCCCTGCAATGCGATATGTCTTCCATCCTTCCTGGTTCAGGGTGTAATATCCCTGCTCTAGGTTAGGCTTGGGGGGAGTTAGTTCTGTGCCTTGCTGAAACGGTACCCATGCACCGTTCTCAGACAGGTTGCCTAACCTTAGGCTAGGGAGCGTCCTCCCTTCCTTGGTGGCCGCTTTGGTACAGAGCCTCCCCTATAGAAGACCCTTCTTCTTCTCCCCTCCCCACCTATCTCTTGTATGACCTAGCCTATACTTAGGTTAGTCTATACCCATCTGTCCCCTGTCCTACAACTCCTCCTTAGGGTGGAGTGATAGGGCTACCTTGAGTCCCTGTGTGCAGTCCGCTCTGGTACATATACCCTTCATAGTGTCCTATGGGGCTAGCACTGGATGCGTTTTGTCCGCAGGAGTTCTCCCCCCTCTTGGGTGTTCCCTAGCCCTCCCTTGGGCTACTCTGGCTCCCGGCCGCCTGCGGCCCCTGCCATTGGGTGATAGGGCTAGCATCTATCATGGGTACACCCATTCAGGTGGGATGTCTTGGGGTCCGTGTCCGGACCCCTACATCCCTCCTTCTGTCTCTTTCACTGTCCTGGTGCCGGTCCCTTGCCGCCTCTACTGTCGGTGATACCGAACCCCCTCCCTTGGTGACTTTCCTTGCCCCCCGGGCCGTCAGTCTTCCGCGTGCCGGAGGGCTGCCGCCTCCCATCAGCGTACAGCCGATGGCCTTCCCTTATACCTCATAGCTTCGGTCGTCCGTCCATCGGTCCGGTCTGTTATAACCCATCCTTGTCCCTGTCACCAAGCCGCGCCACCGCCTCCCGCCGGCGTGGCGCCGTTGTGCCGGCAGCCGCCATCCTGGCATTACTCCTGACTTCTATATTTGTCTTCCCTAATGCCAGAATCTCTGCTGGAGCGGCCTCCGGCGTGCCGTCGGTCTGCCGGACCTTCCGGAGGCGTCAAAGCGACTTGCATCCCTTCTCCCAGCTATCAACTCATGCTGATAGCCCTACATTGCAACCAGATGGTTTGACTACATAAATAGATAGGTATTTTCTTACCGTTCTATTAATGGCCATGCTGTCTTCTTGCATATCCCAATTTTCCAGCATGCTGTGTGTATCTTAGCACGGCTGGTTGCCGGAAACCATTACCCTATGGGATCTCCTACATTCCCAACTCTATGGTCTGAGTAGTCTCAGTCCCAGTTTTATATCCTTGGCAATTCCTACTAGAATTCCCCCCTGTCTTCCTGGCAATCTATGAAGAATTCTGCCTTGTGCCCTTGGTCACAAACAAATTGCCTATGGATAAGGTTACGGTAACCAGCCGGGCGGATTACACGGAGTATGCGTCTATCTCCTTCATTTCCGCCCACTCTCAAAAACATCACAATGTTTATATCACTTAAAAGTAAGTTAAAGATTAATCCTTTAATATTTAACTTTAGAATATAAGTCATTAATATGACTACCCCATACTCATGTTCTCTTTCTCTTACAGGAGGAGTACGTGAAGTGCGACCACGGCTTCTGTGGAGTGAAGCGCCCGCACTTCTATGGGCACACGGCGTGTAGGACTCACGCCCCTTGCGCCAACAAGAGAGGCGATCTGAAGTTTTGGGACCCGCAGAATTGTCCGGTCTGCCAGGACCGCTTGGTCGAGGCGTTCAATAATCCTCCCTCAGTGGAGGTTAGGGACGCTTCTCGAGAGAAGCTACGCAAGTGGGTGCGTGGCTTCCAGAAGAACGCCACTGGACCATACCTTGCCACGGAAGACTTGAGGGCCTTGCTTTTCCCGAAGGCATCCCCAGACTCTGTGGTCCCCAAGGATCAGATCCCCACCGTCCAGATAACGGTGGAGCCCGATGTAGTCATGGCCCAGTCCATGCACGAGTGTCACCTGGATACCGACAACGCGGAACGTATGTCGGAGGTGTCGGAGACCACGGAGAGGAACCTCATGGCCGAAGAACTGGACTATGAGGAAGACCAAGTGGAATACACCGAGTCGGAGCAAGAGGTCGCTCCGCCTTCCACCCCCGCCCCAACTCCTACACCGACAGATGTATCACTCCCGTCTACCTCCGCCACCCTGGACCCCATAACATCCAGCGCCCAGGAGATGTTCCGTATGCTCGAAGCTCTTATGGACAAGAAACTCTGTGAGACACACGAATACATCAGGACCATGGGAAGTTCAAAGGAGCCGAAAAGGATTTCGGTTAAGGACCTCCCGGCATGTTCGCACGCCAACCCCTGGAGGTATGCCGAACACATGCCTATCGCAACGGGCAGGATCTTCGTCAGTGAGAAGGTCGGCTCGGTTGCCCTGGAAGAAGTGGAATTCTTCCCGAGTTTTGAGGCTTATCCGGACTGTTACATCCGACTTCGATCCGAACCTGCCTCTAAAGAAGAGACCGAACCTAAGGAGGTGATAGTGTTCGATCTCGCGAAGGCCCAGGCTATGCTGGCCAAAGCTGTTGAAAGTAGGGGTTTTACCTGCTCAAAGCTTCCGGCGCTGAGCAATAAGCACCCTACCTACGTCGCACCAGACGATGCGATCCTCCCCTTCATGGAAAAGGCCTTCGCTGCGGTACACAAGGCAGTGGAAGAAGGGAAACCTTGCCCTGAATTGGAGGAGTGCAGACCCTTCTCCCTGGTTACTCCCCCGATGTTCGACACTGGAAAGATGTCCTGCATACATTTGTGGTGGGGAAACTAGAACCTGACATTGCTGGACGTCAGTTTAACGAAGACCTCCCGAAACTTAATGACCATCTCCTTCGTCGGGAACATGACACGAAGGAAAGGCTCGCCGCATCCATGTCCCTCCAGGTACAGCTCGACGTCATGGCCGGTGACACTAGAGTCCCCGATCACTACATGGTGCTCGCCAAAACGCATTTGGCGACTGTGGTTAAAGACCTGTACAGCTTCATGAAGGCTCGTAGAGCCTGTCGTGAATTCGTGTTCTCCAGTGCCACAGTGAGACACGAACCCCGGAGGCTGATTTCCTCCAACATCTGGGGTAGGCACCTCTTTCCCTCTGACCTTGTGAAAGAGATCACCGACAAGGCCGCCACGGAGAACAGGAACCTTCTCCACAAGTAGGGCATGTCGAAGAAGAGGAAATCCTCTCAGGGCGATGGCCCTCAACCTAAGAGGAAATCCTCCAAGCAGAAACCCCAGCAACGTCAACAGAGACGACAGTTTCCGGGACCCGCTACTCCCCAAGTGGCAGCTCAGCCACAGCAGACCTTTCAGCTGGTCACCCAACCGGTCTTGTCACAGTCGCCGGTTTTCACCCCTGCTTTCGAGCAACAGACAACTACCTTTCGTCCTAAAGGTAGAGGCTCAAACAGAAGTGCAGGCAGAGACGCATCTCGCCGTCCCTCCAGAGGCAGAGGAGGAAGGGGAGCTAGCGGCCGAGGCAGTAAACCCTCGGGACACCAGAAGCAATGAAGTGCTTCCAGTGGGAGGAAGACTCCGCCAATTCCAGGATCGTTGGACCTTCGATCCCTGGGCACACAGCATCGTCAAGAAGGGTCTAGGCTGGAGTTGGACTCAACCACCCCCAACCTTACAGCAATTCTTCCAACAATCAACCCCCCTTCTGGAAGAATATGTCCTAGATCTCTTGAACAAGAAGGTGATAAGGAGGGTAAAGTCAACCAGGTTCCAAGGGAGACTCTTTTGCGTCCCCAAGAAGGATTCCGACAAGCTCAGAGTCATTCTAGACTTATCCCCCCTCAACAAGTTTATAGCGAACAACAAGTTCAAGATGCTGACTCTTCAACAGATAAGGACCCTTCTGCCTCAAGGTTCCTACACGGTCTCCATAGACCTGGCGGATGCCTACTGGCACGTTCCAATGAACCACAACGCTTCCTCCTACCTAGGATTTTGACTCCAAAGGAAAAGCTACGCCTTCAGGGCCATGCCCTTCGGCCTCAACGTGGCCCCTCGGATCTTCACAAAGCTGGCGGACGCCATCGTTCAACAGCTTCGCCTCCGAGACGTCCAGGTGATGGCCTACCTCGACGACTGGCTAGTCTGGGCTCCATCGCCCGAGGATTGTTTAAGATCCTGCAACAAAGTCACCCAGTTCCTAGAACACCTGGGATTCAAGATAAACGCGAAGAAATCTCGCCTCTCTCCAACTCAGAAGTTCCAATGGTTAGGAATCCAGTGGAACCTTCAGTCACACCGCCTTTCCATTCCCCAGAAGAAAAAGAAGGAAATAGCAGGGTCTGTCAAGCGACTGCTGAAATCCAAACGGATCTCAAGACGTCAGCAGGAACGAGTTCTAGGCTCTCTACAGTTCGTCTCAGTGACAAACCCAGTGCTACGTGCACAGCTAAAGGATGCCGCGGGAGTCTGGAGACGTTCCGCATCCATCGCTCGAAGAGACCTCAAGAGACGGCTCCCAAACAGACTTCGGCTGCTCCTCAAGCTGTGGTCGGAAGCAAAGGCCCTGAAAAGGTCCATCCCTCTACAACACCCACCTCCATCACTCAACATCCACACGGACGCCTCGCTGGAGGGTTGGGGAGGTCACTCCCACCAAAAACAGGCTCAAGGCACATGGTCTCCCCTATTCAAAACGTTTCACATCAACATCTTGGAGGCCATGGCGGTCCTTCTAACTCTGAAGAAACTCTCCCCGCCTCCCTCGATCCATATTCGTCTAACCCTAGACAACTCGGTGGTAGTTCGATGTCTCAATCGCCAAGGCTCAAGATCGCCCCAGATAAATCAAGTGCTTCTGAAAATCTTCCGTCTGGCAGAGAAGAAGAAATGGCACCTGTCTGCAGTTCACCTACAAGGATTCCGCAACGTGATGGCGGACGCTCTATCTCGGACAAGCCCGATAGAGTCGGAATGGTCTCTAGACGCAAAATCATTCTCCTTCATCTCTCACCAAGTCCCAGAACTTCAGATCGATCTCTTCGCAACGAGAAACAACAATCAACTTCCTCGATATGTGGCCCCGTACGAGGACCCCAAGGCAGAAGCAGTGGACGCCATGTCACTGGATTGGAACAGGTGGTCCAAGATCTACCTGTTCCCTCCCACCAACCTTCTGCTGAAAGTCCTCTCCAAACTGAGAACCTTCAAAGGAACAGCAGCCCTAGTGGCTCCCAAGTGGCCTCGGAGCAACTGGTACCCCCCTAGTCCTGGAGCTACAACCTACGCTGATCCCTCTCCCGGGCCCAGTTCTGTCCCAGCAAGTACAGAAGTCGACTGTCTTCGCTTCATCATTGAAAGTCAGGGACCTTCATCTCATGATTTTCTCTCCCTAGCCATGAAGAAAAGGTTCGGGATATCGAAGAAGAGTCTCGACTTCCTCGAGGAATACAAGACCGAATCCACACGACGGCAATACGAATCATCCTGGAGAAAATGGGTCTCATTCGTCAAGGCAAAAAATCCTACGGAAATCACCATCGACTTTTGCATGTCCTTCTTCATTCACCTTCATGGACAAGGCTTGGCAGCCAACACGATTTCTACTTGCAAATCGGCCTTGACTAGACCACTAATGTATGCCTTCAAGATTGATCTGTCCAGCGACATCTTCAATAAACTGCCGAAGGCATGCGCTCGTCTACGCCCAGCACCGCCACCAAAACCGATCTCCTGGTCCCTGGACAAGGTGCTCCATTTTGCCTCCAACTTGGACAATGATTCGTGCCCTCTCAAGGATCTGACTCAAAAAGTTATTTTTCTTTTTGCTCTTGCCTCAGGAGCCCGAGTCAGCGAAATAGTGGCATTATCAAGGGACGAGGGTCACATTCTGTTTACAGATTCAGGAGACCTTACCCTCTTCCCGGATCCGATGTTTCTCGCTAAAAACGAACTACCCACCAAAAGATGGGGCCCTTGGAGAATCTGCCCCCTGAAAGAAGATGCCTCTCTATGTCCAGTAGAGAGCCTCAAGGTCTATCTTCGTAGAACTTCTGACTTTGGTGGAGGCCAACTCTTCAAAGGAGAAACATCGGGCAGTGACCTGTCACTGAAACAACTAAGAGCGAAAATCACCTACTTCATTCGCAGAGCGGATCCTGACAGTACACCCGCAGGACACGATCCTAGAAAAGTTGCATCGTCTCTGAATTTCTTTCAGAGTATGGATTTTGAAAGCCTTAAGAGTTTCACAGGCTGGAAATCCTCACGTGTTTTCTTCAAACATTATGCGAAACAAGTGCATGAAGTCAAACATTTTGTGGTAGCCGCAGGTAGTGTTATGAAACCTGCACCTAACTCTGCATAGAACAGTGAGTTACTTGGGACTCTAACTCCTCGGGTGCCTATGTTGACCCTCGTGTGATACGTAGTGATTTCAAAGACATTTAGTGCTTTTTCATATACTGTTCTTCTCCCAGGTGAAATGTCATAGTCGTCACATGAGTGCCGCATGCCTAGAACGTGATGTGTTTTCTTTTGAAGACTGACGTTCCTCTGGAACGAGTGCCTACTAATAATTTGAAATTCCCTTTCAGATTCAAGAGCAAGTCTTTCATTACTATGTACATTATAATTTGTTGTAAATTACTTTACATACTTTTTGCATTTAATTACCATTTTCTGCAATTGTGAAATAAAATTTCTATTTTATTACTTGTGCGTCTCAATCCGCTCCTACTTATACTATGAAATACATGACTGTCATAGTTTTATTATCCCCTTCCTCTTATATACGATGAAGACTACTAAGGATTCAATCCTTATTTTATACTCACCTCTGCAATGTAATATTCCTACACGAATACTTACTTACATCATGCCTTTGAGACCAGACGACTCTCTCTCTTCACATACAGTGCCTAACCACCACTTGTCTGATTTTGAGAATGTTCCTATATGAATACCAACCATTCAGTCTTGTCTCCGAGTTCTTCATGTTCTCCCAGCAAGGTGGGTAGCCCTTCGATGACCACTTTGATCTTCAGCATGGTCCGTGGGGACTTCACTGCAAGGGGGGCAGGAAGTTTTTTCTTCCCTACAGTTCCTCTATTGAGATTACTATGCTAACCTGTTCAAAGCCCTCGGCACTTACACTACAAGGGGAAAATCTACCACGATACATTGATTCTCTGGTATTCTTCCATCAGGACGCCATGGCTTGAGCCCAAAAAACGGATTTTGAGCGAAGCGAAAAATCTATTTTTGGGTGAGATAGCCATGGCGTCCTGATGGACCCTCCCTGCTACTTCGTCCAGTTTTTTTCAGGTCCCACCCTGTCCTGCTGTATCATGGTGATCGGCAAGCAACTGGCTTCAGGATGAGGACGGACGTGACGTCATTTAGCAATGGCGCCCGTTTGTTTACGTCTCGAGTACCAAAAGTAGCCACGAACAAGATTAGCTGTGGAACGGCTCCCCAGCTATTCTCCGCCCCTACACATCGAAGTGTTAACTCTATGTGGGGTGCAGATAGCTATGTGGCGCGTTAATACATGCGTCCGCTGTTGATATACGATGTCTTAAAGGGAAACCTTTAGGATATTCGCTCCAGAAGTTAGAATTCTGTGATAACCTGTGGTTAAATTCTCTGGGAATATTTAGTAGTTATATACCCAAGGAAGCTACCAAAAAGGAACCTTCCATCAGGATGCCATGGCTATCTCTGCCAAAAATAGATTTTTCGCTTTGCTCAAAATCCGTTTTATTCCGGCTTTCCCCCAACCAAAAGCCCCGGGTTCCCACCAGTATCCATTGGGAAAGGATTGAATAATAGGAGAACGTTTTATTTGTGGGGGAAATTAAAAAGAAATTCACTGAAAGCTCACTATTTACTGTAGAAAAAGTTGATTTTTTCCATTATAAATTTTGTCCCGTGTTAAACTATAAATTTACCGGTAAGGTAAGAATAGGTAAAGTTAGGTTAGGTAACTACATTACTAACAGGAGTTTATTTTATAAACTTTGTTTTCGTCCTACGCGAATCTGGGATGCTAAGCCTACTCTTAGCATTAAGTTGCAAGATTTTGAAAACATTAGACCTGAACTATGAAATATAATTCTATGAGATTAGATTCACTCCAAGAAAGAATACCACTTTAACCGTAATTTCATTTAAATATCAATTACATTATTATGCATTACCTTCACAGTATTAGAAATCAGAGGAATTGCACTGCAAAATTAAATTAAGTTATTCATTGCTGCCAAAGAGGAATAACAAGTTGCCTTCAATAACAGATAAACGATAAACATTGTCCCAATCAAAAAGGTTCCAACAATGCCCAGCTAAGTCTAATGCTTCACTTATTTATTCCCTAATCTCAATCATCTTTACCATCTTATTTCATTGGAATTTGCACTGAATTGCTAGTGTAAACTGAAGCTAATACTAGCAGTAGTGAGGTTGATAGTAGTAGAACGAATAAATGTTATTGAAAGATATATAGAAAGACTTCGAAAGAAGATGAGAGAGAGAGAGAGAGAGAGAGAGAGAGAGAGAGAGAGAGAGAGATTCTTGTATACAAAAAGTACAGTGTCGGGAGTTATGTTATATCACATTTAGTCAACCTATAGAAAATGGGATGAATTATACATTAGTAGTGGAAATGCTAATAAAGTTTGTATCACGTTATATTCTCAAAAAAGAACAAATATTAATTCGACACATGCACGCATGCATATATTTATATATGTATGCATATATATATATATATATATATAGCGATAACTTATTCAACTTCTATCAATATTAGGCTACTTCTGCTAGTTTTACTGCCTGTACAAGAGAGAGAGAGAGAGAGAGAGAGAGAGAGAGACCTACATTTGAACATCAGAGAAGAGATATGTTATTGTATCACAAAGGATATATATATATATATATATATGTATATATATATATGTATATATATATATATATATACACCCTACATATATATATATATATATATATATACTGTATATCATTATCTTTTAACTATACCTCACATTTGGACTTTTGCTAGAAAACATAAGCATATGAAAGCACATACATATACCGACACCAGAACACAACACTCAATCAAACACATACACGCACACACACATATATACTGTATATATATATATATATATATATGTAGATGTATATATATGTATATATATTATATACTGCATATATATATATATATATATATATACATAGATGCATACATACATACATACTTCCATGCATATGACTGTGTGTATGTCTGTGGGTGATTTGGTGTTAGTACGCGTAAGATTGTTAGCAGTCTTCCAAATGAGAGATGTAATTCAAAGACAAAAATACCAACGGTCGGGACTAAGACTTGACATAACGTATCCTTAGATTTTGGGAAAAAAATTATATTGGGTTTGATTACTTTATAGGGAATGAACCCTTTTGTATTATGGATCAAACTACATGCCAGCTGCATATTAATGAAACTTAATGAAACAAATCATATATGCCATTGAAGAAACTGTTGTTATTTATTAGCAAGTGAAGTCTGTCTTAATTTCTGCTTCGTAATTTCCACCATATTAGGCGGCTCTGGGATGAAGGCTGATCTTTGCAATGAGAAACGTGTCACTGCCGCTAATTATAAGCACCTGTATCATCTTTACGAAACTAGATTATAGTAAAGCCATTGAGATATTTCTATATAGTCTGAAACCTCATATTGAAATTCTTGAAATTGCTCTTGGCATGACGTTGTAATTTACTAACATTATGTTTAGTGAATAGAGTTTTTTGATAATCTAAATATATATCGGATATTTTTTAGAAAAAAAAAAAAAAAACTTTCAAAAATTTTCCAATCTAAGAATATGCTACGTAATGTTATCGCTAGAAATAAGTAGACTTTATTAAAGTAGATTCCCTAGAAGGAGAAACGGAAAAATAATATAACATTCGAAATTGTCGTAAGGTTTATTCAAGTAGTAAGAATTATAATAGAGTAAATCACCAATTACTCTAATTACTTAAATGTTTATAATTCAGACAATTAAAGCTTATATAATAACATTAGAAAACCTTTGACATAAAACTAGAAATGAAGTAATAAATGGATACCTCTGGATGGTTATGAAGATATTCCGCAAGAAAATTATACAACTAAGT
Source organism: Palaemon carinicauda (assembly GCF_036898095.1). Classification (NCBI taxonomy): domain Eukaryota; kingdom Metazoa; phylum Arthropoda; class Malacostraca; order Decapoda; family Palaemonidae; genus Palaemon; species Palaemon carinicauda. Next base: position 123,665,829 of record NC_090739.1, read on the forward strand.
CAACACAAAAAGATAACATGTTTTAATCTCATGACTATCAAAGTAAGTAAATTAAAAGGTAATGAATTTAAGCAATTTATAGCCATTATTTTCTCTATGCGGTTTGAAAGTAGACATTCGTTTTACGGTAAAAAGGCCACTCATGAATGGCAGAGGCAAGGGACAGTGACACTGCCCTATCAAGCAGGACAATGCCCTAGAGACTGACCACATACACATACGATCAGTGCCCAAAGCCCCTTCTCCACCCAAGCTAGGACTAAGGAGGGTCAGGTAATGGCTGCTGATGACTCAGAAGATAGACCTATAGGCTCCCCAAAATCCCCATCCTTAGCTGACAAGGATGGTAAGGTTACAGCGAACAAAGGAACTAACGAGTTTCAGCGGGACTCGAACCATAGTCTGGTGATCACCAGGCAATAACGTTTCAAACAAGACACAAGAATCATAAAGTAATCATACAGTCACGATTACAATGGAAAGAAGACATGAATCAGTTAATATAACCAATTTTCTACCATCAGTATGGTCATTATTATCGTTACAAATGTTGTTATTGTTGTCGTTTTTTATTCATAATGGCTAAACATTATGAGGGTACACTCGAGCACACTATTCTATCTTATTTCTCTCCCTCTTGTTTTGTTATGTTTTTATAATTTATTTAGGAAATACCTATTTCAATGTTGATACTGTTCTTAAAATGTATTATTTCCTTTCCTCGCTGGGCTATTTTCCTTGTTGGAGCCCCTTAGCTTATATCATCCTATTTTTCCAACTAGGGTTGTAGCTTAGCAAGTAGTAGTAGTAGTAATAATAATAATAATGCCACTGGAGACAATTAATTCCTTCACAAGCTTAGTTTAAATCTAATGCCCCTCTCAGGGGGGAGAATAAAACGAGGTATAGGGAATTATGAATAATATTGATAAGGAAAATAAAAATAAAAGAAAACTAATGGACAACTCAATAAGAAAGCATTATCTCATTACCATGTGGGTACTGATAAAGATGTTAGGGCAATAATATAAGATCATTCACTATAATGCTTTAGGCTAAAATCTCATCAGAAAGATAATGACATCAAATTACAGAATTTCTAAATTAATTCCTGGAAGAGGATTCTGTTGTCGTAATGGAGAGCAATTATTTCTTTTTTCTTTTTACAGATATAGAAGTTATGAAAAGAAAATGTACTAATAGTTAAAATATGATACAGATTGAAAAATCCATATTAGTTTTCGATGTGTTTTTATCATTATTATTATTATGATTATTATTATTATTATTATTATTATTATTATTATTATTATTATTATTATTATTATTATTATTATTATTATTATTATTATTATTATTGAATTTTACTAATCCCTCATAAAAAGTTATAGCCATTTAAGACAATGATTAAAAATATTACAAAATAGCAACGAATTGATAGAATTAACCACCAAATAACAATAATAATGAAATCACTTCCACTAAACTTACATTTCTCAATATTAACAGCTCTATCGAGGAGAGGTCTAGGAGGGCTTGAATAACCCAGGTTGTGGAACTGTAACAAATGAAGGACTCTTAAGATTGGGTTCAAACTTTTATGTAAAACAGGAAATATATGTTTGTAAAAGTTTATTAGTAATTGTATAAATTATAAAAAAAAGCCTCAGGGAAAGGTCCATTCGTGTACGTTAGTTATTCAAAGCTTAATAGATGGATGTATCCTGAATTTAGTTCTAATACTTATACGTGTCGTTTCATGCTTTCCTTTATCCAAATTTGCTGTAGATATACGTAATTGGTTATATTCTTATTAACAACTATTTGGAATAAAAAATAATATACAATTATTGGTTTGCTTCCATTTTCTATTTGTTTTGGTCCATATTATGAGTCAAGAACTTTATTTACTAATAAACTTTAAATGACCCTTTTACTATGTGACTGTATTTGGTTGGAGAGCAAGCTGAAATTAATGATTTATCAATCGCGTATTTAAGAGTGCTGATTTATTTTCTTATGTATAATTCTTAGGTTTAAAGGATAATTCCCTAATCATAAAATAATAATTTGACTTTAAAATGAAAAAATAATATCATGATTTGATCTGAATTAGGAGAGCAAGCTAAAAATTAATAATATACCTACATTACATTTAAACACGATAAACTGTTTCAATATATTTTGATTAGTATAAAGGATAATCCATAGTACATAAGAAAATGATTTGACTTTGAAATAAAAACAAATTATTTGATCTGTATTTGGAGAGCAATCTTAAAATTTATAATTTGTATATTTGCATATAAAAGTGATAAACTGTTCGTATATATTTTTCTTAATTTAAAGGATAATCCACTATGCATAAAATTATTTGACTTTGAAATAATAAAATCCTTTTGATTTAAGCTGGCACTCGTTGGAAGCGTTTTCCCAGTTAGCTGATAAAATAACCGGTCCGCCTCTCTTCCAAAAAAAAAAAAAAAAAAAAAAAAATGTATAACAAAGTGAAAATTACCTAAATTCTCTGAATTTTTTCTCTCATAATGGCTAATGAGCTCAAATTCTTAATGACCGATTCGATAATTTATGCTCAACTTCTAAAGAATATGCAAATGACACTCGTTCTGGTAATAATAATCATAGACGGAACGGTTTTAGATTTCTCATTACAGAGGCTCTCTCTCTCTCTCTCTCTCTCTCTCTCTCTCTCTCTCTCTCTCTCTCTCTCTCTCTCTCGCTGTAGTTTTTGCAATGTACCTAAAGTAGATTTTTGTAAATTTGGGAGAAAAATATAATTTATATTCTTGAAAAAAAAATATAGAATTTCATAAATGGATGTTCATTTATTTCATAATAATAATAATAATAATAATAATAATAATAATAATAATAATAATAATAATAATAATAATAATAATAATAATAATAATAATAATAATAATAATAATAATAATAATAATGTATTCACACATCTGAGGGAGGATAACATCCAAGTTACACTTCTATTTATGCTTATATTTGTCTAAAAAAATAATAACAGAAAAAAATATTCAAACTAGAAATATCTAAAAACTGTACTCCTTTGTTTGAGATGTTAGAGTTTTTTTCCTAAAGCACATCATACTATCTAGTTTAAATAGTGCAAAATTTATATGAACTGACCGTTTTCCCTATGTAAGGAAATTACCGCAGAATAATATTTTTTTTTCGTATATTAATTCTCCATAAAATTAAAAGAAAAAATACAATTTTGCTAAATGAAAAGTGTTTCCTTGGTTTCATAGCCTATAATTCAGCAACAGACTACGGCTCTACAACCTTTTATTAAAACAATATGTTACCTACAGTTAAGCAAGAGAAATGCAATCTGTTAAAAGTAAGTAAAGTTGGTTTTATCCCACAAAGACAGTTTTTTTTTTTTTTTTTTTTTTTATATCTTGCACACAGATATATGTGGGAATATAATTATGTTTCTGCGCGTGTGAGTGCGTATATGCGCGTGTCTGCGTAAGTCATTGGTGGATTTTTCTCAAAAACAATTGCTGGAACAAATATTTACTCGACAAAAGAATACCACACGTATATTTACCGAAGAACATTGACAAAGGATCAAAATTACTATCATCAAATATACAAGTGTAAAGAAATATATGAAAGAAAAAATCATAGGAGCAAATAACTGCATAAATAAGTAGTTTAACTGATTGTGTAGCCTATTAATATAATCAAAACTCTACCAAAGGCACAGTACAATAATGCCTAAACTGAAAATCCGTAGTTCGTATCCACACAGTACCTCACAAGACTCGACACTAATGACAATAACCTTTAGCATTAGTAAACTGAGAACTTTTGAGATGCATAGTTTCAAATTACCATCAGGATACTTTGTGTGTACCTAAGTTCTTAATTACTGAATTGATATTTAGCAAGAGGAATATTCTATTGTGAATAAGTTGCTACTTTAATTTGGTTAAAACTTTCAGCTTCATTCGGTTTTGTCTTGAAATATAGTCTCTGATGTTTATGAAAACTTGGGAGAGGAAATCATAGTTCTGATTCACATGGGAATTAATTACTGTTCATTTCCGTGTAAAACTTTATTCATACTTGATCTGTAACGTCAATATATGTGAATATTTGAAAAAATATAAACTTATA
>NC_090739.1:123670492-123672992 GCF_036898095.1 Palaemon carinicauda
CCTATAAGATAGCCTTGTACCTCTACACCAAAGGATATTTCCCCCTCAAAACAAAGTTCTTTTTTCTTTATTATCTTCTATTGTCCAACTATTTAGTCCTTCTATGAGTCCGTACTTTATCCTATAATGTAGCCTTGTACCTCTACATCAAAGGCTATTTCCTCCTCAAAACAAAGTTCTTTTTTCTTTTTTATCTTCTATTGTCCAACTATTTAGTCCTTCTATCTGAGTCCGTACTTCATCCTATAATATAGCCTTGTACCTCTACATCAAAGGATATTTCCTCCTCAAAACAAAGGTTCTTTTTTCTTTTCTATCTTCTATTGTCCAACTATTTAGTCCTTCTATCTGAGTCCCTACTTTATCCTATAATGTAGCCTTGTACCTCTACATCAAAGGATATTTCCTCCTCAAAACAAAGTTCTTTTTTCTTTTTATCTTCTATTGTCCAACTATTTAGTCCTTCTATCCGAGTCCGTACTTTATCCTATAAGGTAGCCTTGTACCTCTACATCAAAGGATATTTCCTTCTCAAAACAAAGTTCTTTTTTTTTATTTTCTATTGTCCAACTATTTAGTCCTTCTATCTGAGTCCGTACTTTATCCTATAATGTAGCCTTGTACCTCTACACCAAAGGATATTTCCCCCTCAAAACAAAGCTCTTTTTTCTTTTTCATCTTCTATTGTCCTACTATTTGGTCCTATCTGAGTCCGTACTTTATCCTATAATGTAGCCTTATACCTCTACATCAAAGGATATTTCCTCCTCAAAACAAAGTTATTTTTTCTTTTTTATCTTCTATTGTCCAACTACTTGGTCCTTCTAACTGAGCCCATACTTTATCCTATAATGTAGCCTTGTTTTAGATGACAAGGTGAAACCTTGGACACCAAGCAGACAACCCAGCTTTAGGGACCACCGGAGAGTCACAGAGGTAAGTTTCCTGACTCTCGCCTCAAGACCTGCCCCAAAAACCCAGAATCCCACCCTCAGGGCTTACCTGTAGCCTTTGTCTCAAGAGACTAACCCGCAGCAGTGGCACCCTGGTTTAGCCGTTCACAACAGATGCTGCACCAGGGGCGTGCTGCTTAGAGCGAACAAGTGAGTGATGAGGTGCCAGTGATGAGCAGTGTTCTTAGACTGTCCTGGGAAAATGCAAATGCCCCACTAACAATAGAACTACAATTCCTGAAACTGTTACTCATTCATTCATCATTCACACCCCTTAACTAAGCTAATCCCTCCCATTCCCTAGCTAAGCAAACTCATTCATTCCTCATTCACACCCCTTAACTAAGCTAATCCCCCCCATTCCCTAGCTAAACAAACTCATTCATTCCTCATTCACACCCCTTAACTAAGCTAATCCCCCCCATTCCCTAGCTAAGCAAACTCATTCATTCCTCATTCACTCACCCCTTAACTAAGCTAATCCCTCCCATTCCCTAGCTAAGCAAACTCATTCATTCCTCATTCACACCCCTTAACTAAGCTAATCCCTCCCATTCCCTAGCTAAACAAACTCATTCATTTCCTCATTCACACCCCTTAACTAAGCTAATCCCTCCCATTCCCTAGCTAAACAAACTCATTCATTCCTCATTCACACCCCTTAACTAAGCTAATCCCCCCCATTCCCTAGCTAAACAAACTCATTCATTCCGCATTCACACCCCTTAACTAGCTAATCCCCCCCCCATTCCCTAGCTAAACAAACTCATTCATTCCTCATTCACACCCCTTAACTAAGCTAATCCCTCCCATTCCCTAGCTAAACAAACTCATTCATTCCTCATTCACACCCCTTAACTAAGCTAATCCCCCCCCCATTCCCTAGCTAAACAAACTCATTCATTCCTCATTCACACCCCTTAACTAAGCTAATCCCCCCCCCCCATTCCCTAGCTAAACAAACTCATTCATTCCTCATTTCACACCCCTTAACTAAGCTAATCCCCCCCCATTCCCTAGCTAAACAAACTCATTCATTCCTCATTCACACCCCTTAACTAAGCTAATCCCCCCCCCCATTCCCTAGCTAAACAAACTCATTCATTCCTCATTCACACCCCTTAACTAAGCTAATCCCCCCCCCCATTCCCTAGCTAAACAAACTCATTCATTCCTCATTCACACCCCTTAACTAAGCTAATCCCCCCCCCCATTCCCTAGCTAAACAAACTCATTCATTCCTCATTCACACCCCTTACTAAGCTAATCCCCCCCCCCATTCCCTAGCTAAACAAACTCATTCATTCCTCATTCACACCCCTTAACTAAGCTAATCCCCCCCCCATTCCCTAGCTAAACAAACTCATTCATTCCTCATTCACACCCCTTAACTAAGCTAATCCCTCCCATTCCCTAGCTAAACAAACTCATTCATTCCTCATTCATTCCTCATTCACACCCCTTAACTAAGCTAATCCCCCCCATTCCCTAGCTAAACAAACTCATTCATTCCTCATTCACACCCCTTAACTAAGCTAATCCCCCCC
>NC_090739.1:123680492-123822992 GCF_036898095.1 Palaemon carinicauda
TTATGTATGATTACTGCTTTTTATGATAAATTTGGAACCAGTTTTAGCCAATAATCTGATAAATTTTTAATAAAAATCGTACAAAATGTTATGGATAATCTTATAATTTGGCTAAATACGTTCACACATAGAGTTACTGTTTACGATTATTTCTTTTTTAGGTAAATTTGAGGATAATTTTAAAAATTCCATAGACCCGGATTCTCAATTCTCGCCCCAAGAAGTAAAAGAACAACTTTTGTAAACAAGACCGCCAGGTGCCATTTGTACGATAATTATCCTACATGTACGATTATTTTAGGTCCGGTATGATGTACGATACATACCTTAGGTCTATACATATGTGTGTATGTGTTTAATTAAACATTTATAATTAAATATTTTGAAATAATTCAATCATTTAACTCCCCAATAATTATGCTGAAAGGCTGTACGATAATTTTGTTTTGAAAAACGAGAATTTTAAGGCTCATGTACGATAATCCAGTGGTAATAGTGTCAACATCATCAACATGTCCGGCCGTCCAAAAAGTTTATCATATATATCTTCATTTAACTTTGTTCTGTAAGTATGTCAAATTAAAATAAATGAAGCTAAAGCTTTATTTAATGCTATAGGTGTCATTATATTAATCAAAAGCTTGAAAGCTTAATTATATCCTAAGATATTAACCGATATTGAAACACGATTTCTCGTACGATATCGGAGTCGCGTCGTAAAATACGTGTTTTTAAATTGAACTAAGACTTTTTTTTTTCTTTTTTTTTTTAATTAAATATAGATATTTATAAGTAATGAATATATATTATACATGTTTTACGAAGCAATTACTTGTAGATATACAGTATAATTTGATTTAATAGCTATAATTAGGTGAAGGCCAAGACTAGCCTAGGCTACCCTAAGCTAGTTCGGTGTAGATATTTGCTATTGAAAATTAATATTAACTAGGACCTAGGAATTAAGCTGTACCTTAGTATTTATAACTAGCCATAATTGGTAGTAACATGAAATTCTGGTTCAGTAAGTTTTTCATTTGTGATAACAATGCTTTTTATGTGTTGCAGAGATTCCGTGAATCACTTAGAAATACGCATGTCCTAGATTAGGTTAGGTAAGTGGGATACAGAAGCGCGATACCTAAACAAGCCAAGATAGTGGATCAGACCGTGTTAGAAAGCGAGATTGCAACATACAGAAGGTCCAAAACTTGAACTTGGTGCCTTTGTACATCAGCGGCCAGTTCCTCGCACGTTCATTAAAAAGGGACATAAACTTACCTAAACTTTCCCCCCCCCTAACCTAACCTACAAGCCTGTGATTAATAAAGGTGACTGCTATTGTACATACACCCCTTGAGTTTAATTGGTATCAAGAAGCTGTTTTTAAGTCGATTTTTGTAACATTTTGGCCTGGGGGTGTATGTACGATAGCGGCCACCCGTATGTATTATGATGTCTAACTTAGAATACGGCAGTGTAAGTAGGTTTCATATGAAATAGATATCAGGTTATTATAAATGATAATTTTTTTTACCGTATTAAAGGATATAATATTTTTTCATTAAAGTATTTCTCAATCTTATCTTTCTTATTTTCAGTTAGATTTGTGTTTGTTTGTACTGTATCACCAAATATTTGTAAGTTTGGACCTTCTATATACATGTGCCTCTGCGTCGATGACAATTTATGGTAAAATTATACAATAATACAATGACTTAAGGAGAAAACAAGACTATTAAATGATGTATTTTAAGGTGATTTGAATGATTTTGATAAAGAGGACTGGTGGAAACCCGTAGTTTTTCCAACGCAATCACCAACCTTCGTTTTTTAATAATGAACTTGGCAGTTAAAAACGTACAAATAGATGTTAGCAGTAGGCGGTAGATACTGGGTAGCGGTGGGAAAGCCCCTGCCTCTTCTGCCGGCTGCAATCTAATTGAGGTTACAGTTTGCCAAAGGGGAGACAACCTTGCAGGGTAACTACCTTCCGCAGCTAATTGAGGTTACAGTTTGCCAAAGGGGAGACAACCTTTCAGGGAAACTACCTTCCGCAGCTAATTGAGGTTACAGTTTGCCAAAGGGGAGACAACCTTTCAGGGAAACTACCTTCCGCAGCTAATTGAGGTTACAGTTTGCCAAAGGGGAGACAACCTTGCAGGGTAACTACCTTCTGCAGCTAATTGAGGTTACAGTTTGCCAAAGGGGAGACAACCTTTCAGGGAAACTACCTTCCGCAGCTAATTGAGGTTACAGTTTGCCAAAGGGGAGACAACCTTGCAGGGTAACTACCTTCCGCAGCTAATTGAGGTTACAGTTTGCCAAAGGGGAGACAACCTTTCAGGGTAACTACCTGCCTGGTGTTCATACCTCGTTAACCCTTTTACCCCCAGGCTATTTGGAACTTTCCAACCCTTAACCCCCTGGGGTTATTTTTTTGTTTTCAAGCACATTTTGCAATATATTTTTTTTTTTAGATTGCTCTAACAGTCTTAATTTTTGTCATAGAGAGGTCAGGTTGGTCTCATTCTTTTGGAAAATGCCCGAAGTTTCTCAAAAAATTATCAAAAATATGCAAAAAAAAAAAAATATAAATAGCAGTTTTTTCCAAGAACATACCGGTACGTCCATGGGGGTAAAGGGATGAGTTTTGTGAAACGTACCAGTACGTCCTTTTGGAGTAAAAGGATTAAAAGTTTTAACTGCCGTATCCTAGCTTCGATGTTATCCTTCTCCTATGAGTAAAGAACTCAGGTTTGTATAATTAGGAAAATACAAATTACTTTTTACATTTTTCATTTTTAATCTGGGTTAGACAAATTAATTTAAAACCTTGTAAAAATACTATTGAGTAGCCGTTCAATGTGAGGATCTGTAGAAAATGCCTTTTACAGTACTGCTACTGGAGGCATCGATGTCGTGCAGTTACCGAGGGGATTGCGTCTAAAATTGAATTGTACATAAAAATTAGCTAAAGTAATTGTAAAATGAAAATTTTTGTACTAGAAAACAATTTTGTTTAAAAAATTTTTTACTCTGATGTTGATATTTATTATGCTTATACATTGCTCTAGTACATGTTCAGATATAATGCTGTATTTAATACATTGGATTTTATTGATTACTGTACTGTATTATGTGCTGATATTCTCCATGACAATTTCAGAAGCTTTTGCCATGACGTCGAAAATGTACGACGCCATACTCGAGGCTCTGGGGACGTCGCGCTTCGTCGCCACGGGTCAGGTTGGAGGCAGATGCATCAACGAGGGGGAAGTGGATCACGGAAAAGGTACAGCATTTGAAGTACGTTAACTCCTTCATATAAAATCTTCTAGTACTGTATGTGGAAAAGGTATTTCATCCTTATCATGTCTTTTCAAACGGTATTTTGATAAATTATATGTGATTCAAATGAACGAGTTATCGCACAGTTCTCTTCAATAACATGTCCCTTTTTCTACCATGCTTTCCGAGCCATTATATGAGTTATTCACCGCTTTATTCCATTTAAACCACTTCATTGACTTATCCAATTTCCTAATCATCTCAATTTTTGAAATATCTATGACGTCCATATGATTTTCAATTGTGCTTCACCACACTTCCCCTTGTCTGCACTTCCCCCTCCCTCCCACACACACACATGACCATTATCTTTTGATTTGTTATAAGTCAAGAATTTGAATCAGACATATGACAAAAGAAGGAAAGAAGAATTAGACTGGAAAGAGTTTGGTGGGGGGGACAACAAATGGAAAGACTCATTAGATATGAAACATGTTGAAATGAAGATCTAGGCTTAAATTGCCTAGAATTCAAGGGAGCTGGGAAAAAAATCTGTAGGTCTGACTCCACGTAGAGGTTACTACTTAATGGTGTAGTACAGAAAAGTACACTATAGATATAGGTCAAATTGTGTTTGCTGCGTATATACAGTTTTCATACCATCATACCTTTACAAATATTTTTTTTTCTATCTTTTTAACAGTGTGATGAAGAAATATCTCCTTTTTAAGTCTTCCCGGACTTTAATCTATTTGTCAGTACGAAGGGTATATAGTTTAGTTCCCCATTTTCAAAGTGAAACTTTTGATGGGCAGCTGATAAGGTCAGGGCCCTGAAGTCAGTCGGCATGGGTTGATGGGAAAGCAGCATTTACGAAACTTATGAGCAGTTCATTTAAGATCAGGTTAATGATGACAGTAGGGCTATTATTGAGGCAGTTCTCAACATGTTTTAAACATGTTCCTTGGTAGTGCTATTTTTCAATATTAAACTTACCCGATAATCATGTAGCTGTCAACTCCGTTGCCCGACAGAATTCTACGGGAGGGATACGCCAGCTATCACTATACTAGAAGGGGGTGTACTCACAAGCGCCACCTGTGGCCAGGTACTACAGTACTTGTTGTTGACGCCACCTCACTTTTTCCTCTGTCGTGCTTCCGGCAAGACGTTCTTGGATACGCTTATGATTTTGGAGTATTGTTCACGGTTTGGTGAAGTATTTCTCTAAAATTTGCAGCTATTCGCTATACTGGAAACTTCTATATTAGCTTAGTTAGCTTTTGGAATTAATTTGATTAATTATGGTGACGAAGAGAGTATGAACTCTCTTTCACCTTTAAATGGCCGACCCTTCCCTTAGACGGAAGTGTTGGTGTCTAAGAGAGTATAGACTCTCTTTCTTAATTTTGCTTAACAAAAGTTATAGATTTATTTTATATCTCTCCGCCTCTTATAGGCCTCTTCGATTAACTTCCTTTTATTATAAACTTATTAAAATTAATTTTTATATTTGTTTATATTCGACCTTCCTAATAGTAGGCGGTCTTTTCTTGGTACCGAAGTTAATTAACATTGAGCCCGTCATTTCGGTTTTACCTGTTAACATATTATGCTATTTTAATGTCTTTGAAAGAATTTCTTTGATAGTCTCGTACTATTTTCAAAGTTGAACTAACGTTTTGTTTTGTCTCTGCAGTTGTTGACGTTCAGAACGTTCAACTTGCGCTCTATCGTTACGATAGAGAAAGAATTTTCACGGTTTCACGTTGCAGTAAGAGTAACCGTGTCTAGCGTTTTGTTCATTCTTTCTTAACTTAATGGTTTTAATCCTAATAAAGGAACTTTTCATTTTGGGAAATATTTCAGTTTTTTCCTTTAACAATAATATGTTTTAACGATATATATGATTGGGCTCTTCTCTCAGGTTCTAAGTCAAGAGAGAGAGAGAGAGAGAGAGATAAAGAGAGAGAGAGAGAGAGAGAGATAGAGACGGAGGGAGAAAGAGGAGGATAAACGTTTCATTCAAGCGAGTAACGTTGTTATCGTTTTTGCTCTTCTCCCTAGTCTCTTTAGGGGAAGAAGGTAAACGTTTCTAGAGTGATCTAGTGTTTAGTCTCTTTCCAGCCACTGAATTATTTATCTTTCATTAGATTTTTCTGTTACATTGTAATTCTGTTTTCGCAATTACTAACTTTTGAGAAAGGATAGAATTGCGTGTTTCAGGTACAAACCACTTAAAGTTTCGAGTTCAGTGAAATAAGTGCAAACAGAAAATCAAAGTGATAAGTGATTAGCGCAAAGTGTGTCAGTGTTGTGCGTGAGGGTACTTCTGTGCGCGCCAGTCGTCCTCCCAGTCCGGGACCTCTTGCAAGCTCCCAAGCCCAGGGGAGAAGCAATGTCGAAGGGCAAAAGGGTTCAGCAGGCCTTGATCGGCGCACAGAAGTATCCTCGGTGGTTGCGGGCGTGTCTTACCGAGACCGTCACTCCCACCCGCAGACGATTGAGCCCTTATTTTGCTCGTCTGCAGAAGAAATTTAGGGGAGAAACGCTGGTCTCAGGTCTCAAGACCTCTTAAACGTAAAGTCCAGACCTATGCCAGACGTACGAAGTTAGAGTTCAACAACCCGGATGCAGTCATTGGGTTAGCTCTGACTCTCCTCAGTCATCAGTTGAATGCACTCCGCCTAAGAGGAGTAAGGTTCTGCCGCAACAGATCTCTGCTGTTAAGGCTTTACCTCAGCAGACCTTAGTGTCTGCCGACCCCAAGTTGACTCTACTGCAGTCCATGCAGTCACAACTTTCGGTCTTGATGCGTGAGTGTCGGGCTGAGAAGGTTGCGCCTCCGCCTGCGCTCGCTCCGCCTGCGCTCGCTCCGCCTGACCGCAGTACCGCCTGCCAGGCGTACGATGTTGAGCCACGTTATGAGTTTACTGATCCCAGTGGTGTGCAGCTCCCTCCGCCTTCCTTAAGGCAACCTCAGCAATGGGAACAGGAGGCTTATACCTCTCTTCCTCCGCTTCCACTTGCTGTTCCACCAGTGAGGCAACACTCGCTTGAGGTACAACAACCTCTCCCATCCATGAGTCAGTCTCCTCAGCTCTCGCTGCAGCGAGCTCAACCCTCCTCAAGGCAAGCACCTCAACACCTTAGCCTTGCGCCTCAGGAGCCTCAACTTGCGAGACTTTTACTGCGTTCTGCGCAGCCACTACCTTTTCGCTCTCAGCTCACACCGCAGGAACCTCAACTCGTTCCTCAGGAACTTGCTACTGCGCATCCGCCAACCACTCAGCAAGCGCAACCCTTGAGTTCAGCCACTCATGCCAGGAGTCAGCCTCCTCCACCCATGCGCCTACCTTCTGCTACTTCCTTTGATCAGCCTTTGCAGACTGAGCCTCAGGTGTTCCCTCAACAGAGTCTTGAAGAGGAAACCACAACTATTGTTGTTCCAGCTCGTTCTGACTCTGCTGTTCAGCATACCTTACCTCCATTTTCAAACATTATGATAATGGAGGTTATTTGTATTACTTATAAAAATATATTTGTATTCCTTGCAATATATTTTTAACAATATCGCAAAATATGGCAAAAATATGAATCATGAGTTATGAATGTAAGGTAAATATTATGTTGATATTAAAACCCCATGCAAGCATGCATAAAGCACTCTAGCACTGGTCATGGAATTTCTGAGAAATGTTAAATGCCATGCACACGCTCTGCTTACCTTACAGCATGCTCTACATACAGCATGCTCTGCTTACAGCATGCTCTGCATACAACATGCTCTGCATACAGCATGCTCTGCATTCAGCATGCTCTGCATACAACATGCTCTGCATACAGCATGCTCTGCATACAGCATGCTCTGCATACAACATGCTCTGCATACAGCATGCTCTGCATTCAGCATGCTCTGCATACAACATGCTCTGCATACAGCATGCTCTGCATTCAGCATGCTCTGCATACAACATGCTCTACATACAGCATGCTCTGCATACAGCATACTCTGCATACAACATGCTCTGCATACCTTACCGCATGCTTCTCAGTCACACATCTTTGGTTGTTGCCAACTCACTAGACTGTCAAGCAGTTTCATAACGTTGCCTTCTAGTCTGCTGCTTTTGCACCAGTGAAACCCTCACTGAGAGAACTTAGCTTTTCTAGGATATGGTCCCTGTAGATGAGAAAGTTCTTTTCTCCCTCCTTCTGATATTCCCTTGAGGACTCTGTCATTTGGAGGGAGCCTTTAGCTGCGTAGCCTCCTATGGACTTTTATTTAAGCATAACATGCTTCCAGGGAAGGTAATGGTTCCACTTCAGTCGCTAATCCCGTCTGTTACCACACCTGCTCCCATAGACCTTGAGCTGTGTTGCAAGACATGCAGTCCAAGCTTAGTCCTTGTTAGAGGATTTTTTGTTTACGGAGTCAATGTGTCACGGGGAAGACGTTCAACAACCAGCAGAAGTGACTTGTTGTGACGCAGTGCGGCAACCTCAGCAACCCGATAAGGAGTTGTCTGTACGACCCAGACAGTCTAGACAGATTCGGGTTGTCACTGTACTTCCTCGCTTGCCCATGGTTGACAGTTCACAGACTGTGCAGCAGTACCATGATCTTGTGTCCGGCTCCGTCAGACGACTGGCTTTTAAGAGCTCCCACAAGTCGTCGCTGTCTGGAGATTTTCAAATGGACTATGGATCTGACCAAGGAACTGGGCCTCCTGGTCAATTTTGAGGAGTCTCAGCTCGTCCCATCCCAGACCATTGTCTCCTTGGGTATGGATCTTCAGAGTCGAGCTTTTCGGGCTTTTCCGTCGGCCCCAAGGATCTTCCAAGCCCTAGAATGCATCCAGAGCATGCTGAGAAGGAACCGATGCTCAGTCAGGTAGTGGATGAGTCTAACAGGGACACTTTCATCGCTGGCCCTGTTCATCGTGTTAGGGAGACTCCACCTCCCCCCCCTTCAGTATCATCTAGCTGCTCACTGGATAAAGGACATGACGCTAGAGACGGTCTCAGTTCCTGTTTCCGAAGAGAGGAGGTCTTCTCTCGCGTGGTGTAAGAACAGCTTTCTTCTCAAGGAAGTCTACCTTTGGCTGTTCAGAAACACGACCGCCGTCTCCTCTCGGACGCATCAGACACGGGCTGGGGTGCGACTTTGGACGGACAAGAATGCTCGGGAACATGGAATCAGGAGCAAAGGACACTTCACATCAATTGCAAGGAGTTGTTGGCGGTTATTCTGGCCTTGATAAACTTCAAGTCCCTCCAGCTTAACAAAGTGGTGGAGGTGGACTCTGACAACACCACAGCCCTGGCTTACATCTTCAAGCAGGGAGGGACTCTTTCGTGGAAGTTGTTCTAGATCGCAAGGGACCTACTCATCTGGTCTAAAGATCGAAAGCTAACTGGTAACGAGGTTCATTCAGGGCGGTATGAATGTCATGGCAGATCACCTCAGCCGGAAGGGTCAGGTCATCCCCACAGAGTGGACCCTTCTCAAGAATGTTTGCAGCAGACTTTGGGCCCTGTGGGGTCAGCCAACCATAGATCTGTTCGCTACCTCGATAACCTAGAGACTCCTGTTGTATTGTTCTCCGATTCCAGACCCAGCAGCAGTTCACGTGGATGCTTTTCTGCTGGATTGGTTCCATCTCGACCTGTATGCATTCCCGCCGTTCAAGATTGTCAACAGGGTACTTCAGAAGTTCTCCTCTCACAAAGGGACACGGCTGACGTTGGTTGGCTCCGCTCTGGCCCGCGAGAGAATGGTTCTTAGAGGTACTGCAATGGCTGGTCGACATTCCCAGGACTCTTCCTCTAGGAGTGAACCTTCTAAGTCTACCTCACGTAAAGAAGGTACACCCAATCCTCCACGCTCTTCGTCTGACTGCCTTCAGACTTTCGAAAGACTCTCAAGAGCTAGGGGCTTTTCGAAGGAGGCAGCCAGAGCGATTGCCAAAGCAAGGAGAACATCCACTCTCAGAATCTATCAGTCTCAAGGGGAAGTCTTCCGTAGCTGGTACAAGACCAATGCAGTTTCCTCAACCAGTACCACTGTAACCCAGATTGCTGACTTCCTGTTATATCTAAGGAAAGTAAGATCCCTTTCAGCTCCTACGATCAAGGGTTACAGAAGTATGTTGGCAGCGGTTTTCCGCCACAGAGGCTTGGATCTTTCCACCAACAAAGATCTACAGGACCTCCCTAGGTCTTTTGAGACCTCAAAGGAACGTCGGTTGTCCACTCCAGGCTGGAATCTAGACGTGGTCCTAAGGTTCCTTATGTCATCAAGATTTGAACCTCTCCAATCAGCCTCTTTTTAGGACCTCACATTAAAAACTCTTTTCCTCGTGTGCTTGACAACAGCTAAAAGAGTAAGTGAGATCCACGCCTTCAGCAGGATCATTGTTTTCACATCTGAAACGGCTACATGTTCCTTGCAGCTCGGTTTTTGCTAAACGAGCTTCCTTCACGTCCTTGGCCTAAGTCGTTCGAGATCCCAAGCCTGTCCAACTTGGTGGGGAATGAACTGAAGAGAGTACTTTGCCCAGTTAGAGCTCTTAGGTACTATCTAAAAAGGTCTTAACCTTTACGAGGACAATCAGAAGCCTTATAGTGTGCTATCAAGAAACCTTCTTTTCCAAGTTCTAAGAACTCAGTTTCTTACTATTCAGGCTTCTGATTAGAGAAACACATTCTCATCTGAAGGAAGAAGACCTTGCTTTGCTGAAGGTAAGGACACATGAAGTGGGAGCTGTGGCTACTTCAGTGGCCTTCAAACAGAGCCATTCTCTGCAGAGTGTTATGGATGCAACCTATTGGAGAAGCAAGTCAGTGTTCGCATCATTCTATCTCAAAGATGTCCAGTCTCTTTACGAGTACTGCTACACCCTGGGACCATTCGTAGCAACGAATGCAGTAGTAGGCGAGGGCTCAGCCACTACATTCCCATAATCCCATAACCTTTTAACCTTTCTCTTGAATACTTTTTATGGGTTGTACGGTCGGCTAAGAAGCCTTCCACATCCTTGTTGATTTGGCGGGTGGTCAATTCTTTCTTGAGAAGCGCCGAGGTTAAAGGTTGTGATGAGGTCCTTTAGTATGGGTTGCAGCCCTGTATACTTTAGCACCTTTGAGTTGATTCAGCCTTCCAAGAGGAACGCTGCGCTCAGTAAGGAAGACGATCTTATTAAAGGCAGAGTAACGGTTCAAGTCGACTTCCTTACCAGGTACTTATTATTTCATTGTTATTGTGGATAACTGATTATATGAAATACGGGATACTTAGCTATCCTTTAGTCTTGTACACTGGTTTTTCACCCACCCCCCTGGGTGTGAATCAGCTACATGATTATCGGGTAAGTTTAATATTGAAAAATGTTATTTTCATTAGTAAAATAAATTTTTGAATATACTTACCCGATAATCATGATTTAATTGACCCACCCTTCCTCCCCATAGAGAACCAGTGGACCGAGGAAAAAGTGAGGTGGCGTCAACAACAAGTACTGTAGTACCTGGCCACAGGTGGCGCTTGTGAGTACACCCCCTTCTAGTATAGTGATAGCTGGCGTATCCCTCCCGTAGAATTCTGTCGGGCAACGGAGTTGACAGCTACATGATTATCGGGTAAGTATATTCAAAAATTTATTTTACTAATGAAAATAACATTTTAATAGCTTAGAAAGGACTGAAGAGGCTCGTTTTATATATAATTTCTCCCTCATCTGTAATTCCTCTGGTTTTTAATGTTCAAGAATATTGGCCAAAAGATGAAGACTAGTTTATCTGAATAGCCGTAGTATTACCACCAGCTAAGTTACAACCCAAGTTGGAAAAGCAGGATGCTGTAAGCCCAAGGACTCCATTAGGGAAGAATAGCTCAGTCAGGAAACAGATAGAATAGTGTTTATGAGTGCACCCTCAAGGAAGAGAACTCTAACCCAGGACAGTGGAAGACCATGGCACAGAGGCTATGACACTATCCAAGACTGGAGAACAATGGTTTGATTTTGAAGTGTCCTTCTCCTAGAAGAGCTGCTTACCATAGCTAGAGAGTCTCTTCTACCATTACCAATAGGAAAGTAGCCACTGAACAATTGCAGTGCAGTAGTTAAACCCTGGAGAGAATAGCTGGAAAGAGACATCTATGGAAAGGTGAAAAAATCTCATTGAAAAAGAAAGGGGTTACTTGAAATGCATGGGGTTTTTGGTTTTGATCGATGCGATAAGAAATTTATAGTTAAATGGATAAATAGTAGAATACAGTACAGAAAAGGAATGATAATAGAGATGCTTATTACAAAAATTTCCCATATCTATTATTTTAAAATGTTTTCAAAACCATGGTTAGAATATTTAATTTTCTTTTTCAGATTACAGTATTGACACCTACACGAAGTTGAAGTATTGACGACACCGCTGAAGAATTGGTTGAGGGAAATATCCACCGCTCTACTGATTGGAAGTTCTCAATAAATGTTTTTTTTCCTTGATCACCAAATAGACTTACATAGGCCTACACTGTAACTTTATCTTGACATCAGGAAATGAATTTACAACCTATGTGCCATCAATAGTTTGTTAAAGAGATGTGCACTTTATTAGGTTAGGTTAAGAAATTGAGTGTTATGGAGATATGCACTTTATCAGGTTAGGTTAAGAAATTGAGTGTTATGGAGATATGCACTTTATTAGGTTAGGTTAAGAAATTGAGTGCTAAGGAGACGTGCACTTTGCTAGGTTAGTTTAGATTAGGTTAAAAAACTAAATGTTGGAGAATTGGTAATGTTACTCCACTATGTAAATGTGTTTGTGGTAGCTCAAGTCTAACTGATTGCCACCCAATTTCCATAACTCCCATATTATCTAAAGTCTTTGAACGTCTTCTGGCAAAACGTTTTAATAGGTTTGCTGAAATCAATTACATCATATAATTTAGCTATAAGATACAGTAGTATATATAAAACGTATTTTATATTGCGCTGAAGACTGCTAGGGAGAAATTTGCTTCTTATTTAGGGGAAAATTGTCAGTTTGTGTAGGGAGTCTAGGGACTTCCGACTTCATTATTCCAGACTCCATGTTTTTCTGGGCTCGACCTGTGTTGCTCCGTGAAACGCTCCTCTAGCACCATTTCTAAGGTATAAATACTGCTAAAAAACCCGAGAAAAAGTTGCATGGAATGCCAGGAATATACCCAGCTCGCTCACTCTAAAAGAGCGTCGGTATAGTAACTGGGGCGTGTTAGAACCATTACCAGAGGTCCCTTACCAATTAGTCCTCCCCGATACTACGAGGTACCGTTCTACATCCAACCACTGCCTTCTACTACGACTACCCTCTCCTCCCCCCACCCCTACCACTACCCACGCTTCTTCCCTCATTCCTTTTCTAGCACCAGTGAGATTCGGACGTGTTGCTTTCATAGCTTTGTGTTTCGGTGTTTTTGAAGATGTCAGTCATTTTAGAGATCCCTGCTCCCAAGTTGAGTATTATAATTGTCTGTTTCGATAATTCTAGGTAGCGACACACGTTAACTTTATAGTTTTGTGTGTTTTTAGTCTCAGCTGTTGTGCATGATGCCTTCCCTTACGGGTATATTGACGGCCATTGAATAATATTACTATGTCATATGAACATTTTGTTTGAATCAGTAAATCTCGGATGACAAAAAGAATTTATTATTATTATTATTATTATTATTACTTGCGGAGCTACAACCCTAGTTGGAAAAGCAAGATGCTCTAAGCCCAAGGGCTCCAACAGGGGAAATACCCAGTGAGGAAAGGAAAATAAAATATTTGAAGAAGAGTAACAACATTAAGATAAATATTTCCTTTTAAAAACTTTAACAAAACAAGAGGAAGAGAAATAAGATAGAATAGTGAGCTTGAGTGTACCCCCAAGTAAGAGAACTCTAACTCAAGACGATTTTTATACATGTATATAATTTCTTTTAATTGAATTGGTACAGTACCGCTTTATCGATGCTTATGGTTGAATGATGTAACTCAGATGTTGGTAAATAGAATTTCTTTCAGATGAATGGCCTTCAAAATTTTGCGAAGGTTATGCAGTCACTCCTGTCTGTTTGTTTGTATGTAAGCAACTTTACACAAAAACTGTTTTACCGATTTTGGCCAAACTTGGTGGTCATGTTTGGTTTGACCCAAGGATGAATCTGTAACATTTTAATTAAAGTACATGTAAGTACACAGTACGCAGCAGTATTAAAAAATAATCGCAATGCTAAGTAGATCGCAAGTATTGTGTTAGTTTATTTTTCCGTGAACAACATTATGGAAAAACTACTAAACAATTTCAACGAAACATGGTGGACATAGTCTGGCCTATTCTTTACAGATTCTCCTCTGTCCTTATATACCTGACAACACTGAGATTACCAAACAATTCTTCTCCACTCAAGGGGTTAATTACAACACTGTAATTGTTCAGTGGCTACTTTCCTCTTGGGTAGGGTAGAAGAGACTCTTCAACTCTGGTTGGCAGCTCTTCTAGGAGAAGGACACTCCAAAATCAAACCATTCTTCTCTAGTCTTGGGTAGTGCCATAGCCTCTGTACCATGGTCTTCCACTGTCTTGGGTTAGAGTTCCCTTGCTTGAGGGTACACTCGGGCTCACTATTCTGTCTAACTTCTCTTCCTCTTGTTTTGTTAAAGTTTTTATAGTTTTTATGGGAAATACTTATTTCAATGTTGTTCCTGTTCTTAAGATATTTTATTTTTCCTTCTTTCCTTTCCTCGCTGGGCTATTTTCCCTGTTGGGGCCCCTGGGCTTATAGCATCCTGCTTTTCCAACTAGGGTAGTAGCTTAGCATTTAATAATAATAATGATAATGTGGGGTATGACCCAAGAACAAAGCCATTAGATTTTGGAGAAAATATGTTGAAGTACAAGTAAGCATTGTAGTTATGACTGAAATAAGAATGCTTTGCATGGCAAAGGCATCCTCTTGGCTGAGTGCCCCTCTTGTTATTTATGTTGATAGAGATATATCGTCAGTAATTGCCTCCTACGACAGGCAAATGTTCAATTATGTATCGTTACATAAACGGTGACATTATATCACCGTGCGTGTAATGCACGAGTAAATTTGTCCCTTATGGTGCAGTGTGCAAGGCATACTTTGAGCCGTTGTGCAAAACATATGAAATGGTTAAAGAGCAAGAAAGGTTTTGCATTGGGAGCGATCAGTCCATTGCTATTTTAACCCTTTTACCCCCCAGGCTATTTGGAACTTTCCAACCCTTAACCCTTGGGGGTTATTTTTTTCAAGCACATTTTGCTGTATATTTTTTTTTAAATTGCTCTAACAGCCTTAATTTTTGTCATAGAGAGGTCAAGTTGGTCTCATTCCCTTGGAAAATGCCTGAAGTTTCTCAAAGAAATTTATCAAAAATATGCCAAAAGAAATGTAAATAGCAGTTTTTTGCAAGGACGTACCGATACGTCCTTGGTGGTAAAGGGATGAGTTTTGTGAAATGTACCAGTACATACTTTGGTGGTAAAAGGGTTAACATTTATCATATATTGAATATGTATGTACTGTATAGCTTTTTAATAGATACCTGTCATTAAACATTATCTGACGGATAATTTGATTCCTGGATTTTGGATACAGTACTTACACCTTCAATTCATATGTATGATTAGAAAAATTATTGTTTTTATTGCCAGCAGTTAGTAATTTTATTTATCATTTGTAGATGTCACAGTAAGTTAAATTTCAATTTATATATATGATTGAATAAATGATGGTTTTACTACCAGCCTTATTTATTTTCACTTATCTTGTTTTTAGATATCACAGTTAAAACATCAAATTCTCGTCAGGCGAGGGCGATGTTCGACGGGGAGTTCGAAAGTCCGAAGGCCACGAAATTAGCGGGGACAGTGAGGGTCCCCACTCCGCACATAGTCGTAGACGACCCCGCGGGTGGAGCCGTGCTGTGCGGGGAATACCCGGACATGGCGCAGTTTGAATCGGCACACGGGAATGCTTGGGAAGCAGCTGGCAGAGTGAGTGCTTCTTGCGTTTGAGACTTGAATATGTAATGTTCTAATTCTTGATTGAAAGTATAAATAATGTAAAAGATTCTCAAATTAATGCTATTTAACTTTTATAACATATTTACTTCTCTGGTTTTAATTGAATATTCTTTTAATCTTTATACTAAACGATATCGGTGTCAATGACCTTTGATGTCAAGATGACAGAGAACTTCGAATCAATCAATCAATCTCAGCTTTTAAAACATTTGGAGATACAAAACACAAATCCAACTGAAATTATAAATCTTCGATATTGTTTCAAAAGTAATGAAATACTGTATTAACCCTTTTACCCCCAGGCTATTTGGAACTTTCCAACCCTTAACCCTCAGGGGTTATTTTTTTTCAAGCACATTTTGGAGTATATTTTTTTTAAATTGCTCTAACAGCCTTAATTTTCGTCATAGAGAGGTCAGGTTGGTCTCATTCCCTTGGAAAATGCCTGAAGTTTCTCAAAGAAATTTATCAAGAATATGGAAAAAAAAATGTAAATAGCCGTTTTTTGCAAGGACGTACCGGTACATCCATGGGGGTAAAGGGATGAGTTTTGTGAAACGTACCAGTACGTCCTTTGTGGGTAAAAGGGTTAACATTTACCATATATTGAATATGTATGTACTGTATAGCTTTTCCTATAGATACCAGTCATCAGACATTACCCTAGGGATAATTTGAATGCTGGATTTTGGATGCTTACACCTTCAATTTATATGTATGATTAGAAAAATGATGGTATTTATTGCCAGCAGTTAGTCATTTTATTTATCATTTGTAGATGTCAGAGTAAGTTAAATTTCAATTTATATGATTAAATAAATGATGGTTTTCAATATTTAACTTAGCCGGTGATTATATAGCTGCAACTCTGTTGCTCGACAGACAACTCTACGGAAAAACTCGCCAGCGATCGCTACACAGGTTGCGGGTGTGCCCAACAGCGCCATCTGTCGACCAGATACCCAGCTCTCAATGTAAACAAAGACTCAATTTTCTCTCTGTCGAGGTGTCGACAAGATGTACTTTACTCGCTGTTGCTAAACTGGAGTTTTTCAATATTAATCTTACCCGATAATCATGTAGCTGTCAACTCCGTTGCCCGACAGAATTCTACGGAAGGGATACGCCAGCGATCACTATACAAGAAGGGGGTGTACTCACCAGCGCCACCTGTGGCCAGGTACTGCAGTACTTCTTGTTGACACCACCTCAATTTTTCCTCTGTCGTGCTTCCGGCAAGACCTACATGGATACGCTTATAATTTTGGAGTCTTGTTCACGGTTTTTGGTGAAGTATTGCTCTAAGATTTCAGCTTTCGCTATACAGGAAACTTGTCTCTTAGCTTAGATAGCTTTTAGATTGATTTGATTAATGGTTAACGATATTTTGCTTTAATTGGAAATTTCCCCCTTGACTGTTCTTTGATTCAAGATGTCCGACCTTTCTCAAGCTCCTCCCCAAAGACGATGTAGGACTTGTATTAGGCGTATTCCGAAGGCCTCGGTTGATCCTCACACCGTTTGTTCCGACTGTAGGGGAAAATCCTGTCAGTTGGAAGATCGATGTGAGGAATGCGCCGGACTTTCGGAACTTGATTTTGTTCGATTCCTCAAGTATACCACTAAGTTAGAGAGAGAGAGAGTTAGGAGGAGTTCGGCTCGCTCTTCGCTTTATTCCTCACCCCATGATCCGTAACCTTTTCCTCCCCCTGTAGTGGCTACCCCCGATCCTACTATTTGTGCTCAGCCTGATATGTCTGATGTTTTACGTGCCATTCAGGCTTTAGGTGATAAAGTGGAGTCGGTAGTGAGTGACCACAAGTTCCTCTTGGCAGATGTCAAGGAACTTAAAGTGAAAAGTGCAGTGGGAAGTGGTAGTGCCAGTGCTGTGCCGAGTGCTAGTGTCAGTGTCAGTGTTGTGCGTGAGGGTACTTCTGTGCGTGCCAGTCGTCCTCCCAGTCCGGGACCTCTTGCAAGCTCCCAAGCCTAGGGGAGAAGCAATGTCGAAGGGCAAAAGGGTTCGGCAGGCCTTGATCGGCGCACAGCAGTATCCTCGGTGGTTGCGGGCGTATCTTACAGAGATCGTCACTTCCACTCTCAGACGATTGAGCCCTTATTTTCCTCGTCTGCAGAAGAA
Organism: Palaemon carinicauda; assembly: GCF_036898095.1. Classification (NCBI taxonomy): domain Eukaryota; kingdom Metazoa; phylum Arthropoda; class Malacostraca; order Decapoda; family Palaemonidae; genus Palaemon; species Palaemon carinicauda. The sequence goes on from NC_090739.1 coordinate 123,698,005, forward strand.
TTTTCGGGGAGAAAACGCTGGACTCAGGTCTCAAGACCTCTTAAGCGTAAAGTCCAGACCGCACGAGTTCTACAGCCCGGATGTAGTCATTGGGCTAGCTCTGACTCGCCGCAGTCATCAGGTGACTGCACGCCTCCTAAGAGAGGTAAGGCGATGCCTCAACAGACCTCAACTTCTGTTAAGGCTCTGCCTCAACAGACCTCAACGTCTGTTGATCCCAAGATGGCTTTGCTGCAGTCTATGCAGTCGCAGCTTGCGGTATTGATGCGTGAGTTTCAGGCAGAGAAGGTTACACCTCCTCCTGCGAGCGCTCCTCCTCCTCTACGCAGTCCAGTCTGCCAGACGTACGAAGTTGAGGTTCCTCAAGCTACCTCCATGCGTGAGCTACCGCGTTGGGAGTTGCCAGATACCAGCGTTGTGCAGCAACCTCCACCTTCCTTGAGGCAGGAACCTCTTACCACGCGGCAACCTCCTCAACAATGGGGACAGGAGTCTTATGCCTTACAACCTCCTCTACCTTTGAGGCAAGAGTTTCTTGCAGTAAGACCATCCTCGAGGCAGCAACCTCTTGAGGTACGACAACCTCTGCCATCCTTGAGGCAGCCACCTCAGCTCTCGCAGCTGATACCTCCACTTTCCTCGAGGCGAGAACCTCAACTCTCGAGGCAAGCACCTCAAGAACCTCAACTCGTGAGACAGGAGCCTCTTTCTGCGCAGCCGCCACCTCAACTCTCGCAGCACCCACCTCAAGAACCTCAACTCGTGAGACAGGAACCTCTTACTGCGCAGGCACCTCAACCCTTGAAGCAAGCGCAACTCTTGAGACATGAACCTCATGCAATGAGTCAGCCACCTCAACGCATGCATCTACCTCTTTCTCCTCAGCTTGAGCAGTCTTTGCAGCCTGAACCTCAGGTTTTACTACAGTCGCCTCTCACCACGCTTGCTCCCCAGACTCCCGCAGAGCCTCCTTCTTCCCAGCCTCATGACTTTGTCATTACCAGCCCTCATCCTCTTCAACAGAGACTTGAGGATGAATCCGCAAGTGTATATGCACCCGCTTGTCAGGATTCTGCCGTTCAGCATACCGCTGTAACTTTACCTCTCGCTTCTCAACCCTCAGGTGATGAGGTTTCTGAGGAGGAAGCTGCGCACCTGGATGATCCCTCTTCTGACGTGGAGGAACCCAAGTCGTTACCACCCTCCATTGACTTTCGCAAGGTCCTGGCTCTTTTCAGAGAAGTTTACCCGGATCACTTTGTTTCTGCTACCCCTCGCTCTCCTCCATCAGAGTTTTCTCTAGGCATGCAACCTGTTAAGTCTGCCTACACTAAGCTCGTCTTCGCTAGATCTTCTAAGAGAGCTTTGAGAATGTTAGGGGATTGGTTGCAGTCCAAGCAGCAACTAGGGAAGACGTCATTCATGTTTCCACCTACTAAGCTGACTTCTAAGGCGGGCGTATGGTATGCCACAGGAGAGGAACCAGGCTTGGGAATCCCTGCCTCTGCCCAGGCTGACTTCTCAAGTTTGGTTGACTCTCCACGAAGGTCGGCTATGAGGCGCTCTAAGGTCTGCTGGACTTTTTCTGACTTAGACCACTTCTTAAAGGGAGTCTTTCGCGCCTTTGAGATTTTTAATTTTCTCGACTGGTGCCTGGGGGCCTTGAGCAAGAAGACTGCCCCATCTGACAAGGACTCGGCCATGCTTATAATGTCCTGTATGGATAAAGCAATTCGCGATGGTTCCGGCGAACTTGCCTCCATGTTTGTTTCGGGAGTACTCAAGAAAAGGGAACAACTTTGCACCTTCCTTTCCACTGGTATCACCTCTTGTCAAAGGTCTCAGTTACTTTTTGCTCCGCTTTCTAAGTTCCTGTTTCCTGAGGACCTTATCAAGGAATTGTCTGCGGCTCTTATTCAGAAGGACACTCATGACCTTGTGGCCTCTTCAGCACGTAAGGCTAAGGTTGCTCCTTCGGTTCCTAGAACTTACCGCACCCCAGTGGCCGATACTCCTGCTACAAGATTTATTCCGCCCTTTCGTGGCAGAGCCCCCAGCCGAGGAAGTACCCGTCCAGACGGTTTCAGGGGCAGGTCCAAGAAAGGTCCCAAGCCTTCGAAAGGCAAACATTGACTCTCCTCCTCTCCAGACAGCAGTAGGAGCCAGACTCAAGATCTTCTGGCAAGCTTGGGAAAGAAGAGGTGCAGACGCCCAGTCTGTCAAGTGGCTAAGGGAGGGTTACAGGATACCATTCTGCCGCAATCCCCCTCTGACCACTTCTCCCATCAACCTCTCTCCCAACTACAAGGAAAAGGACAAGAGGCTAGCGTTACACCAAGAGGTGTCGCTCCTGTTACAGAAGGAGGCAGTGGTGATAGTCCGGGACCATCAATCCCCGGGCTTCTACAACCGTCTCTTTCTGGTGGCCAAGAAGACAGGAGGTTGGAGACCGGTGCTGGACGTCAGTGCGCTCAATGCTTATGTCACCAAGCAGACGTTCACTATGGAGACGACGAAGTCGGTCCTAGCAGCGGTCAGGCAGGAGGACTGGATGGTCTCGTTGGATCTGAAAGACGCTTACTTTCACGTTCCTATTCATCCAGACTCCCAACCTTTCCTGAGATTCGTTTTTGGAAAGGTTGTGTACCAATTCCAAGCCCTGTGTTTTGGCCTAAGCACGGCGCCTATGGTGTTTACGCGACTGATGAGGAATATTGCGAAATTCCTCCACTTGGCGGACATCAGAGCCTCCCTTTATTTAGACGACTGGCTGTTAAGAGCCCCCACAAGTCGTCGCTGTCTGGAGAGTCTCAACTGGACTTTGGACTTGATCAAGGAACTGGGTCTTTTGGTCAACTTAGAAAAGTCCCAACTTATTCCTTCCCAAACCATCGTTTACCTGGGAATGGAGATTCGGAGTCAAGCTTTTCGGGCTTTTCCGTCGGCCCCAAGAATCAGCCAAGCCCTAGAGTGCATTCTGAGCATGCTGAAGAGGAACAGATGCTCGGTGAGACAGTGGATGAGTCTAACAGGGACCCTGTCATCGTTAGCCCTGTTCACCGAGTTAGGGAGACTCAACCTCCGCCCCCTTCAATTCCATCTAGCAGCTCACTGGGACAAGAATATGACGCTCGAAGCGGTCTCTATTCCTGGTACCAAAGAGATGAAGACTACTCTCATGTGGTGGAAGACCAACATCCTTCTCAAGGAGGGTCTATCGTTAGCGGTTCAGACCCCCAATCTTCATCTCTATTCGGACGCATCAGACTCGGGCTGGGGCGCGACCTTGGACGGACAGGAATGCTCGGGAACATGGAACAAGGAACAGGAAACGCTTCACATCAACTGCAAGGAGTTGCTGGCAGTTCATCTGGCTTTAATGAACTTCAAGTCCCTCCTGCTAAACAAGGTGGTGGAGGTGAACACCACACCACAGCCTTGGCATACATCTCCAAGCAGGGAGGGACCCATTCGAGGAAGCTGTACGAGATAGCAAGGGACCTCCTCATTTGGTCAAGAAGTCTAAACCTCTCACTGGTAACGAGGTTCATTCAGGGCAATATGAACGTCTCGGCAGATCGCCTCAGCAGGAAAGATCAAGTCATCCCCACGGAATGGACCCTTCACAAGAGCGTGTGCAACAGACTTTGGACCTTGTGGGGTCAGCCAACGATAGATCTGTTCGCCACCTCCATGACCAAGAGGCTCCCTTTGTACTGTTCCCCAGTTCCAGACCCAGCAGCAGTTCACGTGGATGCTTTTCTGCTGGATTGGTCCCATCTCGAGCTATATGCATTCCCGCCGTTCAAGATCATCAACAGAGTCATTCAGAAGTTCGTCTCTCACGAAGGGACACGGCTGACGCTGGTTGCTCCCCTTTGGCCTGCAAGAGAATGGTTCACAGAGGTACTACAATGGCTGGTCGACGTTCCCAGGACTCTCCCTCTAAGAGTGGACCTTCTACGTCAACCTCACGTAAAGAAGGTACACCCAAACCTCCACGCTCTTCGTCTGACTGCCTTCAGACTGTCGAAAGACTCGCTAGAGCTAGAGGCTTTTCGAAGGAGGCAGCCAGAGCGATTGCCAGAGCAAGGAGGATATCCACTCGTAGAGTCTATCAATCCAAGTGGGAAGTCTTCCGAAGCTGGTGCAGAGCCAATGCAGTTTCCTCTACCAATACCTCTGTAACCCAAGTTGCTGACTTCCTGTTACATCTTAGGAATGTTAGATCTCTTTCGGCTCCTACGATGAAAGGGTACAGAAGTATGTTGGCTTCAGTTCTCCGCCACAGAGGTTTGGATCTTTCCTCCAACAAGGATCTACAAGACATCCTTAAATCTTTCGAGACTTCTAAAGAACGTTGATTGTCCACTCCAGGCTGGAATCTAGACGTAGTCTTAAGGTTCCTTATGTCTCCTAGGTTTGAACCTTTCCAGTCAGCTTCTTTCAAAGACCTTACTCTCAAAACTCTTTTCCTCGTCTGCCTTGCAACAGCCAAAAGAGTTAGTGAGGTTCACGCCTTCAGCAGGAACATAGGATTCACATCCGAATCAGCAACATGTTCCTTACAGCTCGGATTTTTAGCAAAAAATGAACTTCCTTCACGTCCTTAGCCTAGATCGTTCGAAATTCCTAGCCTTTCCAACATGGTGGGTAACGAGCTAGAGAGAGTTCTTTGCCCTGTCAGAGCTCTAAAATACTATCTTAAAAGGTCAAAACCTATACGAGGACAATCAGAGGCCTTATGGTGTGCCATCAAGAAACCTTCGATGCCTATGTCCAAAAACGCAGTTTCGTATTATATAAGGCTTCTGATTAGAGAAGCTCATTCTCACATGAAGGATGAAGACCTTGCTTTGCTGAAGGTAAGGACCCACGAAGTGAGAGCTGTAGCCACTTCGATGGCCTTTAAACAGAACCGTTCTCTGCAGAGTATTATGGATGCAACTTTTTGGAGGAGCAAGTCAGTGTTTGCATCATTTTATCTCAAAGATGTCCAGTCTCTTTACGAGAACTGCTACACCCTGGGACCATTCGTAGCAGCGAGTGCAGTAGTAGGTGAGGGCTCAGCCACTACATTCCCTTAATCCCATAACCTTTTTTAACCTTTCTCTTGAATGCTTTTATTGTTGTTTTTTGGGTTGTTACGGTAGGCTAGAAGCCTTCCGCATCCTAGTTGATTTGGCGGGGTGGTCAATTCGTTCTTGAGAAGCGCCTAGGTTAGAGGTTGTGTAGAGGTCCTTTAGTATGGGTTGCAGCCCTTTATACTTAAGCACCTTAGGGTTGTTCAGCCTCCTAAGAGGAACGCTGCGCTCAGTAAGGAAGACGAACTTATTAAAGGCAGAATAATGGTTCAAGTCGACTTCCTTACCAGGTACAGTAGGGTCCCGAATTAAGCGTGTTCGAATTACACGATTCCCCTTTTCCACGATCGCTATTTTTCAAAAATAAATTTTCTGTATCCACGAGGCTGTTCAAAGTTCGCGAGTCAAGCACTACAAAATGTATCAAATCTATAGTCTTTTTAAGTATATTGGTAGCCCTAAATACGGTGATTTATAATAAATGTTACAAAACAATTTTAACATTACATTTCATTAACATAATTTCATAATGAATAGCCTATTTAAGGATAAAATTCCACATCAACAATGAAATCAACTGTTAACTGTGCGAGTCCAGCTGACAAAATGTAAACAGAAATGTGGTTACGTTCTCGGCAATCTTTATCTTTCTCCAACCTTACGATAATTGTAATGGTAGTGTTAATGATGGTATATTAAAGCATTATTTTTGTTTAGTACAGTATATTTAAAAGCCTTATTTTTCCCTCTGGGCGTTCAAGGTTTTCACGAGTAGACTGGGTTCGTTTATCGGCAGTGAATAGCCTAAACTTCGGTAACGAGTCGTCAATATTTTGTCATATTTTAAACAGTAGGCTATACATTTGATTTGCAAACATTGGTTTTGTAGAGTAGACGGTAAAATAAAATCTAGAGAGAGAGAGAGAGAGAGAGAGAGAGAGAGAGAGAGAGAGAGAGAGAGAGAGAGAGAGAGAGAGAGAGAGAGAGAGATTTGATGGCAGAAATCTCTCTCTCTCTCTCTCTCTCTCTCTCTCTCTCTCTCTCTCTCTCTCTCTCTCTAGATTTTATTTTACCGTCTACTCTACAAAACCAATGTTTGCAAATCAAATGTATACTGTTTAAAATATGACAAAATATTGACGACTCGTTACCGAAGTTTAGGCTATTCACTGCCGATAAACGATAACAAACCCTTTAATGCAAACTAACTGTATCCTTTGATATTCCTCTATATTTATCACGAATTCCTTCTATACCTCCTCAGACACTCTTATTTCAAATATCTAAATTATTCTTATCACAACTAACACCATCTAATCATTTTCATTCCATTATATCTATTATTCCTCTGGATCTTATTCCCTTTCCTTATTCTGTTTATTCGATGGGATTCGTTTTTCCCTTTACCGTCTTTCAGAATCTATTTTTAGCCACTGGCAACCAAATCCCCCCTTCCCCCGTCTCCTACCGTCTCCCCTGCGAGTCCACCCAGCCTATCTCATCACCCCCCCCCCCTTCATCCTCCCCTGTTCTAGGTCTGTAACCTTCTGCGTCATAATCTCTCTCTCTCTCTCTCTCTCTCTCTCTCTCTCTCTCTCTCTCTCCTCTCTCTCCTCTCTCTCTCTCTCTCTCTCTCTCTCTCTCGTTATACAATACTTACAAATAGATGAAGAAACCAAAATCGGTTTTCTTGAAGTGTCAATTAAATACAAAACGAAAAAATTATACCGTGTATACATCCATTTCGATCATAGCTTAAAATACGGTAACCGATTTCGTCCGCAAACCACTATTTTTTAGGAAACACCATTCTTTTCCAGAAAATTTTTACTCTTTAAATGTCAATTGGGCTATAATAAAAACATGTACTTATGTTGTTAAATTTCGGGTGTGTTTTAAAAATCGAGTATTGCTAACTTATTTTTGTTTTACTTTTGGCTGTGATCACATCAGCTGATGTCTAGCTTCCGCGCGAATACAATAACAAAGAATTGTTTACACCATTTCTTAACTTATTCAAACCATCTATACAGTTAATATTACATAAACACCAATGTGTTATAACCTATCATATTTATTGTTTAGTACTTTAAAACCATCCCCCCCCCTCTCTCTCTCTCTCTCTCTCTCTCTCTCTCTCCTCTCTCTCTCTCTCTCTCTCTCTCTCTCTCATCGAACGTTATAGCGGTAACCTAATTGTTCGGTGACTTTTAAAATAGGCCTAGTACTTTCTTCTTTTACCTTTTTTGCATATGGATCCATAATTGAGGTGGGTACAAGTTGACTTATAACTGAAGTTAGGAAAAGTATTTTGGATATGGAAAGGACAATTATCTTTCGTAACAGTTTAGAATTATCGTAAGTTATCACTCAGTCATTAGCGGCAGTTTGCTATTGTCGATTAAACGCATAAGGAAAAAAAAAATCCAGCTTTGCTACGAATTTAGGAATTTATATGGATACGGTAAGTAAAATATTTGTAATAACACAATGTTTACTAAATGTTTGTAATATCATTAGTTATGACTTAGATCATGTGTGTTTAATGCATTCGTTTGTTTATTATGATCGAAGATGGAGCGTAAACAAATGGAAGGTTTCCGTTTCAGGCGGCATCATAAAGAAAAACATTTCATAAATTTCATTCATTTCATTTATTTGAAAGTTCTAATAAAAAATAATTAGAACATTGGTAATAACAAATTCAACATATAATCTATACTTGGTAAAATTGCTGTCAATTAAAAAACACAGATGTATAAATGCGTCTGTTTCTTCGTTGTGATCAGAGATAAACGTAAAAAAAACATTGGTTGTCGTTTTCTATTGTACTTTTTAGGGTGTTTAGGAAACGCATGATATAAAATCGCCTTTATTTTGATAATTCTGGATTTTCAATCATACAACAAGCTAGTCTATAGAGTGATGGTTTTGCTATTCACCAGTTGTATTATACAATAGATATGACAAACATTAAAATTTGTCTGTATTTTGGGTTGTGTTATAACGGGAAATATATGGTGTTTACACCTATCCTGGTTGTAATTTTAACCATTTTTCAAGTTATTAGAACTTTAAAGTATATTAAATGTTTTATTTATTTACAAAAACAATTTGATATTATAAAGAAATACAGTATAGTACAAAGAAAGTATTGGAAATGGGTAGTAAATACATTTGAATAGGCAAATTGCTGGTTGCCATGGCCACAATGGAATTATTTCTGTTAGTTGTGTGTTTCGAAATTCGCGATTTTCCAGTTACACGAGGTCATTAATCGACCAAATTCTCGCATAATTCGGGACCCTACTGTACTTATAATTTCATTGTTATTTTGAATAACTGATAATATGAAATACGGGATACTTAGCTTCTTGATATACATGTACACTGGTTTTCACCCACCTCCCTGGGTGTGAATCAGCTACATGATTATCGGGTAAGATTAATATTGAAAAATGTTATTTTCATTAGTAAAATAAATTTTTGAATATACTTACCCGATAATCATGATTTAATTGACCCACCCTTCCTCCCCATAGAGAACCAGTGGACCGAGGAAAAATTGAGGTGGTGTCAACAAGAAGTACTGCAGTACCTGGCCACAGGTGGCGCTGGTGAGTACACCCCCTTCTTGTATAGTGATCGCTGGCGTATCCCTTCCGTAGAATTCTGTCGGGCAACGGAGTTGACAGCTACATGATTATCGGGTAAGTATATTCAAAAATTTATTTTACTAATGAAAATAACATTTTTCACATCTATTGGTGAAGTACTATATTCTAGTTTTGAGCTTTCGCAATGCAGGTGTTTTATCTTCATCTTAAATCTTGAACTCGTTTTGGATAGATTTAATTATGGTGACAAAGAGAGTATGGACTTTCTTTCTCTTTTAAATGGCCGACCCTTCCCTTAGATGGAAGTGTGTTTAGGCTTTTAGTAATTATCTTATCACGTTATAAATTATTTATAGATTTTCCTCTATATATTTTATATCTCTCCGCCTTTATTAGTCCTCTTCGATTAACTTTCCATTTATTATAAACATATGAAAATAGATTTTAATGTTTTGTTTATATGCGACCTTTCCTGAGAGTAGGCGGTCCTAACTTGGAAACCGAAGTTAATCAACGTTGAGCCCTTTATATCGTAATTAGCTTTTAAAGAGATAAGGATTTAAAACTTTTCAAATGTAATATTTTATGAAAGAATTTCTTTGATAGTCTTCGTACTGTTTTCAAAGATGAACTAACGTTTAGTTTATTTATGCTACGCAGTTGTTGACGTTCAGGACGTTCAACATGCGCTCTATCGTTACGATAGAGAGAGAGTGTATCACGGTTTCACTTTGCAGTAAGAGTAAATCGATTCTGACGTTTTGTTCATTCTTTCTTAGCTTAAATGTTTTAAATTCTATTTTAAAGGAACTTTTTAATTGAAAAACCTTTCAGTTTTTTCCTTTAGTCAAATAACATGTTTTTTTGACGAAATATATTTGGGCTCTTCTCTTAGGTGCGAAATCAAGAGAGAAAGAGAGAGAGAGATAGAGACGGAGGGAGAGAGAGGAGAGAAAACGTTCCGTTCAAGCGGGTAACGTTGTTCTCGAGTTACTCTCGTCCCTAGTCTCTGTACGGGGAGGAAGGATAAAACGTTTTTAGTTTTTTATTCTCGTCCCCAGGCTATGTGTGGTGAGAGATTGAAAACGTAGTTTATAGGAACTAGTGTTTAGTCTCTTTCCCAGCCACTGATTTTTTTATCTTAAAATATGTTTTCTGTTTTTGCTGGTATTAATGAGCTTGCATTATACGACTGATTTTGTAATTACTACCTTTTAATGAAGGGTAGAATTGCGTGTTTCAGGTAGAAATCAGTAAAAGTTTCGATTTCAGTGAAATAAGTGCAAAACAGAAAATCGAAGTGATAAAGTGATATGCGCAAAGTGTTACAGTGTTGCGTCCGAGGGTTCGTCTGTTCGTGCCTGTCGTTCACCTAGTCCGGGACCTCTTGCATGCTCCCAAGCCCAGGGGAGAAGTAATGTCAAACGACTTATGGGTTCGAGAGGCCTTGATCAACGAACAGACGTTTTCCCTCTATGGTATCGGGTGTATCTTACCAAGATCTCCCCTACCATAAGACTAGAGAGACGTTGTTTCTCCTCGTCATCCGAAGGATTTTCGCATAAGAAACCTGTCACAAGGTTTCGAAGCCCTTAAGCGAAAGTCAGTCCTTTCAGGACAGGTCCAGCGTCCTGGTTACAGCCATTAGGACAGCTCTGACCCTATGCAGTCATCGGATAACTGCTCGCCGCCTAACAAAAGCGTAACACAGACTCCGAGTCTTTTTTGTTGGCAAAGTGTTGCGGTCACAGACGTTACCCTCGTCTCTTACCACAACCATTTCCGTTGATCCTTAATGGGTTGTATGGCAAGACATGCAGTATATGCTTGCCTCCCTTATGGAAGACTATTCTGCCGATTAGTCCGTTGAGTCTAGCCGTTTATCTCATCGATATCCTGGCTTTCAGCCAACCTAACGTTCCTTTGTGCTTACTGTTGACGTTGGCGTAGCTAAGTCACGTCAGTCAGGTTGTTTAGAACCACACTCGATGCGGTCTCGTGTGGTTTTTCAGCCGCATTTGGACGTTAGGCCACTTGCTGATGCTCCTGTTGACGTTCAAGACGTTCACTAACAATCGGAGTTGACTTGTTTTGACGCTGTGCGTCAACCTCCGCATTCTAGAGTTGTTTTGACTGCTCAGTCTAGGCAGTCAAAGCAGTCTCGAGTGGACGCTGTGCGTCCTCACGCACCTGTTGTGGTTGACAGTTCACAGACTGTCAAGCAGTTACATGACGTTGCGTTCTGGTCCGCTACTAATGCACCAGTGAGTGTGGACTCTGCTTGTAAAGCATTGCCACCACGGTAGGTCTCTCCCTTGCTTGAGACTCAGCTTTTATCGGACAAGGTTCCTGTAGATGAGGAAGTTGCTGTCCCCCCTCCTACTGATATTCCCTTGAGGACTCTGTCAGATGGAGAGGAGCCTAAAGCTGCTTAGCCCCCTATGGACTTTAATTAAATCATGATGATTTTTTTAAGGATCTTTATCCGGATCTTTTTGTAACTGCTGCTCCTCGTTCGCCTAAACGTCAGAGCTTACACTAGGCCTAGCTACTTCGAAGCCGTTGTTTTTAAGCTAGTGCTCTCTCGCTCTCCTAGAGAGCTTTACGTTGGCTAGGCGACTGGTTTTTCACCAGGAGGAGTTTGGGGGATACAGCCTTTGCTTTCCCTTCTTTTAAACTGGCTTATAGAGCGAGAGTCTGATATGACACGAGAGAAGTTCTCGGCTTGGGAGTTCATGCCTCTGCCCAGATAGACTTCTCAAATCTCGTAGACTCTCCCTGGCGCCTGGCCAGGAGACGCTCCAAGTTTTTTACAGGTCAACTTCACAGCTGTTTTCGAGCCTTTGAAGTTTTGCTGTACAATTATGTCATGCATAAACAAGGCTTTCAGGGATGGAAGGCGGTACCGCCTCAGTCGCTAATCCCGTCTGTGGCCGCACCTGCTCCCGTAGACCCTAAATGGGCTTTGCTGCAAGACATGCAGTCCAAGCTTGCGTTCTTGATAAAGGACTTTAATGCGGAGAAGGTTGCTACCGAACCTTCTGGCCAACAACCTTCCAACCGGTCGGTTGTGCGCCCTGTTGACGCTGAGGTAACCTACTCGCGTCTGCCAGTTGAGGTGGTTCCTCCACCGATGCGACCCAGTGTGGGTTGCCAGCCGCACGTTGTCGTTAAGCGACGCTCGGAGGTGGTTGTTGACGTTCAGGACGTTCAACAACCAGCAGAGGTGACTTGTTTTGACGCAGTGCGTCAACCTCAGCAACCCGGTAGGGTGTTGACTGCACAACCCAGACGGTCTAGACAGTCTCGGGTTGACGCTGTGCTTCCTCGCGCACCCATGGTTGTTGACAGTTCACAGACTGTGCAGCAGTTCCATGATGTTGCGTCCGGACTCAGCGAGCCAGACGTTGCCCACTCCGTTGCCGTTTCCTCATCAGTTTTCGGATGAGGAACCCTCTGATGAGGACGTTGCTGAACAACAAGACGATCAGCCCCCAGAATAGATCAAGCCCTGCTATCCATACAGAAGATGCTGAAGAAGGAACGCTGCTCAGTCAGGCTGTGGATGAGTCTGGTAGGGACGCTGTCATCCGTGGAACAATTTGTGTCACTAGGAAGACTACACCTCCGTCCTCTTCATACCATCTAGCTTTTCACTGGAAAAAGGACAAGACGCTAGAAGCGGTCTCGATCCCGGTTTCCGAAAAGATAAAGTCTTGTCTGACTTGGTGGAAGGACTATATCAACCTAAGAGAGGGTCTTCCCCTGGCTGTTCAGACTCCCAACCACGTTCTCTTCTCGGACGCATCGGACGTGGGCTGGGGCGAGACACTAGACGGTCGGGAATGCTCAGGACTGTGGAACTCGAGTCAGAGGAGCATGCATATCAACTGCAAGGAGCTGTTGGCAGTACATCTGGCCTTGAAAAGCTTCAAGTCTCTCCTTCGAGGCAAAGTGGTGGAAGTTAACTCGGACAACACCACGGCCTTGGCGTACATCTCCAAACAAGGAGGTACCCACTCACTGACGTTGTACGAGATCGCAAGGGACCTGCTCATCTGGTCAAAAGGTCAAGACATCTCCCTAGTAACGAGGTTCATCCAAGGCGACTTGAACGTCATAGCAGATTGTCTCAGTCGGAAAGGGCAAGTAATTCCAACCGAATGGACCCTCCACAAGGATGTGTGCAAGAGACTTTGGGCCACTTAGGGTAAACCATCCATAGATCTCTTTGCAACCTCGCTGACCAAGAGGCTTCCAATCTATTGCTCTCCAGTCCCGGACCCAGCAGCAATATAGATGCTTTCCTCCTAGATTGGTCACATCTGGGTCTCTACGCATTCCCACCGTTCAAGATTGTCAACAAGGTACTGCAGAAGTTCGCCTCTCACGAAGGGACAAGGTTGACGTTAGTTGCTTCCCTCTGGCCCGCGAGAGAATGGTTCACCGAGATACTGCGATGGTTAGTAGACGTTCCCAGTAGTCTTCCTCTAAGGGTAGACCTTCTACGTCAGCCACACGTAAAGAAGGTACTCCAAAGCCTCCACGCTCTTCGTCTGACTGCCTTCAGACTATCGAAAGACTCTCGAGAGCTAGAGGCTTTTCGAAGGAAGCAGCCAGTGCGATTGCTAGAGCAAGGAGAGCGTCTTCCATTAGAGTCTACCAATCGAAGTGGGAAGTCTTCCGAGACTGGTGCAAGTCAGTTTCTGTATCCTCGACCAGTACCTCTGTAGCTCAAATAGCTGTTTTTCTCTTATACCTGAGAAAAGGACGATCCCTTTCAGCTCCCACTATCAAGGGCTACAGAAGCATGTTGGCATCGGTCTTCCGGCATAGAGGCTTAGATCTTTCCAACAATAAAGATCTGCAAGACCTCCTTAAGTCTTTTGAGACCACCAAGGAGCGTCGTTTGGCTACCCCTGGATGGAATTTAGACGTGGTACTAAGATTCTTCATGTCAGACAGGTTGGAGCCGTTACAATCAGCCTCCCTGAAAGATCTCACTCTTAAGACTCTTTTCCTGGTATGCTTAGCCTCGGCTAAAAGAGTCAGTGAGATTCATGCCTTCAGCAAGAACATCGGATTTTCGTCAGAAAAAGCCACTTGTTCGCTGCAACTTGGTTTTCTAGCCAAAAATGAGCTGCCTTCTCGGCCTTGGCCTAAATCTTTCGATATCCCCAGCTTATCGGAGATCGTAGGCAATGAACTAGAAAGAGTCTTATGCCCTGTTAGAGCTCTTAAGTTCTATTTAAAGCGTACTAAACCTTTACGAGGCCAATCTGAAGCTTTATGGTGTTCAGTTAAGAAACCATCCTTGCCTATGTCAAAGAATGCTTGGTCAGACTTTATCAGATTGTAAATACGAGAAGCTCATTCACATCTGAGTGAGGAAGACCGAACTTTGCTTAAGGTGAAGACGCACGAAGTTAGAGCTGTAACAACTTCCGTGGCCTTTAAGCAAAATATATCTCTGCAAAGTATAATGGACGCAACCTATTGGAGAAGCAAGTCAGTGTTCGCGTCATTTTACTTGAAAGATGTCCAGTCTCTTTACAAGAACTGCTACACACTGGGACCATTCGTAGCAGCGAGTGCAGTAGTGGGTGAGGGCTCAACCACTACAATTCCCTAATTCCTTATCCTTTTAATCTGTCTCTTGAAGTGTTGTTTTTTTATGGGTTGTCCGGAAGGCTAAGAAGCCTTTTGCATCCTGGTTGATTTGGCGGGTGGTCAAAGTCATTTCTTGAGAGCGCCTACATTAGGAGTTTGATGAGGTCCTGTTGTATGGGTTGCAACCCTTGATACTTCAGATCCTAGGGGTCGATCAGCATCCTAAGAGGATCGCGAGGCTCCGTAAGGAAGACGTACTTAAAAGGCAGAGTAATTGTTCAAGTAGACTTCCTTACCAGGTACCTATTTATTTTGATTTTGTTATTTTGATAACTTCTAAAATGAAATAAAAAACTCTTAGCTCATAAAAGTGTAAACATATATTACTGGTCTCTACCCACCATCCTGGGTGTGAATCAGCTATATAATCACCGGCTAAGTTTAATATTGAAAAATGTTATTTTGATTATAAAATAAATTTTTGAATATACTTACCCGGTGATTATAAATTAAATGACCCTCCCTTCCTCCCCAATAGAGACGCAGTGGGACGAGGAGAAAATTGAGTCTTTGTTTACATTGAGAGCTGGGTATCTGGTCGACAGATGGCGCTGTTGGGCACACCCGCAACCTGTGTAGCGATCGCTGGCGAGTTTTTCTGTAGAGTTGTCTGTCGAGCAACAGAGTTGCAGCTATATAATCACCGGGTAAGTATATTCAAAAATTTATTTTATAATCAAAATAACATTTTTATTACCAGCAGTTTGTAATTTTATCAATCTTGTTTTTAGATATCACAGTTAAAACATCAAATTCTCGTCAGGCGAGGGTGATGTTCGACGGAGAGTTCGAAAGTCCGAAGGCCACGAAATTAACGGGGATAGTGAGGGTCCCCACTCCGCACATAGTGTAGACGACCCCGTGGAATACCTAGACATGCGCAGTTTGAATCGGCACACGGGAATGCTCGGGAAGCAGCTGGCAGAGTGAGTGCTTCTTGCGTTTGAAACTTGGAGATGTTGTAATGTTCTAATTCTTGATTGAAAGTATAAATAATGTATAAGGTTGTCAAATTAATGCTATTTAGCTTTTATAACATATTTGCTTTTCTAGTTTTAATTGAATATTCTTTTAATCTTTATACTAAACGATATCGGCGTCAATGACCTTCGATGTCAAGATGCCAGAGAACTTCGAATCAATCAATCAATCTCAGCTTTTAAAACATTTAGAGATACAAACAAAAATCTAACTGAAATTATAAATCTTTGATATTGTGTCAAAAGTTCCTAATGAAATACTGTATTACTGTAACCCTTCTACCCCCAGGCTCTTTGGAACTTTCCAACCCTTAACCCCCAGGGGTTATTCTTTTTTCAAGCACATTTTGCAGTATATTTTTTTTTAATTGCTCTATTCTATCTGATTTCTCTTTCTCTTATTTTGTTAAAGTTTTGATAGTTTATATTGGAAATATATATTTTAATATTGTTACTCTTCTTAAAATATTTTATTTTTCCTTCTTTCCTTTCCTCACTGGGCTATTTTCCCTGTTGGGGCCCCTGGGCTTATAGCATTCTGCTTTTCCAACTAGGGTTGTAGCTTAGCAAGTAATAATAATCATAATAATAATAATAATATAAATTATTATACAAGAGTGAGAATACTGTATATCGGGTCTGCAGTCAGGGTTACGATAACCACACGTTTTCAAGTCACTTTTTTCCCCGCAGATGTTTTGCAGGGAAGGGGAGGAAAACGCCGCAGGGGCCATCTAGTTCCAGACGCCCGAAGAGAGCGTGAGGTCGTTGTTTCACGAAGGCTCGGGTGAGTACTGCTATGCCAAAGTGAAGTCTGAGTGTTTAGCATTTTGGAGTTATGACTTTGAGAAACATTAAAGTTACGAACATGTTGGGGCCCTTTGGTTTATAGCATCCTGCTTTTCAAAGTGGGGTCGTAGTTTAGCTGGTAATGATGATAATGTCCAGTCGCAAAGGACATAAGGTCATATCTGCGACTTCCCTTGTAGTAGCCACCATCGGTATGCCTTACTTAAGTCTTCCTTCTAAGGGAAATCCCTTGGGAGGATTTTAGTATTTTGGAGTTATGGCTTTGAGAAATTTTAAAAGTTGATGACATGTTGGAGCCCTTGGGGTTATAGCATCCTGCTTTTCCACTTGGGGTCGTAGTTTAGCCAGTAATGATGATGATAATGCCCAATCGCAAGGACACAAGGTCGCATCTGAGACTTCCCTCGTAGTAGCTGCCAACAGTGTACCTTATACTGTGTGTAGTATGCTGAATAGCTTCTTGGCCCCATCTCCAGGTCATTTACCTTAAATATAATCAATTCAAAGCCTATTTAGCTTTTACAACTTGAAGGAAAGGTTACCAATATCAGCACCACCATAATGACTTCGTGTCTCGGCAGGATCCTTCTCGTGGTCGACGTTGAGCGTGTTCTTCGTCTGCTACTACTTTCTGGCCTGCTGGACCTACAGACACGGCATACCCGCCGGCCTCTTCATCCCGACGCTGCTCTGCGGTGCAGCCTGGGGCCGGATCGTCGGCAAGACCATGGCCACCCTCTTTCCCGACCAGGTACGAGAACTTGAGCAGTCGCTGTTGTTGATAATCACTTGTGAAAACATTCGTCTTTTTGTTCTATCTTGTTTTTCTTTGCTTTTTCTCTTTTATAATTTGTTCTCCACATCTCAATTTAATGTTTCTGCTTTTTGTTGTTTACTTTTGCTTTTTTACTTTTATAATTTGTTCTCTACATCTCAATTTAATGCACCGGTGGGCGCGTAGGCGCCTTATCAGGAACTGGCTGCAAGTGCGCAGAAGAGCGCGGCGGCGCTATAGCAGGGCGTGCCTGCGCAGTTGGGCGCTTACGCGCTACATCAGGAACTGCAGAAGGTTGGCGGCGATCAGCAGGAACAGTGGCGCGAATGCCCAAGGGTGAGCGCCGAGGCGCTTCATCAGGAACAGCTGGAACAACAGCAACAGGTAGCGCAGGCGGAGCCTTACGCTTAGGGGCGAGCTGCGCAGATGCGCGCTCAAGTCCCTGAGACCCTGAAGGGTCAGGAGGTTGCGCAGTGGCAATCTCCGGCACATAAAGCGCGTCTGCAGCAGTAGATGTAGACAGCTGAGGTGACAGCTCGCATTGTCCCGAAGGACGACCATCCTCCGACGGGGATCGGGAACGGTCCCTGGAGAGGTCAAGGGTGGTAGCAGGTAAATCAGGAGAACGGCGAGTCGTCTCCTCCACAGAAGACTGTGGTGACCACGAGCCGAAGAGACCCCTTCTAACCCCTTTGAAGGGGGAAGAAAGGCCTCTACGGCGAAGGGGAGGACAAGCCTTCCGCCTTATACGCCCACGAGGGGCCGTGGGATCAGCAGGCTGACCATCAACAGGCCTCCGAAGAGGCGTCTCTACCAGAGAACTCCCCCGAGAGGGAGTCTCAGCGGAAGGAGAGACCGAAGGACTAAGCTCCTCCCTTGAAGTATTTTCAGAGGGAGAGACAGAGCCTTCTGCTACCGCAGCCACAGAAACAGGAGTTTGGTCAGACCCACGGGATGTTTCCGACACAACAACGTCAACCACAGACAGAGGATCTACAGTATGTCCGCTGAGGTTAACGATTGTTCGGCAGCCACACCCCGTTTGATCATACCAAACAAGACTTCCTTGAAGGGCGAACCCTGTAGCCCCAAGGAAGCCCAAAGCTGAAAAAGGTCATTGTTAGAAACAAATACCTCCTCCGAGGGGGGAGGGGCAGCCGCCTCGCTATGGTAGGCAACGACCTCTCCCTCGCCACGGGATCGGTTAATGACATCAACATTACGGTCTACGCTACCTCTCGCCGGCCTCTCAGAAGAAGCCGCCCGAGCGGGAGCTTCGGAGGAGGAATGGGCGGCGGAAGAGGAAGACTTAGGATTTTCTCCTTTCCGAGAAACCTCAGAAGGAGAACAATCCCTCTTAGCCTTCTTCTTACGTCGCCGGGCAAACCTCTCCCACTGGGAGGTAGACCACTCCCTACACTTAATACACAAATTCGAACTATCACACCGTTGGCCCCTACACTGGGGGCATAAGGAGTGCGGGTCTGTCTCCACGGCCGACATAAAGGTCCCGCAAGGGCGGCCGGGAAGTCCAGGGCAGGTACGCATTGTCAGTAGAGGCCAACTTCACACACACTATTAAAGAGAGAAAGCAAAAACAGATTAATATGGCGGTCAAAGCGAGGGAGAGCACAGACAGGTCTGTTCTCCTCCCGAGCCAGAAGTAAAGTGAGTTAATCACCGGTGTGTGTGAGGGGGGAGGGGTAGCTAGCTACCCCTCCCTACCCCTCGCTAACTAGCGGTGGTCCCTCGTTAAAACTTTATGGCTCGTCATCGGCTGTCGCCAAAGTAATTACCCCATGTAAATAGCGTTGGTTTGTATTCAGTTACGGAACAAAAATTGATTAGCAAACCTAGTCCCCTCTTTGGAGAGGAAGCATCTCCTCTAAGATAGCAGTTATGACGTAAGTCCAGGAAGAGATGTAAGAATGTCAGTAATTTTTCCACTTTTGTTTCCCTTCTCTTAGGGTGCAGCGGCGGTTCTTTTATTTACTGGATTGGACATTTGATGCATGTAAGCATCCTAACCAATGAACTTTTCTGTACATTTTAAGTATTTCTCCTGTCCTCCTTTCGAAGATGATGATGGCTGGAGATGTATACAAACCCATTGCTTTTAATCACCGTACATTTCAAACTTTATCTTTTTATGGATATAGGTTCTTCCATGACCGTCTGGCACTATTTGGTGAAAACCTAGGTCACCGTTTTCCCAGGTTTCGAAGTTGGCAGGAGTCATTACTTCCGCTCCTTTTGTATGTCAAAGTCTTTTGCCGTTCCGGGATTTAAACCAGCTAGTTTTGTTATGGGATATTCTTCCCTTGCAAGGATAAGTCCTCTATTAAAGGATGAGGTTTTTGTATATGTGTAGGAACAAATCACAAACCTGAGTCTTTAAGTAACACGTCATGCCTAAACTGTCCTGCAAGTTAAAGGTTTAAAGAACGCTCATGAATGGAAAAGGCAAGGGACAGGGACAGTGACATTGCCCTATCAAGTAGGACAATGCCCCAGAGACTAACCATATATACATATGATCAGTGCCCAAGCCCCCTCTCCACCCAAGTTAGGATCAAGGAGGGCCAGGCAATGGCTGCTGATGACTCAGGAGGTAGATCTATAGGCTCCCCCAAACACCTTTATCCTTGCTCAAAAGGATGGTGAGGTTGCAGTGACCAAAGAAACTAACAAGCTTGTGTGAGACTTGAACCCCAGTCTGGCGATTGCTAGTCTGGGCTGTTACCACATCGGCCACCACAACCCTAGGGTTAAGCTCGAAGTGGGTTCTCAGTGGACTGTCTGTAGGGGACCAGTTTACTTATCGGTCTTTTTCTTCTTCTTTCTCTTTAAGCTTGTCCCTATTTGGGGTCGTAGTAATGTTCTTCAACACATTCTTCCATTTTCTTCGATCCAGTGCATCTTCCTCGCTCAATCACATCTCCCTCATATCTCACTTCACACAGTCAATCCATCGTAATTTTGGTCTTCGTATCCCTTTCCTACCTGGTACAGTAGTCCCATATCCATCATCTTCCCTATGGGATGGCCTTCTTATCTCTCTATATGACCATACCATCTCGGTCTGCTTTCCCTCACCTTGGTTGAACCTGGTGCTATTTTGAGAGTGCCTCTATGTTCATTCTTAACTCTATCCTTTCTAGCAAGTCCGCATTGCTACCTCAACTTCATCATCTCAGTTACATCAATCTTGTTCTCATCTCTCCTCCTAGTTGTCCATGTTTTGGACGAGTACAGCATTGCAGGTCTCACAGCCTGGCGCTGGATCTTGCTCTTTAGTTTTATTGACATCTTTCGATCAAACAGCACCCTACTGTATTTCCTCCAGTTACTTATCAGTAACCTTGCAGTAATGACCACCACTTTGAGTTCAGCTTCACTACTCCCATTCAAGGACTTAGGTTTGTATAGTTAAGAAAAATACAAATTACTAGAAATTGTTTTGATATTCTGATCATTGTAGTAAATACTTAAATGTAAAATACTTTTGACATAAAGAACAGATAGTTATTATTGTGTCATACATTGAATTTTCTTTTAGAGTACTGCCATTCAAAAAGAAAGTATCGTTTCTTTCCAAATCATTCATTTTACTTTTTTTTTTCAGATTTCTTCATTCACTATCAAGATCAACATAAATTCACCAGAATCGGAAAACTTGTTCCTCATCGTGACAGTTCTGTGAAATTTACAGTTTCTTGTTCGTGAGGTAGCTCCCACCAGAATGAGGCCTGGCTTTAGTCCACCTTCTCTTGGAATCATCTTGATATATCATGTGGTCTTTGAAAGCCATTTTTTGAACTAGATATCTCTGGAGATCTGTGACGTCTTTGAAATTAAATCGAGCAGTGAATAGAGATTGATAAGATTAACCACGTCGATCAGCGGAGATACGAAAATGTCTTTAAAATTGTGGTTGATAAGATGAAAGAGAAAAGATCAAAAGAATTAAATTACTCTGATCATCGTTAGAAAGCCCTCCATTTATGCACTGTTATCAATGCTGGTTCTTCAACACTTCTTCCAAGTTATCATAGAGTCATAGATGATTACAAAGAGAACTGAACAGATATTACAGGGAAATTTCTACGGAGATAAATCCTGAAATTTATAATTGGAGCTTTAGTTATATCTAGCAACTACTGTATTACGTTAGCAATTTATTTCTATTATGACTTATTTAGAAGATATTTTTCAAGTCTCTTTATTGAAGGAAGGAAAATTGTCTCCTTAATGATTTGCATCAACAAGTAACAAACACAGGATTGTATGTGGAATGGCTGGCCACCGTCTATAACGAACAAAGCAGTTGGGCCTCCGAAACTGTAACCATGAAAGAACACCTCTCAAGACGTTTAATCAGTGATGGCGAATTTAGTGACAAAATTCTGTTCCTCGACTTTATCAAGTTGAAGTCTTTCAGTCTTAACCTAGAAAGTTTGGAAGAGTTGTCAAAAATCCATCCTGCAAGAGAACATTATTATTATTTTTGTTACCATTACTGTTACTAGCTAAGCTACAACCCTAGTTGGAAAAGCAGAATGCTATAAGCACCAGGGATCCAACAGGGCAAAATAGCCCAGAGAGAAAAGGAAATAATTAAACTACAAGAAGTGTAATGAACTATTAAAATAAGATACTGTCTTTTAAGAACAGGAACTACATTGAAATAGATCTTTTCATACATAAACTATAAAAAGAGATTTATGTCAGCCCATTCAACATAGCTTTCGCTGCAATTTTGAACTTATGAAGTTCCACCGATTCAACTACAGGTACAGCATTAGGAAGATCATTCCACAACTTTGTCACAGCAGGAATAAAACTTCTACACAGTATTAAGCCTTATGGTGGAGAAGGCCTGACTATTAGAATTAACTGCATACCTGATATTTCGAACAGGAGGGTACGCTCCTGGAAGATCTGAATTCAAAGGATGGCCAGAATTATCAAAAGTCTTATGCAACATGCACAACGAACTAACTGAACGACAGTGCCAGAGATTAATATCTATAATAGGATTAAGAAATTTAATAGACCATAAGTTCCTGTCCAACAAATTAAGATGAGATTCAGCAGCTGAAGACCAGACAGAAAAATACTCGAAACAAGGCAGAATGGAAGAATTAAAACTCTTCTTCAGAATAGATTGATCACCAGAGGCTTCTAAGACTTTCTCAGTAAGCCAATTTTTTGTGCAATTGAGGAAGCGGCAGGCTGAATGTGTTTTTGAAAAGTAAATTTGGTATCAAGAATCACACCTAAAATTTTAAAAGAACCATACAGAGTTAAAGAAACATTGTCAATGCTGAGATCCGGATGTTGAGGAGCCACTGTCCTCGACCTACTTACAATCATACTTTGAGTTTTGTTAGGGTTCAATTTCATCTGACCTACCATATTGTGTGTATATCTGTTAAAGTTTCAAGAAGATAGAAAATCTTTTATGGAGGTGGATATGACCGAGAAATATCTGATAAACAAAAAATGGGTTAGTCATCTGGAAATTTTGAGTGAATTATATATACAGAACTTTAGTGTGAAAAGGTATGAAGAAATGTACAGTGTGACTAAAGACCCATGTTGCTGAGCCCAATAAAGTAATCATTGCAGAGAGCAAACAAGACAAGCATGCTAAATGTGTATGCAGAAACAAAATTGGAGTCTAGGACAAAAAAGTCGGCAAGTTTAAATGACACTTCAAGATCTGCCAAAGCATTCCATGTAGACGTGACGCCAGAGACATGGGAAGCAATACAATTTATTAAACGACGGACTTACAAAGGTGAGCGTTGTAAACTACAATTTGATTTCCTATAAAAGATTCTTCAATTGCTTCATGTTAATTTTTCCAAAATTATTATTAATGATATAGTTCAGTTCCTTATGAAATAAACTTAAGATCCATTTGTTCTTACGTGAAATACAAACCCTCTTTCTTTAGCATAACATACCTTATTAAGGAGAGCTGGAATGGTTGTAGTTTTGAAGCAAGAGAGCTCTTGTTTGTATACCGGGGAGTTCAACTATTTCTCCTAGAATCGCTTGTATGGTGGCCTTATTGTTTTGACAGAGTACTTTCCTTTTAAAAACTGTTGGCAAATTGTTGTATCAATGGTCTGACCAACTGATCCATTTGTGTAAATTAATACGTAGTTGGAGCTTTTGTTCAGCTGATAGCCTCTTGTACAGTTCTTTATAGCTGCAGTCTTCAGAACGAAGGTTCCTCATTATTCTTCCAGCTGTAGTTTGACAGGAATACAGTATGCTTTTTATGAATAGTACTTACCTGGCAATTTTATATATATATAGCTGATATCTCTAAATCGGCAGAATTTTTCAAAACGAGGCAACCGCCTTGTGGTGGTTGGGAGGTAGGTGGTCACACCCGTCACCAGGTGGTACAAGGAATCATTCCAGTGTCCAAGACTTCAGTTCATCTCTGCCGGCTGGATCGGAAACATCGTCGGTCCACCATTGAGAGTTTTTCGAATCATTTTCCCTTCGCTTTTTTGGATTTCGTTTGGTGAAGTACACTGATTTAGGGATTTGGCAATCGTGTTTTGTTATTATTATTTACTTTGTTTATCATGAGTGAAAACTTAATTTTCGTGTTTCTGCGAGTGATGTATGCAAGGTGAGGTTACCGAAAGTGTCGGTTGATCCTCACAGTTTGTATGCAGAGATTTTGTTTGTGCACTTTATTTTAGGTGCAAAGTTTTTAATCCTGATGACGGAAATACGTTCCGCCAACTCTATGACGTCACAGTCGTGTGACGTAATCTTCATTGTATGACTTGCAAATTCTCTTTATTTGTTTTTTCATGTAAAGAATGGGAGGAATTCCACTTATATAAGTTTTTTAACTTTTAATGTAAAATTTTAAAGAAATATTTGTTCATTTAGTATTCGTTCTTTAAATCATCGATCTAATTTCATAAATTAAATAGAACTAGCGTATGGTCAATTTACGCTGTTAGTTCTCGTTACTATCGATGCAGTCCCAACATGCCTTGGTAGCGTTCTTTTCGATATGGGAATTAAAGTGTTGGCTATAATACTCCAACAACAATGATATGGCAAGGAATTTTCTGCATGCCTTTTTCTCTAACCGAACTAACAACAGTAGGAGCCAGACTTAGCTTCTTCTGGCGAGCCTGAGAGAGGAGAGGAGCAGACCTTTGGTCCGTGTTTTTACTAAGGATGGATGCGAAATCTTTTTCCTAGTGAATCCTCCTTTGTTATTTACTCCGATAAGACTTTTCTGCCTAACCGACTTTGCAACTTCAATGTCTCTCTTTTGGGAGAGGGAGTCTTTTGTCCGGTCCTGGACGTACATGCTCTTTACGCCTTCGTTCAGAAGTCAAAGTTCTCCATGGAGACATCAAAATCTTTGGAGAAGAGGGGAGCAGACCTTTGGTCAGTACTTCTTCTGAAGGAGGATTATTTTTTCCTTTTATAGGGAAACCTCCTTTAGTTTTTAGCTACAACGATTCTCTCTCCCAGTTCTAGAGAGGAGTCTAAGTGACAGGCTATGCAATCAAACTTTATCTGAGGTTTGTTTACAAGAAAGAACGGGTGTAGAATGGGTCAGTTTCGGGCCGTGTGTTTTGGTCTCAGCTCCGCCCCTCTAATGTTCACGTAACTTTTGCTTAATGTAGCAGAATACTGCACTCAAGAGAAATCAGAGCGTCCCTGTATCTGGTTTTTTAGATAACGTTGAGCCTATCAAATAATTAGGTCTTCCAGTCAACAAGAAGAGTCTCTTCTGACACCAGGACGCTCAGTACCACGTTTTTTAGAACGTTCAGCGTCTCGCTCTGATAACCTTTCGGCTCCACGTCTTACAGGCTCCATGTCTTACAGGACTTTCGGCACCACGTCTTACAGGACTATCGGCGCCACGTCTTACAGGACGATCGGCGCCTCGTCTTTCAGGACGCTCGACGTCGAAGTTCTAGCATGAGGCATGACTTTGAACATGAGAATCTAGGACTTCGTGATGACACTAGTCGAATCGTATGCGAGATCAAGGACGCCTTCGTTCTGATCTCTTGGATCTAGAAAGGAGGTTTGTTTGAGGGCAAGAAACATCGGGGCAAACATGCTCAGCAGGAAGAGACTTGTTTTTCCCTCAAAATGGTCTCTCAACCCGCAAGTCTGTCAGTCTCTGGATGTTGTGGGGCAGGCCTGTAACAGACCTTTTTGCCTCCAACTGGAAGAAGAGGATCCCCTACTGCTGCTCCCTAGTCCCGGATGGGGAGGCTGTAGCAGTGGACTTCTTCTTGATGGATTGGACGGGGGTGGACATGTTTGCGTTGCCCCTGTTCGAGATCATCAATCTGGTCTTCAGGAAATTCGATCTCCTCGATTCGGGGCGAATGATCCAAGCGGCTCCATGCTGGCCTGCAAGGGAATGGTTTTCATAAGTGATGGGCCTGTTGATGGACTTCCCAAGAAGACTTCGGCAAGTCCAGATCATCTTCAACAGCCCCACTTCGAGAGGTATCATAAAACCCCTCTTGCTCTCAAACTGACTTCCTTCAGACTGACTAGAAGCTTTTCAGATCTCGAGGCTTTTCAGCACAAGCGACGAAAGAGTCTACCAATCTAAGTGGGAGACCTTTGGAGCTTGGTGCAGGCAGCACAAGTTTTCCTCAACCACTACCTCTCCGAGCCAGATTGCAGACCTCTTCTTGTACCTCAGACAGGATGCTAAAGCTGGCTGTATCTACCATCAATGGATACAGCAGTATGCTCTCGGCCGTCTTTAGGCATAGAGGCCTAGAGTTGTCCCAATATAAAGATTTGCAGGACCTCATTGGGTCTTTTCAGACGACGTAATAGGTACTCTTAAACCTGGATGTGGTGTTTAAATTTCTGTGCTCCAAGAAATTTGAACCTATCTCGCTAGCCTCTCTTCGAGTTGTAACGAAGAAAACCCTCTTCCTTATGACTCTAGCGAATGCCAAAAGTTCAGCGGAGTCCAGGCGATTGAGAAGAGGGTGAGCTTCAATTAGGATAGGGCAGTTTGTGCCTTAAGGTTCATCTTTCTCGTAAAGAGCGAGAACCCTTCGTAACCCTGTCGTACGACGTTTGATGTCATTAACCTCACGAACCTAGTGGGTCAAGAGAAGGAAAGACTCCTCTGCCCAGTTAGGTCCCTCGGCTCACGCTATGAACGTGAGCTGTGCATCTAACTTGTTATGGTGTTCAGTGGAAGATCCACCAAAAACCCCCGTCTAAGAATGCTTTGTCCTTTTTCCTGAGGGAAAAAATTAGGGAAGCCCACCTCTTATGTGAGGAGGAACACTTCGCCCTGTTGAAATTACGGGCTCACGAAGTGAGGGCCATTGCTACCTCTCTGGCATATCAGGAATATATATTAGTTAGGCTATTCATGGATGCGATTTTCTGAAGGAGCAACTGCTGCTTCGCTTCTCATTAACTTAGAAAGGTGAGAGTAGACTTTGGCAAGTGTTATACCTTGGGCCCATACATAGCTGCGGTTTCTGTATTAGGCAAAGGAGTTAATAACCCCACTCTACCTTAGTTTATATGCATGTATGAGGGTTTGTGTTTTTATGATAGTCTGAGGACTTCGTCTTGTGGTACGGTTCCCTCAGTCTAGATAGATAGTTTATGTCTATGTTGCAGGGTTAGGTGGTTAGTTTTAGTAAGGTTGCAGTTTTTATTATATGGGGCGAAGGTAGTTTCTGAAGTCTAGTCAAGTTGTTGGTCTTATCCCTTTGACAGACTCGATTGAGTTTTTTGCAGCATTGCAGGCTTACTCCTGGATAAACACTACTAAGGGAAAGCCACTCTAAAGGCTGTACCTTTGAATCAGCTACCTTAGCAGGCAAGGAATCAAGGTGTTTTTATCTCCTACAACTCTTTTGTTGTTTCCCCAACAATGTTTACTGTCTGTTTCCCTCCTCCAAATGTGTGAATCAGCTATATATATATAACTGCCAGGTAAGTACTATTCATAAAAATGGAGTTTTTATGATAAAACAAAGTTTTATGAATACTTACCTGGCAGTTATATATATATTCGAAGGCCCACCCACCTCCCCTCAGGAGACAGGTCAGGCATAGATGAACTGAAGTCTTGGACACTGGAATGATTCCTTGTACCACCCGGTGACGGGTGTGACCACCTACCTCCCAACCACCACAAGGCGGTTGCCTCATTTTGAAAAATTCTGCCGATTTAGGGATATCAGCTATATATATATAACTGCCAGGTAAGTATTCATAAAACTTTGTTTTATCATAAAAACTCCTTTTCTGCTCTCTTTTCACCTTGTACCTTGATTGTATTCATACATGATACGTGCTTAAATCATATTCTTTGTTCTTCCAAGATTGTGCTTATTTGAATAATGAACAAATAATATTTGAGGCTCAGTTTTTGTAATACCACTGTAGTGCAATGGTGAAAGTTAAATCAGTTTGTTCCGTAACCGAAATACAAACCACGCTATTTACATATGGGGGGTTTACTTTCGGCGTAGCTGAAATGACGAGCCATTAGATTTTAACGAGGGTTAAACTACCCCCGCGCTAGTTAGCATGGGGGTAGGGGAGGGGTAGCTAGCTACCCCTCCGCCCTCACACACCGGTGAGCTGCTTCACTTCACTTTTGGCTCGGATGATATACAGACGTGTCTGTCTCGTCTTCGCATATTTGACAGCCTTAATCTGTTTTTCTTTTTCTTTCAGTTGTGTGTTTGAAGTTGGCCTCTACCTTTTCTTCCCATTATGCGGAAATGCCCTGGACTTCCCGACCGCCCCTGTGGAACATTCATGTCGGCGGTCGATACAGACCCTCACACCCTTTGCCCGCAGTGTCAACGGTATGAAAGTGATAATGTTTGTATGGATTGTAGGGAGTGGCCTACCTCCCAGTGGGAGAGGTTTGCCCGGCAGCGTAAGAAGAGTTCTAAGCGAGACCGTTCTCCCTCAAGGACTGCCTTGGGGAAGGAAGGCTCCAAGGACTCTTCTTCCATTGCCCGAACCTCCTCCGAAGCTCCCACTCGTTCGGTCTCTCACAAGAGGCCGCCGAGTGGTAGCGTACGTCCTTCTTTTGTTTCCCAATCGCGGGGTTCGGGAGAGGGTGTTGCCTCCCATAGCGAGACAGCTCCCCCTTCTCCTCCGGGGGAGGACATTATTGATTTTGTTGATTATGACCAGACTGTATCTAACAATGATTTGTTCCGTAACCGAAATACAAACCACGCTATTTACATTGGGTTTACTTTTCGGCGTAGCTGAAATGACGAGCCAATAGTTTTAACAAGGGTTAACTACCCCTGCGCTAGTTAGCGGGGGTAGGGGAAGGGGTAGCTTGCTACCCCCCCCCCCCACACACACACACACACACTGGTGATTTGCTTCACTTCACTTTTGGCTCCAGCGATGAACAGACGTGTCTGTCCATCGTCCTCGTTGACAGCCTTAATCTTTTTTTGCTTTTTCTTCCAATTTGTGTGTGTGCGTTTGAAGTTGGCCTCACCCTTAGTTGTTCACCATGTGCAAGTGCCCGAGTATTGCCGGTGGCCTTTGCGGTACATTCATGTCTGCGGTGGACATAGATCCTCACACCCTTTGCCCGCATTGTCGAGGCCGACGGTGTGACAGAGAGAATACTTGTAGTGAGTGCAGGGAGTGGTCTGCCTCCCAGTGGGAGAGGTTTGGCCGCCGGCGTAAGAAGAAGTCCAAGAGAGATCGTTCTCCTTCTGGGGTTGCCTTGAAGGAGGAAGACTCTCGGGACTCTTCTTTCGCCGCCCAAACCTCCTCCGAAACTCCCCCTCGTTCGGCTCCTAAGGAGAGACTGCCGAGTGGGAGCGCAGGCCCTAGTTCTGTTTCCCGACCTTGGGTTGAGGGAGAGGGCGTCGCCTCCCATAGCGGGGCGGCTCCCCCTCCTCCTCCGGGGGAGGTTGTTGCTAATGACTCCTTGTTTCATGATGATCTTTTTCAGATTTGGGCTTCCTTGGGGCTTAAGGGCCTCCCCTCCAGGGAAGCCCTGATTAACCTTGTCCAGTTGGGGGCCGCTGTTAAGCAGTCGCCGGTGATAGCGGAGGTAGATCCTCTGTCTGTCGTCGACGTCGTGGTGGCAGAGGCTTCCGACAGGTCGGGTCAATCCTCTGCGGTTCCTGTTGTGGATGATGGTGCTGAAGGCTCTCCTCCCCCTTCCGTACATCCTTCGAAGGGGGAAGGGAGTCCCGCGGGCTCTTCTGCTGCCAAGCCTCCCTCTCGGGGGAGTGCCTTGACTGAGACTCCCCTTCGGAGGACTGATGGTCCTGACGATCTTCCTCGTGGCCGCCTTCGCCGTAAGGCTCACCGTCCGCTGCGCAGCAAGGGCCTCCCGTCTCCCTATAAGGGTACTAAGAGGCACCTTTTTGAATCTTCACCTCCTTCCTCCGAGGGGGACTCTCCGCGCCGTAAGCAGCCTGCAGCTCCAGCTTCCTTAGATCTCTCTGGGAATCGGTCTCCTACGCCTTCCAAACCTTCAGCTTCTGTTGCAGACGTCCAGCAGCCTGACCTCGCCAGCCGACGGGCAATGGTCCCTTCGGGGCAAAGGGTTGCTTCCCACGGTGTGGGTTCTTCCCTTGCGCGTCAGGGTTCCCCTGCGCGCCCTCCTGCAGTTTTAGCGCACAGGCGCTCCCCTGCTCGTCAGCGTTCTCCTGATCGCCAGCGCTCTCCCGTTCGCCAGCGCTCTTCTGATGATCCTCGCCCCTCTTCTCGCCAGCGCTCTTCTGAGGACATCGTTCATCCTGTTGTTCCTGCTGAGCACCCAGTGCGCCATCTTTCCCCTGAGTGCCCTAGATCTCCTGCCCGTCAAAGCACACCTGCGCTCCCAGTTCCTGACTCGCACCCTGTGCGCCCACGCTCGCCTGCGCTACCTAGAACTTCGGTTCAGGTTGTGACCAAGGACTCTTCTCCTCGCCCTCGCGATCCTGCTCGTCAGCCTGTTCCAGCGCAGCAACGCTCGCGGTCTCCTGCTCGTACTTCCAAAGTGCCTGTACGCCCACGCGCCTCCTGTTCCTGGGCCCGTTCGTGAGTGTTCGCCTTTGCGCACCGCGCCGGCAGCGCCCTAACAGGATTCCACGCCTCGCCCTCCTGCGCAGGCAAGGACATTGATCCTTTGCCTCGCCAGCGTTCCCATGCGCGTCGACCGCGTTTTCTCCTTTGCGCACTTCTAAAGTGCATGCTCGCCCGCGCGCCCACGAGTTGACTCCTGAGCCCGCCCACGAGCCTTCGCCTTCGAGCACATCAGCGCCCCCTGGCCCTGCGCCCCAGTTGGCATCTTCTCTCCGCGCCATCGCGCGCCATCCTACGCATCAGCGATATCCTACGCACCAGCGTTCTCCTACGCGCCCGCGCGATCCTTCGCCTGTGCGTGATCCTTCGCCTGTGCGCGATCCTTCGCCTGTGCGCGAACGCTCGCCAATGCCCCCACGCGCCCACGCTTCTGATCGCCACAGGTCACCAACTCGCCCACGCGCTAACTCGCCTGTGCGCAGTCGGTCGCCTACTTGCCTCACGTGTCAACGTTTGCCAATGCGCCATCACTCACCAACGCGCCATCGCTCGCCAACGAGCTTACACTCGCCTTTGCTCCACCGATCGCCTACGCGCCATCGCTCTCCTGATCGCCAGCAATCACCCGGGCACTCGCGCACACCCTCACCTGTGCATTCACGCACACCTTCGCCTGCGCGCTCACACGCCCCCTCGCCAGCACATCCACTCGCCCACGCACCATCTCGCCCACGCCCTCATCTCCGCGCGCCAACGGTCGCCCGCGCTCGACCCAGCGCCCACTCGCGATCCAGCGATTTTGCCATCGCGCGAGCGCCAGTGCAACCCCCAACACGATTCCCGCCGGGTTTCGCAGCGCAACCAACCTTTGCAGGTTGCCGGGGCCGCTTGCTTCCAGATCGTCCTCGCGATCGCCATCTCGTAAGCGCCTAGCACGCGTCCAGGAGCAAGAAGATTCATCGGAGAGGTCCAGGCAACATTCTTCTTCCCTTTCTTCACCCTCTTAATGAGAGAATGCCTTGATGAAGTCACTGAGCTTCAGCACGGCATTCTATTCCCGTGCTGAAACTTGGTGACGGGCAAGAGGGCTCTCGAACTTGGGGAAATTGCTCCCCCAGTTCGAATCTAAATTTCTCTCTTAATTATCTTTTTCTTCCTCTTTATATTGCTTCAACCTTCTCCTAATATTATAAACTTTCCTTCATGTTGCTGTCCCAACCCTATGAGTAAAATTTCCCATATGTATATATGTATATATTTACATATATATGTATGTTTATTATTATTTTTTTTTTTCTCTTTTTATGGCATGGATGTTTCTACATCTGTTATTGCCACTTGGGCGGATGTTTCTACATCCGGTATTGCTGCCTGCTTTGATGAATGGGAAAGGTGTCACGGTTGGGAGGTGTTTGTGCTCAAAGCTATATGTGAGAGTATTGGATGATCTCAGCCATCCCGAAGATAGTTTGGACCTTTTTGGCGGAACTATTCTCAAGTGTTGGGTCTTCGGAATCCAGGGGGATCCAATGCTTGGGATAGGACTCTCGGCTTTTGGCCGGAAGCCCGTCATTACAGATATGGGGAGGATGATTCCATAGTTTCTTGGTCTGAGTCCTAACAGGCGGGTTCAGCTTACACCTGTGCCTCTATATCTGTTTTGATGCTATCCTTCGGGTAGGGTATGGAGTGGACCATCTGGGAAGTATGCTCTCACTGTGCCGGTAGTGGAGAGTGCAAATTTCCTTCCCAACATGTGATGCCTTAATGTTCTCAAGCAGGTAAATCAAACTATTCAAAAAATCACTCTTCTCTTTTCTTTATTCTGATGGATTCTTGTGAGAATGACCCCACCTCCCTTGATATGCTGACTCGCCCCCGGCACTGTTGACGACCTCTGGCAATTCATTTAAAGAAAACTCCGTTGACGACGTAGGAACTAAAAAGGACTATTCTTTAAACACTCGGAAAAAGGGTAATTTGGGCAACACAGGAAAACTGAATGTCCTGCATGTTACCCAAATCCCATTAGAAGCTAATTATGATATGCTACATAAAATATTTGAGTGTTACGGATTAATAAAAGAAATTAGAATGAAACTTCAAGAGGATAATTGGGAATCTTGGTTATCATTTAATTGTCATGAGGAAGCATTCAATGCAAGCCGTAATATTGTTGATATTAAAGTAGGTAATATGAGTGTTAAGGGTGCTCTGTGTGATGGGGTATCTAAAGATCTGGATGTCTACAGACCAGCAGACTGGGCTGATAAAGATATAGAGGCAGATATGCCATCCCAAAGAAAGCCAAAACCACCAATGTGGCTTCTTGCTCAATCTGTAGGAGGTACGGAAAATTATTTCAAGATCTGCAAATTTCTTCAGAGGAAGGTAGGTACGATCGCACCTGGAGATATATCTCGATTCGGGAAGAAAAGTTACTTGATAAAGGCCAAGTCATACACACAGTCTGTTATACTCTCCAATTTGAAGACAGTAAATGATGATATAAAATTGGACATCAAACCCCATCTAAACTTTAGCTATGGAAGGGGAGTGGTTTTTAATAGGATCTATATGAATTTACTGAAAAGGAGATATTGGCTATGTGTCCTCTATCAGTGTGGAAAGTACATAAAGTACCTGGAACATCAATGATTGTTCTTACTTTCTAGGATGCCGATGTACCTTTCCACATAGACATAGAAAGCGAAAGGATCAAAGTTCAACCTTTTAAGCAAAAGCCACTGCAATGTTATAATTGCTTTAAATTTGGACATCCTTCCAAAGTTTGCAATAGTGAAAGAATTTGTAATACTTGCTCCAATATTTACCATGGGGAATGTACACTTGAGGCAAGGTGCTTAAACTGCAACTCTAATCATAAATCTAATGATAGGAGCTGCCAGTTTTATAAGTTAGAAGAGGCTGCCCTCAATAAATCAATTATTGAACATGTAAGCGTGGGGAATGCCAAGAGATTATTAAATAAATCTAATACTTATGCAAAGACATTAAAAACAGGAGAAAAAGTTCCTCGGGAATCATCTCACCCACCTACTACTGTAGGTAGTTCTCGAAAAAGGAATTCACCATCTATTGATAAAGTGCTGCATAAGACAAGAACATCTCCTCCTAAAGATTTATCATTGCGTATCAACCAAAAGACATTGCCCACCACTATCAAACCTTTGTCCCCCATTACAAAGGATAGTACTAACCTCTCCCAGGCCATATCCTTGTCTGATTTAATGGAGATTCCACCTGACACCAAGTTATCAGGTGTACCTGTGTAAGAAATACTAGAATTATGACATCAAATAAATATGATGTTTCGTCTGTTGATGTTGCCGATCAACCAGAAGACAATTTAAATAAATCAGAAATTCAAGTTGAGGTCCACCATCCCCCTCAACAAATAGATAAAAAAGATACAAAGAAAAACACCAACGTAAAACCCAACATAACAAGACCATCTCTGAAGAAACCTACAGGTAATAATGTTAGATTAAAAACTGCTAATGGGAAGACCTCATCCAAGATGTCTTCCCGAAATAATCCATAGTTTTCTCCTCAATTTTGTAATGGAACTGTCAGGGTTTAAGGGCGAAATTTGAAGAACTTAAGCTCCTAATTCATGAACATTCCCCCATAATTGTACGTCTACAGGAAAGTATGCTTGATGCTAACACTCCTAGTCCTCGAGAGTATGTTAGCTATAGAACACCATATAATCATCAAGCAGGGAGCCATGGCGGAAGTCTCATGTACATTCGTCGAGATGTTCCCCAAATACCTATGTCTATACGTACAACCCTGCAGGCAGTTGTTGTACAAATTGATATAGGGAGAAAATATACAATATGCTCTCTCTACTTGCCTCCAAATGATAATATTTTATATGATGATTTAGCAGAGGTCATTCATCAACTCCCTCAACCATTTCTCTTACTGGGAGATATGAATGGTAGACATCCTTTATGGGGTGATGTTTTGGCCAACACAAGGGGCAATATTATCTCATCAATTGTGGAGAATGAGGATGTGGAACTCCTTAATACAGGAGAGCCCACACACTTCCATGTTCAGACTTGTACCTTGTCATGCATTGACCTTTCAATTGCAAGCTCTAACTGCCTTCTTGATTTTGATTGGAGGACATTAGATGATTGGCATACTAGTGATCATGCACCAATCATTATAAACACCAACAATGGTCCACCTTTACAGAGATCGCCACGATGGAATCTTGACAAGGCGGACTGGGAAAAATTTTGTGAGCTAATCGAAATTGAGGGGGATGCTGAACATGTTGAAAATATCGATGATGCCATAGACTTACTGAATGGAACTCTCCATACAGCAGGAATCAATTCAATTCCCAAAACAACAGGGTTATTCAAATGACGACCAGTCCCGTGGTGGTCTTCAGAACTAACTGCCCTCCACAGAGCCACAAGAAGATCTCTTACACGATTGCGTAGACTCCGAACTGATGAGAATTTAATTATGTACAAGAAATGTAGAGCACAGTTCTGTCGTGCCATGAAAGAAGCAAGGCGCCAGTAATGGATGTCTTTTGTTTCCTCCATTAACAGTAGAACACCACCATCTGCTGTGTGGAGGAAAGTAAAAAAGATAGCTGGCAAATTCACCCCCAACCCACCACCAGTGTTGAAGGTGAATGGTCAGTATGTAACTGAAGCAAATGATGTTAGCAATGCCCTGGCTAGTCATTTTTCAAGTGTATCCAGCAAGTGTGTAGGAGCCCCTGGTCACCAGTATAAGAGCGTTGAAGAAAAGAAAATTTTAAATTTTGCAACAAGAAGGGAAGAGTCTTATAATTCTCCTTTCACTGAAAGAGAATTTGATTCCGCACTTGCTCATTGCAATGATACAGCCCCTGGACCTGATGGAATTCCATATGCAATGATTAAACATGTACATTTTAATGCAAAGATATTTATTTTAAGCATTATTAATAGAATATGGCATGATCATAGTTACCCAAGTGTTTGGGAACTAGCCATTATTTTAGCCTTTTTAAAACCCGGTAAAGACAAGTTTTTAGCAGCAAACTATCGTCCTATTGCATTGACATATTGTTTATGTAAAATCATGAAGAAGATGGTCAATGCAAGGCTGATGTGGTACCTTAAAAAGAAAGGTATTTTATCACCGATTCAATGTGGATTCCGAAAAATGCACTCAACGACTGATGTGTTGATACGACTTGAGTCTTATATTTGTGAAGCCTTTGCTTCCAAACAGCACCATGTTACAGTATTTTTTGACCTTGAAAAGGCATATGATACCACATGGAGATATGGTATACTTAAAACCATTCATGAAATCGGATTGAGAGGAGAGCTACCACTATTTTTTTCAGGCATTTCTTTCACATAGAGTTTTTCAAGTGAGAGTTGGGGAAGCTCTATCAGAGAGTAAGTGCCAGGAAGAAAGAGTTCCTCAGGGTAGTGTTCTGAGTGTAACCCTTTTTGCACTAGCAATTAATGGGATATCCTCAGCAATTCCCCAGGATGTTCTCTCAACATTATTTGTGGATGATCTCTCCATATTTGCTGGAGCCAGAATGGCAATGGTTGAGAGAAAACAACAGCTCTCAATTGACAAACTTATCCAGTGGGCCGATATGAATGGATTTAAGTTCTTGACAAGTAAAACTACTATTGTACATTTCTGTCGTATCCGGGGAGCACAGCCAGACCCGGATATATACATTAAAGGTCAACGGATCCCATGTGTATCGGAAACCAAATTTTTAGGTTTGATATTTGATTGTAGACTTACATGGGTTTCTCACCTAAAAGCGCTAAAAGCTAAATGTGTTGATGCTCTGAATATTTTAAAAGTATTGTCCCATATATCATGGGGGCAGACTGCAATACTATTTTAAAATTATACAAGGCCTTGATTTTTTCCAAAATTAGTTATGGTTGTGAAATATATTCTTCAGCCACCCCAAGCCGGTTGAAAATATTAGATTCAATACATCATGCAGGTATTAGATTGTCCACGGGAGCATTTAGAATATCACCTATCCCAAGTCTCCTTGTTGATGCTGGAGAGTTACCACTAGACCTTTACCGAATGTCTTCTATTCTTCGGTATTGGTTTATATTGCAAAGACTCCCTAATTCTTTAGCCTTCCAGACTGCAAGCCTTGTAAGGCACCCAACATACTTTGAGATGCACCTAAAATCTCCTCAACCCTATGGCTTTTGGGTGAAACAATTATTAAACAGTCTGGATATAATTAGTGTAAGGTACTTCCATTCAAGGTATCATCAACGCCTCCATGGAAATTACCAGAGATATCTTTTTGTAAATATTTTATAGGAGATAAGAAGAATATGTCAGACCTACAAGCCAGGTCTCTTTTTAATGAACAT
Organism: Palaemon carinicauda; assembly: GCF_036898095.1. Classification (NCBI taxonomy): domain Eukaryota; kingdom Metazoa; phylum Arthropoda; class Malacostraca; order Decapoda; family Palaemonidae; genus Palaemon; species Palaemon carinicauda. The sequence goes on from NC_090739.1 coordinate 123,734,419, forward strand.
GTTAAAGAACATAGAGGATCAACTTTTATCTATACTGATGGCTCCAAATCTGATGCTGGCATTGGATTTGGGGTACATAGTAATGGTTTTAATTGTAGAGGTGCGCTTCCTCTGACCGCTTCCATATTTACTGCCGAACTGTATGGCATATTAGCTATTGAGAAAAAAGTTTTGGAGAAGGAGGGTAATTTTATAATTTTTAGTGATGCAAGGAATTTCCTTCAAGCTATAGAAGTTTTTAATTCTAATAACCCTGTAGTTTTAAAGATTTTAGAATGGCTTTATATTATTGGACGGAGAGGTATAACAGTTCGATTTTGTTGGGTTCAAGCACATGTAGGTGTGTGTGGGAATGAGAAGGCAGATTCACTGGCTAAGAATGCTGCATCCGAGTTGCTGCCAAGAAGGTATCCCATTCCCTGTAATGATTTCTTACCTGACATCAAGAAATTGGTTTGCAATAAATGGCAACAGCAATGGGATAGCCTAGATGGCAATAAAATGTGAGAGGTAACAAAGGCCATATCTCCTTGGAGGTATAATATGATGCCCCGAAAATGGGAGACGTCTCTTTGTCGTCTCCGTATTGGTCACACTCGGTTGACACATGAGTTTCTGCTGAAGGGCCAACAGCAACCGTATTGTGACGACTGATTAGTACCTCTAACAGTGAGGCATTTGTTGACCGAATGCCCCAATTATAACAACTTAAGGAATAGATATTTGTTTGAGGGTCGAGGTGTGAGTGGCAGGTTCATCCTTGCCAAGATTCTTGGACATGATGTGTCCTACTAGGCAAGTGGCATCTTTAGATTTATTTCAGAAGCAGGTCTTCTGAAAACTATTAACTTTTATGACATTCAACTTTTATGATTGTAATTGAATACTCTTCTTTTTTTTCTTTTTTTTTGTATATATAAACTAAATGATATCGGCGTCAATGACCTTAGATGTCAGGATGCCTGAAAACTTTAAATCAATCAATCAATCCCTTTCTTCATTTCAGGCAGGCCCAGTAGTATCCACTCCAAAGGATCAGCCGATCTCCCTCCCTCCAGCGGGAATCGCTGACACTGCGTCAGTCAGCTGCCAGCCTTGGTTCGGTTCCTTGATGAAAGCGGTCGTGCAGGCTATGAAGCCAGCCCTCGCTGATCTGGGACTAAAACCAAAGGCTCCCTCATCCCTGCTGAAGAGAAGGAGAGGAGTGGATTTCGCGGTAACTTCTCCCAGGGTTAAGATGGCTCCCAAGAGGTCCGTCGGGAAGGCCCCATCCCCTTTGCAGGCATTTTCTCCTTCTCCTGCGGACAAACCTTTCCCGTCCTCGGGAGAATCCAGCGAGGTGAGGCACTCTCCCACGGCACCAATGGGAGGAACCCCACCTCAAGGAAGAGAAACGTCTCGCGTAGGAGGGACCTTCCAGACCTCTTTGCTGGAGTCCTGTATCCCTCCTAGGAGGGAGCCCAAGGACTCAAAGACGATACCTAAGTCATCTTCGAGGTTTCATCCAGAGCCAACCGTACCCCGGGAGAACGTCCGCGTGTCCCCCCAAGGAGAGCCATTGGGGACAGGAGACTTAGTTGCCATTCCACAAGAAGAGCAGTGCGAGTCAGAGCACGCCTTCTGGCAGATCCTTAATCTAATGAGGCAACTCAATAGTTTTAAGGACCCCGAGACCGCCCCCCGCGAAGGCAAGGATACGGTCCTGGACCAAGTTTATGGTATTCAGAAGCCCCCCAAGGCCAGTGCAGCCCTGCCATGGTCCCAGGGGGTGAAGAGTGCCAGGGACAAGGTCGAGGGCCAGCTTTCCGAGCTTGCCACCTCCAGCCGTTCTTCTGCTGAGAACAAGCTCCTCCCACCTCCTCGCGTTCAGCAGAGGAGGTACTTCGGGATCATGGAGGAGTCTTGTTTAGCTCTTCTCCTCCACCACTCTGTGGAAGAGCTCACCAGAGGTCTCTCTCTAGAGAAACTCAATGCCCGGCAGGTGACATTCTCAGCGTCGGAGATCCTAAGCCAAGAGAAAGTCGCTAAGTGTCCCATGCAGGCCACTTCGTGGTTGGATGTCTGGCTAGGATCTCTGGGCATCCTATTGCGCTCTGAGGACTTGTCCAAGGAGAGCAATAGGAAGGCCCTGGAGACCTTCCTCCTCTCGGGCACGCGCTCCATCGAGTTTTTAGCTAACCAGGTCACTAACCTGTGGGCTAACTCGATTCTAAAGCGACGTTATGCGGTGACAGAGGTTCCACCCTAAGGTCCCCGCTATGGATGTCAGCAAGCTCAGACATTCCTCCATCCTTGGAGGAAACCTGTTTGAGCCCAAGGACGTAGAACGGACAGCTGAGAGGTGGAGGAAGACGAGTCATGATTCGCTCCTCCAGAAGGCCCTTACATCTCGGCCCTACAAACCTCCAGCTCCTCAACAGCAACAGCAGCCTTGCAGAACACCGAAGCAGGCTCTGGCAGCTAAGACCAAGGTGTCTAAACAGCAGCCCTTTCCTGTCAAAGACAAGAAGGGCAGAAAGTCCTCCAGGGGAGGCAGATATCCTAGAAGGAGCGGCCGAGGCCGCAAACGCTAGGATTGGCAATCCCCCTGCGTGTCCACCTGTAGGGGGATGCCTGCAAAGTTGCGTGCTCAGGTGGCAGCAACACGGGGCCGATTCCTGGACAGTCTCTGTGATCGAACAAGGATATCGCGTCCCGTTCATAACATCTCAACCTCCCCCGACTGCGAATCCAGTGTCGTTGAGCTCCTATGCCATGGGATCGGCAAAGGGGCTAGCCCTTCGGGCAGAAGTCGAGACCATGCTCAAGAAGAATGCTCTCCAGGAGGTCGTAGACGGCTCCCCAGGCTTCTTCAGTCGACACTTTCTTGTAAAGAAGGCGTCTGGAGGCTGGAGACCCGTCATCGACCTCTCAGCCGTGAACAAGTTTGTCAAGCAAACTTCATTCAGCATGGAGACAGCAGACACGGTCAGACTTGCAGTGAGACCGCAAGACTTCATGTGCACACTGGATCTGAAGGACGCGTACTTCCAGATCCCAATCCATCCGTCTTCCAGGAAGTACCTAAGATTCAGCCTAGACAGCAAGATCTACCAGTTCAAGGTGCTGTGTTTCGGTCTCTCCACAGCACCCTAGGTGTTCACTAGTGTTCACACTGATATCTTTGTGGGCGCACAGGAACGGCATACGTCTCCTCCGTTATCTAGACGACTGGCTGATCCTGGCAGACTCGGAGTCGACCCTTCTTCGACACCGAGACAGGCTTCTGGGAATTTGCCAAGATCTAGGGATCATGGTAAATCTCGAGAAGTCCTCTCTGCTCCCAACACAACGACTGGTATATCTAGGCATAATATTAGACACCAATCTCCACAAAGCCTTTCCATCAGACGACAGAATAGCAAGGCTGAGGAGGGTTGCAAAGCCTTTCCTCAGTCGAGAAGACCTTCCAGCCCAATCTTGGTTACGTCTCTTAGGTCACCTAGCCTCCTTGGCCCGTCTAGTTCTCAATGGCCGCCTCAGGATGAGATCCCTGCAGTGGCGGCTCAAGTCCCGGTGGGATCAAGGCATCGATTCCCCGGACTCTCTGATCTCGATAGGACCTGCGGAACGGACGGACCTGCGATGGTGGCTGACCGACGACAACCTTTGAAAGGGAGTGGATCTTCTCGTCCTTCCCCCGGATTTGATGCTGTTTTCGGACGCATCAAAAGAAGGGTGGGGGCCCCACGTTCTGAACCAGAGGGCCTCAGGCCTATGGTCAGAATCAGAAAAGTACCTCCACATCAACCTGCTAGAGCTGAAGGCCGTATTTCTGGCCCTTCAACAGTTCCAACAGACCCTGGCGGGCCACTCCGTGGTGGTGATGAGCGACAACACCACAGTAGTGGCTTATATCAACAAGCAGGGAGGTACCTTTTCACGACAGCTATCCCATCTTGCAGTAGAGATACTGTACTGAGATGGACCGAAGTCCACTCGATACGTCTATCAGCTCGCTTCATTCCTGGCAAAAGGAATGTGCTCGCCGACAGTCTGAGCAGAGCTTCGCAGATAGTAAGTACCGAGTGGTCTTTAGATCCTCAAGTAGCCAACAAAGTCCTGACTTTGTGGGGTTCCCCGACAGTGGACCTGTTCGCGACAGCCTTGAATTTCAAGCTGCCGCTGTACTGCTCCCCAGTCCCGGACCCCAAGGCACTCTGGCAAGATGCCTTCCAACAAGGGTGGGACAACATCGACGTCTACGCCTTCCCACCGTTCTGTCTGATGAGAAGGGTGCTCAACAAGACCAGACTATCGGTCAACCTGTCGATGACCTTAATAGCTCCGCTATGGCATCATGCAGAGTGGTTCCCGGACCTTCTGCAGCTCCTGACGGAACTCCCGAGAGAGCTTCCCCCACGACACGAGCTACTCAGACAACCACATTGCAACATCTTCCACAAAGTCGTAGCATCGCTTCGGCTTCACGCCTGGAGACTATCCAGCATCTCCTCACAGAGAAAGGCTTTTCGCAACAAGTTGCGGAGAGGATGTTTCGACACCTGCGAAAGTCATCTGCAGGGGTCTACCAGGCGAAGTGGAGAGTCTTCTGTGGTTGGTGTCGTGGGAGGGGTATCTCTCCCCTCGATGCCACTATTCCAGCAATAGCGGAGTTTGTCGTGTATTTGCGGGAGGAAATGCGCCTTTCGGTCTCGGCGGTGAAAGGCTATCGCTAAGCCTTAAGCCTAGCCTTCAGGCTGAAAGGAATAGACATTTCTTCCTCGCTGGAACTTCCCATACTCATACGAAGCTACGAGCTTACCTACCCTCAGTCGGAAGTGAGACCTCCTCCATGGAACGTGGTTCGGGTCCTCAGGGCTCTGAAGAGACCCCCGTTCGAACCATTACGCCTGGCCTCTGACCAACACCTGACTTGGAAGACGGTATTCCTGCTCGCTCTGGCTTCGGCCAAGCGGGTCAGTGAACTTCATGGTATCTCATACGACATCGCCCATTTAAGGGGATGGGGGGAGGTAACGTTCAGGTTCGTCCCTGAGTTTCTTGCCAAGACTCAGAACCCTGGAGTGTCGGACCCACAGTTCGACTCCTTCAGGGTTATGAGTCTCCGTTCCATAACAGATGACCCAGATCATCTGCTACTCTGCCCAGTAAGAAGTCTGAGACGTTATCTGAAGAGAACAGCTGCAGTCCGTCATCGCGTGCAAGCTCTGTTTGTGAGCACGGGAAGGATGAAGAGGAGGGTCACCAAGAATACCATCTCGGCCTGAATTCGACGGACCATTCATCATGCCTTGAATCCAGACCCTCCTCCGTCACGTCGCCCTAGGGCACATGATGTCAGGGGCATCGCCACGTCCCTGGCCTTCAAGAGAAACTTCTCTGTGACGCAGGTGCTACAAGCTGGGGTCTGGAAGCGTCAAACGACCTTCACAGCCCACTACCTGCAGGACGTGACCCACAGAAGCCTCGATGCTTTTTCTATCGGCCCTGTGGTGGCTGCACAACAGCTGGTCTAACCTCCGGCTCCTTAATGGACAAGTAGCAGAAGATTGAGGGCACTGTTACCCGGTTTTTAGTCTGCGTGAATGAAAGAGTACGTCTGGCCCTTACTTCTTTCTTCATCCTCCCCTCTCTTGGGGAAAGCAGCTTCCTGGGTCTCTGCATAGCTGACCTCAAACCTCTACAGGTAAACCATGCTTCCTTGTGTTCCTAGTATTTAGAATAATACTGTCGCGTCCCCCATACCCTGACGAGGTGGTATGGGGACGTCCTAGCCTAGAATTCCATATAAAGGACTTCAGGTCAACTTCCTAGGACGAGTCACACTTCATTTCTCCACACACAACTTATGTAGGCCACATGTTTCTTGCGTAGCAAGAAACTTGTGAGGTGCAGGGACTTTTTCTCGAGTGCTGCTCATTCGGATTCTGAGTCCCCAGGTAAGCCAAAGCCAGTAAGGCTGGGGACTTTCCACCCTGCCTAAGGGTAAGTCACCCTATGTAAATAGCGTGGTTTGTATTTCGGTTACGGAACAAATGACAAATTTGGAGATTATTTGTATTTTTCCTAACCATACAAACCTTAGCTATTTACACATATTTGCCCGCCAGCCCTGTCCCCCAAGACAAGTCCTACCTCTAAGTGAAGTGAAGCAGCTCACCGGTGTGTGTGTGTGGGGGGGGTGGAGGGGTAGCCCTACCCCCGTGCTAACTAGCGCGGGGGTAGTTTAACCCTCATTAAAATCTAATGGGTCGTCATTTCAGCTACGCCGAAAGTAAACCCCCCTATGTAAATAGCTAAGGTTTGTATGATTAGGAAAAGTAAAAATTATCTCCGATTTTGTCTTGTTTGAGGTTTTAGTTTTCATGTTGTTTACATCCACCTATTGTTCTTATCATTGTCCTTTAGTAGGAGTATAATTTCATCGAAGTTGGAACTCTGTTGTCAAGATTCATAACGAGGTGTCGGTAGTTACTGGCAAGTGGCAACCCACCAACACACTTGAGTTTAGTACTTTGTTCTGGATTTTAATGATTTAATGTTTGAAGAGTTTGGAATCTAGTATAGTTTCATAAAGTCGAGTGTTGGTTGTTTTAATTGAAGGATTCTTGTTCCTGGTTTATTTTCCTTATGGTTTCATAGTTTCACCCTTCGTTTGGTTTCTATTTCCGTGTATTTTGGCTTTGCGCTTATGTTACTTTTCTAATTTCTTTTGTTGCTTTTATTTTTCTTTTGTTTTCTTTTTCTTTTGTTACTTTTCTTTTTCTTTTTCATAAGATATAGTATTACAATTATGTTACTTTGTTTTCTGTTCTGTTGGATATTTGCAGTATATGTGAATGGTTTGATTTAGTTATTCTTAGTAGCATTTATTCCAAAAAAAAGAATCTTGGAATGTTTAATTGGAGAATGAATGGAAGTTTGTCTGAGACATTAGATTGTTTTTGGGAAGAAACGAGGGAGATTTTATTTTTTATCCAGGTAATTTGGATCTGGAAAATCTCGGCCTAAGAAATTTTTATCCACATATTTTGGAAAATCTCGGGCCTAAGATATTTATTGGTAAATAGTTATACTAAACCACCGAGTTAACTAAAACGTAAATAAGTATTGTTTTACAAGTGTACATCAGAAATTATGAAAATTATCTGAACTTTTATGATGAAACTGCTCCACTGTACAATATATTTTTATGAGCATTTATATTAATTCATATAAGGTTTTATTATTTAATATGAAATATTTATAACCGTTTTACTTGCTATGAATATTTTGTTAAATGTTTTAATGCAAATATTTTTAATACCAAAACTATTTTGTTTCGTTTCAGATAATATCATCTTGTGTGGCATCAAATGCCGTAAAATGAAGTTGTAAAATCTCCCTCAACTACAGACCAGCGCTCAAGTCTTCAACGTCCTTTTAACTCAACCAGGGGAGCCTCCATGCTGGGCCATAGCATTTATGCAGTTCAAGAGTCTTCATTGGATTGAATACGAAAATCCTCTATAACTCTAGCGTCATTAGTTTTGATGTTAAGCTTTCAGTATGAAATTTGAGCATATCTGTTTGTGTGTGTGTATGTATGATGGACATTAGACTAGATACATCATTCATATACATGTCGCTAGTTCCTTGATTTAGAAATGATTCTTCTTCAGCTTCGAAGTTTGACACATTTTGTATTATAGTATGGTCGTTCTCTTCACTTTTATATGATAGGATTAGGTCTCTTAAGAGTTCCCTTGCTTAAGGGTACATGCAGGCACACTATTCTATCTGTTTCCATATTTCCTTTCCTCATTTGGGTACTTTGTATAAGGGCTTATAGGATCCTGCCTTTTCAACTAAGGTTGCAGCTTAGCTAATAATAATAATAACTGAGAGATTTTCATTTCATATTAGTTGAAGAAGGGGCTTCATTTTCAGCTAGATTGATTTTAAGTGAAAGTGGGAACATAGACGTGGTTCAGAATTGATAACATTTTTGTTAGCTAAAGATTTTAAGGAATATATAATTGTGTGAATGAAGGTGCTTTTCCAGCTAGGGTTGTAGCTTAGCTAGTAATGATGATGATGATAGTAATAATAATGCAAAGGAAAGACCGAGTACTTGCTTGAGGTACGATCATTTAAATACCTGAGTGCTTGGATGATAGAAATGCTATTGAAAATTTTAATATATGATGTAATCAAAACCATGTCATTTTTAATTAGTTTTATTACAGAAAGTCCTCAACTTACAAACTTAATAGGTTCAAAGATGATATTTTCAAGTCAAATTGTTTGTAAGTCAAATTTTATTAAATTTTGTCTTAGGGTAGGATTCACCTAATTCACATGACTATGATTTTCAGCTGCAAAAGTAAACAAATAGTCCATTAAAGGCTGCTCATGAATGGCAGAGGCAAGGGACAATGACATTGCCTTATCGAGCAGGACAATGCCCTAGAGACTGACCATATATACATATGATCAGTGCCCAAGCCCCCTCTCCACCCAAGCTAGGACCAAGAAGGGCCAGGCAATGGCTGCTGATGACTCACCAGCAGATAGACCTATAGGCTCCCTCAAACTCCCCATCCTTAGCTCACAAGAATGGTTGCAGCGACCAAAGGAACTAACGAGTTTGAGCGGGCCTCGAACCCCAGCCTGGGGTTCACCAGTCAGGGACGTTACCTTATCAGCCACTACAATATTATACTATATTGTTTTATTACAATATTTCATTATGAGTTTTGATACAATATCTGATATTTGTATCAGTTGCATTTGCATTTATATCTCCGAATGTTTGTAAGTTGAGGACGTTCTGCTATTGGCTGAATTGCCTGAAATAATTCGAGTCGTTAAGGGTTTGTAAACAACCAAGTGTCAGGAAGTGTTTAAACTCATTATGGATCATTATGAATCTATTGTTGAAATAAGGGTTTTACTTAAATTCAAGTTTCGGTAAATCTTTATCATTACTTTAGAGAGAATTCTTTTTTGTCTAGAGTTGATTGTCTTGTCTGAATCAACTGATGTAAACTTTAATTTGTAGTTATCAGGGTAAATACCTTCCTGACACTGTGTTGTTGTTCTGTTTAATTTTTGCGTTAGTTAGGAGTTATTTTAGTTTTTGAAAGAGTTTATAACCGGCAGATCACATTTTACTTATTGGAGAAGAGGTTTGTGTGAGTGAGTGCGAGTGTGTGCGTGTGAATGGGTAAATGATATCCTCTTGTATGAGGAGTAGATGCTGAATCAGGAAGAATAAGAAAAAGTGTATGGACAATTAGTTTGAGTATATGCATGTGTATATGTGAAGGTATAGAGTTAATTACCTCAACAAAACTACCTGAGAATCATATACTATTCATTCAAACGAGGAAAGGCTCAACTGTTTTGAAAAAAATGTTTGTGACATAGTGCATGTAAGACACTTTTTTCTTGCTAGAACGAGGCACGGGGTTAACGAATATTGCCTTGATTTTATTCAGGGATGCTTGGATTAGTTACCGTTTGGTTAACCAAATGAAAAGTGTTCTTGTTTGTATGTGAGTGTGTGTGTGTAATCTAGACCTCGACATCAACCGATAACTACCGTAGTTAAAGAACTTTCCTTTTCTGTAGAGAAACTCCAAATGGGGTCTGCCAATTATAAACATCGTAGGGTTAATGTTAAAGTTTTATTGCAGCAGTGGTCAAATTGTATTTATTTTAGAAATCTAAATTGTATAAAATTTAGATATGTGTCGGTCATTATGAACTGCAGTGATTTTCTACGCAGGAGTCGGTGTCCTGTTAGTTTGCTACCCATCAAAACAGAGTTTTCATCTCAAATTTAGGCAGGAGGACTAGTAGATTAATTACTTGCTAAGTAATTTAAATATAGGTTCGGTTACCTTATTTTTAGATTTATCACAGAACAAAACTGTTTTTTAAAGTAAGATTTGATATTCTGTTCCTCTAAAGTAGAATTTAATATTCCGTAACTTTAAGTTCAAATTTAATATGCTGTTCAGTAACCTGTTTTTAGATTTATCACAGAACAAATCTTTTTTTAAAGTATGATTTGACATTCTGTTCCTTTAAAGTAGAATTTGATATTCTGTAACTTTAAACTCAAATTTAATATGCGGTTCAGTAACCTGTTTTTAGATTTATCACAGAACAAAAATGTTTTTTGAAGTAACATTTAATATTCTGTTCCTTTAAAGTAGAATTTAATATTCTGTAACTTTAAATTCAAATTTAATATATGGTTTTTTAAAGTAGAGTTTGAAACGCACATGCATATCTATGCGTGGAAATAAACAATTGGCAGATTTTAATAGGTATTTAAAGGAATTTTGACGTAGGAAAAATCTATTTTTGGGTGAGATAACCATGTCGTCCTGATGGAAGTTCCCTCCGGCTGCTTCCTACTGTATGATATTTCTGCGATTGATATTATAAGAGAATTACTGTCGGGTATCACAGGGTACTAACCCCCGGAACGACTATCCGAAGATATCGTGTATAAATCAGGGACGTATCGTAAGATAACCGGTTGTACAGTATTTAGGTATCTCGTTTGAATTATATTCTCTATAGTATGGCTTCATAGATGTTATGTTGCCATATGAATGAATATCAGGTTTACTCAAGTCTAGGTTTGTCCTGAGTTAAAAACCATTTGATTTGTCCACTGCTGCAGTAATGTACATTTTTTATATTTATATATTGTACATCAAAACTTACTATGTACAGTAATTTGATTATTGTAAAAGAGAACTTATTTTTATATGTTTAGATTAATTTCTCTTGACATAAATCCGAATATCATTTAGCTAATAGATATTTGTGGCTATAGATAGGAATTGTTCGTCTTTTATTAATGATTTAGCTGGAAAAAACTTATCTCGTTTATATAGAATATTGTAGATAAGTTGTTACGGAAATGAAAACTGTCGATGTTAGTTTTTCCTTTTGAAAGTTGTAGCATATCTAGATTATTTAGTAATGTTTCTAGGTTTCATAGCATATTTAAATCATTCAGTAATGTTTCTAGGTTTTGTAGCATATCTAGATCATTTAGTAATGTTTTCAAGTTTTGTAGGTTATCTAGATCATTAAGTAATGTTTCTAGATTTCATATCTGAACCATTTAATAGTTTTTCCAGGTTTCGTAGCTATTTGTAGATATAGATAAGAATCGTCAGTCTTGGGAGAACTCACCTCACCTGTATATAATATTACAGAAAGCTTCTTAGGGAAAAGAAACCTGTTAAAGTTAGTTTTGCCTTTTTAAAGAACGAGTTAATGTTAGCGAAGTTGAACAGCCAGGTAGGAACAGAGTAAAATTAAAAGGAAAGAAAATTATGTAGTTTGGGGTTAAATTTTCGCTGCAGAAAAAAATTAGTGTCAGATATAGTTGAATAACTTTTAAAGAGTAGTAATATATGAACAGTTACTGTATACACTATTTGGCAGTACTGTACATGGAATATTATAGGTGTAGGAATTCATTAAGAATCTTATTTACAACAAAATAGCTGTTGTGTGAGATGAGGTGAGACTGAGGGTGTAGATGAAGTACTAAGTATTTAGGCGTAGAATTCCTGCAATCTTCACTGTTTAGTTATTCTTACGATACTTCGGAAATATAAAACGAATTATTAGCATGACGTTATAGCAACTAAATTCTCAAGTTTAAAGAATTATGTCCTTTACTAATTAGTTTATGGAGTTACTAGGAAATATTCCTTTTATTGCTATTTGTATATTTTCTGATAGGATACTTAGAAACTTGCTAATTGTGATCTAAGATTTATGTCTAAGGGAAATTATTATATCACTGATGTTATGTAAAATTGCTGTTGTATCCAATCTTAAGACAGAGTTCTCTTTCAGACGTAGTCGTAGTAAACTTGGAAATGTTAAAAGAAAATAAAGGCAAGTGCCCGCACCCCTAGGGGCTGGCCTTGGAGGACTGATTGGTTGGCGCCAATGAGCAACCCCCTTCTGTCCCGTCGCCAGAGGCCTCTTGGGAGTCGGAAGCGATCTCGGGGGAACTCCCTCGACAAGTCTGGAGTCGTGCGTCTCTTCGCTTCGCGAGGGAATAGTCTGGCAAGTGACGACTGTATCCGGTTGCCGGGAGCCATTTTCTGCCACTTGAGCAACTTCCATTTGGTAACTCTTAACTGAAATTGGTATGGAGACAGCTTGATAAATTAATCTAAAGATGTTTATAGCCTAAGACTATATTGTTGAGATCTTGTTATTATTGGTAGAGGGTATTTTACATAGCATAATCTTAATTTGCATAGGTTTTTGAAATAGCACGCAATTAGATAACGCTGAATCTTGAGATGGATTCTGAATCTGTTGTAACTTGCTGAATAGTTTAAATATTTCCTGTTCTACTTTGGTAACTTGGAGCTAAATTACCTCGTACTGTATAAGACTCCCGAGGAAGTGAAAACAGAATTTGAGATGTTTAAAAGAGCTTTCAGTTATTTAAGACGTCTTTGAAACTCCAATTCATAATTTTTTCAAACTTTTACAGTAAGAATTTCCTCCTTGCTAATATTGTACCTGGCATAAGATTACGAGGAAAGTGTTGTCAATATGACAAAGTTTTTTGGTAATTTTCATATAGGTTAAAGTTTCTTTTCATCAAATGTTTCTTAAGGTAAATCAGTCATGCTCTGTACTATATATGCCATAATACAGTTCATATCCCAAATGTTTAGCTCATTAATTATGAGAACAGAATTAAAAGAAAACAAAATGATAAATTATAGACCTATTATTCTTTGAGAGTAAAAAGATTTTCATAAACAGAATATTTTCTACTGTGAGGATGTCATATTCACTAAAATGTATATCTTGAATAGTACCATCAGAGTTAAGCAAACATTTCTTCATATTGTACAAATGTATCAATTACTTGTAAAACATTTCTCGATTTTTTTTATATGTATGTTCTTTTATTTGAGCTGAAAATGAACAGTTTTCAGTGTGTGTTCAATGTTATGCGTAGATTTGTGGATGCAGTATTGCTATTTCTGGTTCTGTGTTATATAACGTGGAATATATTTACATATATATCATTGCATTTGAAGAAACGCTGAAAAGTCATGAGAAGGTGAATATTGAGAGTCATTATCCATAGGGCATTTTTAGTTCTTAAAAGGAACATGTCCCACTAAAAGTTATGGAGGAACTTTGTGTATGTTTTTATTATATTTAGGATACTAAATCTTTCAGGAAAAGGAAACAGGATTACTATAACAATTAATTTAGAGGGAGAGAGAGAGTTCATGAGATTCCATTTCTCAGGTTCAGAGTTTTGATATAAACCAATGTTGTCTTGTTTCATAAAATGGCGTAGAAATCATTTTGTGAATTGCTTAATGAGAACTTGATATGCCATCAATGGTATCGTTCACAGTAGGTATGCAAATAGGAATATTCTTGGCATTTTATAATGTTTACTATATTGTGGGCCTTTTTATATGGATATATGAATCGCATGGAAGCCTTGCTTAGGCATGTGATACGGATATGGTCGCCATTTCATATTTGCTACTGAATGCTGTAGGTAATATGAAGAGAGTTTCCGTTATCTTTTTGTCCTTGTCGATGATCTTCTAATATCTCGTTGGTCTTTGCGATACAATTTAGATGCTTCGTGAAGTTGAAATTTATGTCTGATGTCTAGGGCAATGGAATAGCAGAAAATGTTTTAGGAGAAGACTTCTTTAATTCACAGAATTTTCTCTTCACCTATTCCTTTTGTTATGCTGTTTTTGATGTGAACAGCATACTGGTATTAGCAGTTTTTTCCTTGTGGGCGATTCTTGTTGCTTGCTTCTGTCAAGAGATTCTATAGGTTAAAGAGTTGCTTACAGTAGTCATAAGAGTAGGATTAAGTTGATCGCAATGTTAGAATCCTTACCTTTCAAAGACTGGTCAGTAAGTAAACTGTATTTGACTATGAAATCTACTTTTGATTACGTGTAATTTACGCCAAAGCATCGTTCTGACGACTCATAAGAATTCCAGTGAAAATTTTTTGTTTTAACACAGCAACTAATCTTGGTTTCAATCACATTGAGATTGTAGGCTTAGGAAGGACTTTTGAAGTTGATTATAATATTCAGAGATTCTTGTATCGTCGCTGCGTATTCTTGGTGATCTGTAATTTTATTTTCTCTCTACAACATTTAGAATTCTTCCAGAATGCAAAAATCACTGGGTCACCAGCATTTCCACTTACTGCATAGCTTCTATTACGTTTACAGTGCCTCCCGATGGCTAAGATCAATGGCCGCACCCCAGTTGCACTAAATGTACAGCGTCTGAAGCGATATCAATGTATGTTTGTCGGTTGGAAATATTATTTAGAAAGAAGTATGGGGACGAAGGCATAAATGGGAATGAGCTAATGAAAAAGTTTTTGTTATTTAAAGTTATACCAGTATGTTGCAGTAAATAAAATCCCTATTAGAGATTTTGCTTTTAGAATAATAGGTAACCTAACATTTTGCATTGATCAAAATGCAGTGCTGAAATGAAAGTCTTATTTGAAAACGAGGGATTTTACTTATAAAGCTTGCATTAGTGCTAGCTATATAAACGTACCATAGCATTTATGAGGCAAAGTTTAACTGTGGAAAAGAATCTTGTCGGTTTTACAGATTCTTTCATATGCACCAACAATAAAACTGTAAAATATCTGAGATATTTACCCATATTAATAGTAGCTGTTTTCTCAGTTTTTTGAGCCAGTATTTTCTTCAGGCAATTTGGCCTTAACCTAACGACAAAGAATTCAAAAGTAGACTCAGCACTTTAGTTGAATACAAAGATAAATTGAGCGGATAAATTATTTTCTGACTTTTCAAGTATTGTTTCTTTATTCCAAGAAGTTTTTTTGTGTCGTGTAGCCCCGTGACGTTCGTAGTAAGACTCAGAAAGTCATGATACATATTGGAATGAATTGTCTTGAGGAAGTTGCTGGAATGATATACTCCTGTGAGTATCATTTCTCTCATTCCCCCGAGGTCCTTTTGATGTTCACCTCGAACATTATAATCTCTTTTGTTTATAAGTAAACAGTAATTAGCTTTTGATTGGCTTCCTTTTTCAAGGAAACTTAGAAAACTTTTCACTTCACTTAATCCTGTTCTCCCAATGGAGACTTATTCCTAAACCCAGTTCTTGCTTGCATTTCTATATTCTGGATCTAATTCTCTTTTGGCCAGAAGAATTGTGTAGTACAAGTATTCTAATGTCTTTTCTTAATGTTCCCACATAAAAGGAATTTTTCCGGTACTATACCTAAGCTTCTGAATCCATAGTGATTTCTTTCTCTGTGGTCCAAAGGATTTAGCAGACCTAAATTCATTAAAATGTGCCCTAATGTTCGACCTGGTCTTATTTAAAGATTGTATTATACACTGAAATTTACTGTAGTTGGTCTTTGCATTTGTAAATCTGCTATGGATTTTAGTCTATTGTATAAAGAATTTTCCATTTGCTTGGATTTATAAGGACATTTCCCTTCATTTGTGGCAATTGAGAGATTTTCCCTTTCGTTTACCATAGAAGTCTTTAAAATTAAGTTGGTTGCTGATGTGTTATAAGAGCTTTCTTATGCTCTCCTTTCACCTTGGTTATGGTACCCTATTGGAAGCTGGATTAAGGTTTGAGACCCGCTCAAGCTTTATAGCTTCTTGTAGTATCTACAACCTCCCTATACTTGTAAACTAAGAATGGGTGTTTTGGAGAAGCCTATAGATCCACCTGCTGAGTCATCAGCAGCCATTACCTGGCCCACCCTGGTCCTAGCTAGATGGAGAAGGCCCTTGGGTGGTGATCATATGTATATATGGTCAGTCTGTAGGTCATTCTTACTAGGTAGGGCATTGTCACTGTCCCTCGCCTCTGCCATTCATGACTGATCTTTAAACCAGCCATTTTTCAGGTGCTGGTTCAAAAATTGTCATATCAATGACTCTGTTGTATTGTACTTCTATCTCACTATCTTTTCTGGATGTCCTACTTAAGGTAATGCTGTTTTGAGCAGCTTGTCTAAATACTGTTCCTTTGCCATGTATGATATAATCTAGGCTTTGTATTCTTTCACACTTGGACATTACAAGAGCCAGTTGATTTTATCAGGTATCATCGTAACCTCTGTTATAAAAAACTTGTTTCTCTCCTGTGTCTTTTTGTGTTTTGTATCCTGTAGAGAAGAGAAGATATTATTGTATTCATTCTCTACATGATAGATTAAAGCGGGATGTTTATCTTGCAGTTTATAAGAAGTAACTATTGGTCACTTTTCAAATTTCAACCATCTTTCCTAACCCGGTTGATTTGTTCGGTCTTAACAGAATACAATTCGGGATCATTAAGATTTTTAATCTTTGTTTGATCCGTGATATACTAAAATTATCTCTCTCTCTCTCTCTCTCTCTCTCTCTCTCTCTCTCTCTCTCTCTCTCTCTCTCTCTCTCTCTCTCTTGGCACAGTTCAACATGTGTACTCTTACAATGTTTTCTCTCTACTGTAGAGGAAACGTTTATTATATGGGCTTAGATTTTTTCCTGTTCAGGTTGAATTTTCTTTTACTGTACCTGTAACAGTAGCTTTATATTTATGCTTACTGGAACAGATCATGCCCTTCCTTGATTCTTTCATGTTCTATATGGTATCTTTGCTGAATTTATCCAGGTTTCCATGAATTTCCAGTCTTGCATTTCTCCTTGTTCTGACCCTCATGGATTAAGCTGTACCTTACTTTGTGTATTGTGGATATCAGACGTTTCCTCTCTCAATTGCTAGGGTCACAGCGAACCTGTAAATCTCTTGCATTTCATCGTCTCTGTAATCATGTTTAGAAACCAGGTTACTTGAATATTTGATCATTACTTAACTGAGAAAGTCAGTTTTGGTTTGCAATTGCTTGTGAATACCACTTTGTGCTTGGATCTGAGATCTTTGTTAAAAGTTCTTCATTCTCCGTATAATTTACATATAGATTAGATTCTAGTTTGGATAGTATTCGTGTCTGTATTATGTACTCTATATTAATTGGTCTATCTTAGTATGTATGAAATCTTTCGTTTTGAAGATTGGCAAAAGTGGTAGCAGTACAAATGATATAAGTTTTGTCCTGGTTATTACCCAGTAGCCAGAAAGGAGATATATGGATTGGGCAAAACAGGTTATTTTGGTTTTTTTAGTCCATCCCAGTTCTGATTAAGTATTGTGGTGGATAGAAGGTGTTTTCTTTGAGACAAATGAGTATAATGATGGTGACTCCTGCTTCAGAGGTACTTGGACACTTAAGGAAGTCATTCATGAAGTTTATTCATACTATATGCTGGCTCTTTGCTCTTTATTTTCCTGTTGCAAGGATAGCAAGTCTTTACCTATCACAGGGTTCTTTGTGATAGAATATGGTTGAAGGTTTTAGACTCGTACCACATTACAGATGTGTAATGTTGTTGACACCAATTTGGTTTCTTGCAAATATTGACATTGAGTTCTGTACCATATTTGTAATAGGTTTGACTTTCATGGTGCATTAGTGTATCTTAGAATCCAGTTTAAGGTCACCCTCTGTTTTGGTGTTAGTTTGCTATTTCATATGTTCACACCATGGGAGATATTGTAAATTTCTCTTGGTATAAATGCTGTAATAGCTTGAATTCTTTCTTTGAAATGAGTGTTGAACAGGAGTTACTGTTTCTTAATGGAAGATTTCTGAAGTCCAACTATTTCTCCTAGAATCACTTGTGTTGTGGCCATATTGTTTTGACAGAATATCTGCCTTTTGTAAAAATGTGGGCAGATTGTTGTATCAATGGTCTGACTAACTGATCCATTTGTGTAAAGCAATAGGTAGTTGGAGCTCTTGTTCAGCTGATAGCCTCTTGTGTAG
Organism: Palaemon carinicauda; assembly: GCF_036898095.1. Lineage (NCBI taxonomy): Eukaryota > Metazoa > Arthropoda > Malacostraca > Decapoda > Palaemonidae > Palaemon > Palaemon carinicauda. The sequence continues at coordinate 123,752,345 of NC_090739.1, forward strand.
TTCTTTATAGCTGCAGGTGCTAATGCTAGTAAGAGTTGTTGTTCCTCTTCAGTTTGTATCATTGTTGAGATATAGAAGTTAGAGTATTATATGTTGTAAGCCCTCACCTCCTGTTCTTCCTTTTTAACATCCCTGCCTGTTATTATGCTTGACTGGGATTCAAGACCCTCTCAAACTCGATAGTTTCTCGTGTCTGCAACCTCACCATTCTTGTGAGTTAAGGCTAAGGGGATTTTAGGAACTTAGTAGGTCTACCTGCTGAGTTATTAGCAGCCATTTCCCGGCCATCCCTTGTCCTAGCTTGGGGAGATAGGGGGCTTGGTTGCTGATCATATGTATATATGATCAGTCTCTTGGGCATTGTTACTGTCCCTTGCCTCTGTTATTAATGAGCAACCTTAAAGTAGACTTACACAGTCCTTGACCTTATTAAGTGATGTACTGTCCATCCTCAATTCATAGCTCGGGATTGGTTTTTTTACTGCCTATTCTGTTAGCTAGGTCATGTAGGCTAATGTCTGCTTGTGGCTGGGATACTACAGTCAAGATGATATCTTAATGATTGTGCTCGAGTCCTTGAAGGCTACTCTTGCGCTAGGTTGGCAGGCTACAAGTGGATCTCTATTCAAATGAGGGCATCAGTTTATTGTATTTGAATAGTCTGTTGTACACTGTCTTTAGTTGAGAGATGGTTTGGCAATGAAGATCCTTTGATCTTGTCTTTTAAGGTTTTTTCAATCTCTTCATTTATGCTAAATTAGAGTTCATAGTTATTCCATAGAAAATACTGTTTCTACTCCAAAATACAGAGGTACCATAGTAGACTTTGTACTCTAATGAATGAATGAATGATTTGAGGTTCGCTGGCAACCTGACATTGAAGGTCATTGACGCCGTTTGTACTCTAAATGTAGAGGTTCCATAATTTGGAAGTTCTTTTGTGCATTGACATGTTTGAATGCTATTGTCTTGATAAAGTACAGATTTTATATTTTCCATGTCATGGTCAGGATCCTTTTTGTTTTAAATTGGGACTTTGATGCAGTCAAGAAGACTTTCTTTTCTGCAAGCAATCAAAGTTGAAAGGGACTATACATTCTTTGAAGGTGGTTGAATAAGAATGGGCTGACAATTTCTTGTGGTACACTTAAGCAGTTGAATGAGAATTTCGTTGTTAGATATTAAGTGTGATTACTAGATTGTGTGTATGCACTTTTGTTTCTGAATGCATTCCATACCTAGAATAATCATCAGTTACTTGTTCTTGAGTGCTTTGTTGACAGATTCTGCTTACACCATGAATTATGATGGCATACTATGTAGTCTGCTCCATCAGTGACAATATCGACTGATGCGTTTGTGTAGTAGGTGGCAGGAGCTTGTTTGATTGTAAGTCTCTCATGTATTTTTTAATATCTGCAGGAGAAAAGACTAATTCTTGTTCACAAGTGTTGTAGTTGACTGCTTTGGGACTTATTCCCCTCCTGTTTGCATCATTGGTTAGATGTTTGCAAGCGTGGCAGTTGGGATACTTTTCCGTCCCTCAATCTATCTCTAGTGAGATCTGCATCTAATACCCCAAGTAGATTGTGACAGCCCTTGATCTTATCAAGTAATGAACTCCTGTCCATCTTTAATAGTCGGCTCATGGTCTCTATTTCTCTAATTTTGGCTATCTTAGTCCAACTTTTATAGTCTGCTCATGGTCACTATATCTCTGATTCTGACTATCTTAGTCCACCTTTAATAGTCAGCTCATGGTCACTATATCTCTGATGCCGGTTAAGTTAATTAGAGCTCATAGGTTGGTGTGTCTTCTGCCGGGGAAGCTTAGAGACTTAGTTGCTCTTGATACTTATCTCTTCTCTTCATATGGTGCATGTGCAAGGGTTTGGCTTCCTCAGACTGGATCTGTGTATTTAAATAATGATCTTATATATTTATTGTACATGGAAAGTCTGATGTACTGGTTATCTCATTCTTATACTTGTTCTGTTGAAACTCCGTAGTTTTGATGATTGATGGATAGATATTTGATTACCAATACCTTGGTTACTTTAAGTGTTTTTGTACATTTTTGTCATAGTCATGACCCTTTGAATTTCAACTTGTGGTTTTTAAATGCTGATGCAATCTGCTTCTCATCATCTGCAAGTATGAAGGAAGTAGAAAGGAGTTTGATTTTTTCAAATTATAAGAATAGACTGAAGATGTCCCATTGCAGTTTGCAGGTTGAGTCATACTTTTTGTTTGCTTCTTAGCATAGTTGTCAGTCTAAGCTCTTGGGACTTGGGTTACTCAATGCATCAGGTACTTCACATCTGTTGCTTTTCCTTGAGTGCTGGTAGTTATTTGTACTGATCATAAATTTTTCATGGCTGAAGAGTACAAAAAGATGGATGTATTTATGTACCCAGCAGGTTGTTTTCATCTCCATTAAATTCACTTGTGTTGAAAAGGGAATATGTTTCGTTTAAGATTAACTCCTCCTTGGTATGTTAGGTAGTCTTTGTACCAGTGATAAGTGTTTCAGTTTATTTTGCTGGTAAGCTTTGTATGATGTTACATCATTATAGGGGAAGCTATAAGCCCTTGATTAAACGCCTTATTAGCTGGAACATCATAATTGTACCATTACAAGACCTATTGAATCATATAGTTTGGGACACGTCTTTAGTTCCACTAGTTTTTATGAAGATATTATCCTGGTATAAGAAATTGTACTTAAAGTGACTCCATACTTTAGTGAACTTGAGACTTTTACCCATACTAGAAATGTCTGAACGATAATGATGTTAGATTCGTATTCAGGTGACTTTTCAGTGTTGATGATGATGCAATGATATATCATAGATAGATTTCAGGTTGTATAGCACAAAGACCACACACAGCAGTACTGCATTCCATAAATCATGTGTTTAATTGAGCAAACACTGTTCATTTTCAGAGCAAATAGAAGACATCTCGAAAAGTTGGGAAATATTTGATGGTAATCATATAACTTTTTGCGTTATGAAGAAACGTTTGCTTGACGCCGATGGTGATATTCGAGATATTGTCATACTTTTGGTGAATTTTGACTTATTAGTTGAACTTATTCTGCTTATGAAAGTATTGTTACAAGAGAATTGTAGAACTATGGTTATATCACATTTCCTTTAGATTCTGTTATCATACCAGAGCTAAGCATTTGAATATATACCATATTATGGTCTTTTAAGATACATAGCTAAATTGATTTACCTTAATAAACATCAGATTGAAAGAAAAGTCTTTAATTTCTATGGTGTTTTCCAAATTACCTGTCTTAATGCAACATTAACATATAATCTTTGTTAGTTATAATGTTAGTTATGGACCCGTTTTGACTGGTAAAAGTTTAAAGGGATTTTGAATCGAGTAAAAGACGTCTTTTATTACCGATTGCGTTTTTAAATATCTCTATTCCAGTTACTTCATGTGGAGTCATAATTATACAGCACAAGATAACTTTGATTCAAGTTAGCCAAGTGGAATTGTAAAGTTTGCCTGTTCACCAAGTTATAACAGGTTAAGAATTTTTCCCAAGTCAGTGTTTCATTTGATTGTGTGACATTTCAAAAACCTAAAAAAATTGGTTATGCTTTGTAATGTAACTCCTACCAATATAACTCTCTCTCAACATCAGTCTTGGGGTATTAACATCCTTAGAGTTTTTGAGCTTGTCTTTATACCAACTTCAGTTAAGAGCTACCAAATGGAGGCTGTCCAAATGACACAAAATGGCTTCCGCTAATCGGATGCAGTCGTCGCATGCCAGACTACTCGCTCGCGAAGCGTAGGGACCCGCGACTCCAGACTTGTCGCGGGAGTTCCCTCGGGATCGTTTCTTACCCTCATTTGGTGTTTGGTGACAGGACAGGAGGGCAAAAAGCTCATTGGTTAGCTGCCAACTCAGTCCTTCAAGGTCAGCCCCTATTTTGGGGGGGACACTAATATACACAATTGTAAAAAAAAAAATAAAATTTTGGGTAAATAAAATATTGTTTAAATCTTTTGTTTCATTTTATTCTTGAGTTTATAATACATTTTTGTTTATAAGATTTGTACAAAAAATATATTATATACCTTTTTCTACATCATGTAGAAATCATATTCAAAACTTATGTGAAGTAATGACAAAGCTTAATTATTTTCTCTTTATCAGGAGAAGCTGAACTCTTAAATAAGGGTAAAAATTTCTATCTGGTTATCAATGTAAATGTGACAGGATTCTCATGTTAAATGCAAAGTCAAGATCACAGTTAATGCATCTAAGTAGGCAGATACATATCCTACATAGATGCAATTATAGTAAAGACAAAATAATAATTAACCAAGATCTTTCCTTAACTTTATCACGAGATTCCTGTCACCAATACATTTTCTATAACGGACAATATTTATGACCGTTTTAAACATTGGCAACGTGTCTCATGATAAAAGGCACTTAGAAATTTGATTAAACATTTAGTTTTTACTAATATCGCATCTACATAGGATTAGAAATAGCCTACTTAGATGCCTTAACCGTGATCTTGACTTTGCATTTAACATGAGAACCCTGTCACATATACATTGATAACCAAACAAATTTTTACTCTTATTTAAAGTTCAGTTTTCCCCTGATCAAATTCACTGAAAAACAATTGAGATTATTGCTTCATTTGAAGACAAAAATTAACTATGATTACTAATTATAAACATTGTTTAATGAAGTCAAATTAACAAGATTACTTTAAACCTTTTCATCTAAATAGACATACTTTTGATAATTTAAATTCATGATTATGCTGCTACTGTTTGCAAAGTTAATTACTAAAACAGGGTATGTATGATTGTCTAAACTAAGTCTTGTGAATTCTTACAAAACTGTTCCTCACCATAAGATAAAAATAACTTGGTTAAGAAATTGCTCATAATTTAAGGAAATTTAATGATGTAGATGTTGGCATTTTTACGCATGTTTTCAAAGATTAAATATACTGATAAAGGACTTACAAATTTCTCAAAAAAAGTTGAGACTTAAATATTTTCTCATTTGGAAAATGTACTTGAAAGTGATAATTTATTCTTTTCTGGGAAAATTAATTTTCATATTGGGAATTGTAACTCCAAAGAAAGGGTCTTTATCTAATCACCTCGCAAACCTATAAAACTAAGAATAATTCACAATACTAAGAAACTGATCTGTCTATGGCAATCTATAAATAAAAAATGTATTAATCTTTTTCAAGATTTTCTAGGCTTTACAGAACTATTCAATTTTCAAGGATAAGGCAAAGATATTTTTACTTCAAACACTATATGGTTTCACTAAATATTGAAAAGTGGCCAACAGAATATAGTTGATGAATTTACTTCAAACATATGGTTTCACTAAATATTGAAAAGTGACCAACAGAATTTAGTTACCAAATTTTACTTAGCTCAAATGAAAAAGCAAATGATAATTATGCATAACTGATATATGGCACACTAATGAAAATTCTTTATTGTATAACCTTACAATATTTAGATTAAAATTTACCCATGATAAATAAATTGGATTACCTACTGACAAAAAGCTGAAGGGGACACTACTTTTCTTCAAAATGAAATCATTTGAAAACATGCAATTTTATAAAATGCCAAAAATACACCTTTAGAAATAAGAAAACAAAACTATTCTAGTTATATAGTCAACCATTAGGCATGCACAAACTCAATCTTCTTTAATAAACCTTTTTATTTCACTTATGCATTTGCAAGAAAGTTGGCCAAGAGGTCTAATCATTTCGAGAAAATGGATTTTCAAAGTCAAGTAGTGTAATCTAATATTGCACTCTACTAGCATATTACCTAGGCATTAATCAAAGCCAAGATGAAACTACAAAAAACATTCAACACAATTTCTTAGGGAACAGTTGCAAGTCTGCCATACTTTGCAATAACGAAGCACACTGCTATCAGTTGTCTATACAAACTTTTAGTTGCTAATTCCTGACTATAGACGTGTCTACATATCTTTTCCACAAACCACATTCCAATACATACTATGAAGTCCTATACATAAACACCACAAAAAGACAAATGAGATTCTAAAAATGGACTCTAGAAAGACGTAACCTTGACACCTCTAACCTAATGTTCTACTTCACAAAGCCATAACACTTCTAAATACTCCAAGACACTGAAATTAAACTATACCTTACCCTATCTGCTAGAAATTGGCCTTCTATAAATGCTGACTGTGTTGACATGGGTCAGCAACATTAAAAAAGGATTGCCCCTCAGTACCAAGCACATGCTCAAAGGGTAATGTTGAATACTGTACCATTAGATAAAACTAAACCAACATAAGGAGTCTATACTATCATTCAAATGACTTAGTTCTGACTTGAAAACCAAACAATCTAATCCCAAGACTGCAATAAAATGCCTTACAAGCTTAAAGGTTACACCTAGCTTAACTCCTAGGGCAAATTTTTTAACAAGATTCATTGGAAACAACCCCCGGCCACCAACCACAGGCAACTATACTTTAAACTGGCTTGAACTAGATTCTCTCAGCTGCATAACTGACAAGATGGCAAATCTCTAACCATATTAACCAAGATAACCTCAATGACTATTTCAAAACAGACATTTTTTAAATTAACGTTTATTTTACCTAACTATAAAAACCCCAGTACTTCAGTATGAGTATGACTTTGACGATGCTGGAATGGTCGTTTAAACTTTTAACAAGGCAGATATCATTGCTGGCAGGTGGAGAATAGGCCTTTCCCCACTTGCCATCTGGTGACCTTCACTTGGACTTTTAACCTAGGTCTTTCTGGGTGGCCAAGATGGACAATGTAAATTACAAGACTAGGGTTTGTAGTTAGGAAAATTACAAATTACTTTAGAAATATGCAATTTGTTCCTACACAAATACACACCCTCATCCTTTAATAGGACACTTATCCTACAGAGGGAGGAAGTCCCTATAACCAAACTGAATGGTTTACATATCCAGGAAATATGCCAAAGCAATTTGATCCTATGGAGAAGGAAAAATGGAGATTCCTGTCAACCTCAGGTCAAAGATGTTGCAGTAGTTATGCTAGGGACCTTACAAGATTGGTAGGTGGTCATTGAAGAGCCGATATCCTAAAGGATTTGTTTGAATGCATTATCATTTTGAGAAATGGATTTCCATCCTACCCTTGTCTGGGAAGATAGCAAGATACCTTAATACAAAATGGAACTACTACTTCATTCCAATAAATGCGAAGGAAAAAATGGCCACATTTAAACCTCTCCTCCACAACTTACACTGCAACTGGTATCTTAGACGAGATGCTTTTTGTTCCGTGTGGGAGCTATGTTCAGTGGCTACCACAGGAACAACGATAAGATTATCCAGGCTAGTGGGCAATGAAGGTAATATTGCCATACCAGACTCATATCTTCAGGACTAGCACCAATGACAGGTTCTTCCTGGTGAGAAACCCAAGACTCAAGTGACACCCCAAAAGGGAATTTGAATTCTTGAAGAGGGAAGACTGTTTGGAGCTACTCTTGAGCAAAGGCTGAACCTCTGAAGGGAAAGGGTCCAAACTCTAGACTGAAGTCTGGTTAAAGGGCAAGTGACAGCCTTTTACCACTGTCCCTTGAGGGAGGAAGATGGGGAGAACCGTAATCCACTGTAGAGAGGCTTTGACTGGAAAAGTATGCCTCCTTTGATGCCCAGAATAATAAAGGCTTACACCACAAATAGGATTATGATCGGGGACCTTCTCAGGACACAAAGTTGACTTAATCTTCGCCTGCTCACTACTCATCAAAGTAAATTCCCAATATCAAGATATTTCAAATAATTTTGTGAATTTTTAATTATTAAACGCTCAAAATTGGAATCTTCTGACTAAATTGAGATGGGTAGATCTTCCTGTACTTTGAAGATCAATAGCTAAACCAGATACCAATTAGTGTGGCATTAGACAGCTGCCAGGGTTATTCCGAGTCATATCATCGACAGACTATTGAGCAATCGGTAAACCAGGTAAATAGGCTGAAAGGCTATGGGAAACATTACTTGGTCAGTGAACGGAATGGGGAGATCCCATGTAGAGAAAGCATAGACGAACAAGTGATCAGTGGTGTCCTTCAATGACTAAATTGTCTCTGGCTCTCCAAGGCTAATGGAGCACTAAATATGTCAGCCTTTGTAAAGCAGACGATAGATTGTACTAGCTTCACAACACTGGCCATCCTTGGTTGGAGAAGATTCCTGCCAATAGCCACGCAAGCATAATGAAGCATCTTGATGCTGGTATGAGAGTTCAGATTGGACCCGAGGTGTCACCTGCTCCAACAGATCTTGCACGAACGAGTGTGGAAACATCAAGGCTTAGACTGGTCCTCGAGAATGGGAAGATCTACGTCGTAGGACAGTCTCCGCAAGTTACAGCTCTCGCGCATTGAAAGAGCTTCAGGCTGGTGGTAATGGGAAGGAACAGATAAATTTCCCAGGTGACTTGAATGTTGCAATCATCTGAAGAACCAATGCAAGTTCCAATCAGGTGGAACCTGACTATGGCGAGGAGCGAACACAGGAAGACTAGTATTACAAGGAACGAACACAATTGAAAAGTTAAGAAAACACAAAGAGAAAGACCACTAAGAAAATTTGGAGCTCGTGAAAGATATCGTAGCCCATACGAGTTATGGGAATGATGAAAGTTTTGTAATCTACCAGTATCTTGGACTCGAAAAGTTATAATGAAACAGGAGCCCAAAGGTCTGTGACCAAAGTCACAGAACAGGTGCGAAAAGTCTAATTGTTAGGTGTCAATCAAGGGCATGTCAGATTGATCATGTAGTGACAAGTCGGACAAAGAGCGCTTGAGCAGTGAGGGAGACCGTGGAAACTGGTGGTGTTATGGACGGAAGGGCATGGAACCTTTGAGCTGTAGTGAACGTGATTATGGAGAGTGACTGACCACGATGGAACTGATTACATGAAGGCGAGTGAAGAAGTAGACGCTGCTTGCTCAACTGAGAGAAGAGAGATCGGCAGAGATCATCTTCGCTCCAGTACAAGATGGAGCACTGGTAGCATTCATGTGAACACCTGTACTGCCTACTGAAACTCAGTTTCAAGGAAGTAAGAGTTTCTGTAAATAAAATTTTGCCTTATGTAAGAAGCTAAAGAGTCCTGGGATTGTCTTCCTTGTTGTCTGTAACAGTAGGAGCATGAAGTTTCGATACAACTTCCCGGAGGGATAGTTCTCGGCACAATCACGTCTTAGAAGATGGCATATAGGTAGCAATCACCAATTTCTCTCTCTCTCTCTCCCCCCCTTACAAACAAAGAAAAAGAGAGAATCGTTCAGAAAGGGGATAAGACGACCAGCTGTGCATGTGTGCATTTTTGTAAGAGTTGCTCGTGCCATGTTTCTTCTCTCAATGGGACAACTTTCGGCACCTGCTCCTACCGATGCAAGAACAAGCACTGGCAAGTGTAAGTGCGAGTACCCTGACACCTCAAGAGATGCGTGCCGAGGTTTCTTGCAAGGAACAACTCTTGGTACTTGATGCCCCTCTTTGATGACATATTTACTTTTCTCCGCATAGAAATTGCAGCAGACTCCGATGATGATGAGGCAGGTGAGAAGGAAGAGTTATGCCAGTCGATGACTATACAGTACTCTCACCAGGAATGTTACGTAAACAGCACGACTACATGACAAGTCCTTGGCATCTTTCCAGGTGCTATGATCAGATTGACATTGGAGGAAAGAAGAATATTGGTGCCCTCCCTTTCACATTCAGTCGTCAGCAAAACTTTTCCTTCAACGGCCCACCAGCGATATTTAAGGAAAACCAATTTCCTTAGGGTCACATTGAAGGATAGAACCGCAACAGAATTGCTACCTGACTGGAGCAAGTACCCTGGATAATGACAGGTACCACCAAAAACTCACTCACTCAATTATAATTAACAGGAAAAACTGTATATCCTCAGCTTCTTCCATTGAAAATCCCTTGAATATGAGAATCTGCAAGCAGATATATCCAATCCAAAAGTAGAAGATTAAAAAAGCCACATTAAGAGAGCAGAGTAGCACATCTAGTACTGAACTGCAGCCTAGGACAAATTGAAAATTGCTCTACCTGGGGAGTGGATGGCACCTACCCTCCAACTGCCAGCAACTATTTTTACTTCAATAAAGGTTAAAATGATCATTCCAGCTTTGCTGATAGCATACTCCTATCAAAGGACTCTAGTATTTGTGTAGGAACAAATGCATAGGTATACTGAAAGATTTACTGCTTGTATGAAAACTTACATAAATACATAACCAAGGCACTTCCCCCAACTTTGGGAGGTAGCCGACATCAACAAATGAAACAAAACATAAAAAGGGGACCTTTACTCTCTACGTTCCTCCCAGCCTGACAAGGGACTCAACCGAGTTCAGCTGGTACTGCTAGGGTGCCACAGCCCACCCTCCCCCATTATCCACCACAGATGAAGCTTCATAATGCTGAATCCCCTACTGCTGCTACCTCCGCGGTCATCCAAGGCATCGGAGGAAGCAGCAGGGCCTACCGGAACTGCGTCACAATCGCTCGCCATTCATTCCTATTTCTAGCACGCTCTCTTACCTCTCTCACATCTAACCTCCTATCACCCAGAGCTTTCTTCACTCCATCCATCCATCCAAACCTTGGCCTTCCTCTTGTACTTCTCCCATCAACTCTTGCATTCATCATCTTCTTTAGCAGACAGCCATTTTCCATTCTCTCAACATGGCCAAACCACCTCAACACATTTATATCCACTCTAGCCGCTAACTCAATTTCTTACACCCGTTCTCACCCTCACCACTTCGTTCCTAACCCTATCTACTCGAGATACACCCGCCATACACCTTAGACACTTCATCTCAAACACATTCAATTTCTGTCTCTCCATCACTTTCATTCCCCACAATTCCGATCCATACATCACAGTTGCTACAATCACTTTCTCATATAGAACTCTCTTTACATTCATGCCCAACCCTCTATTATTTACTACTCCCTTAACTGCCCCCAACACTTTGCAACCTTCATTCACTCTCTGACGTACATCTGCTTCCACTCCACCATTTGCTGCAACAACAGACCCCAAGTACTTAAACTGATCCACCTCCTCAAGTAACTCTCCATTCAACATGACATTCAACCTTGCACCACCTTCCCTTCTCGTACATCTCATAACCTTACTCTTACCCACATAAACTCTCAACTTCCTCTCTCACACACCCTTCCAAATTCTGTCACTAGGCCTAGTTGGTCAAGCTTCTCTTCTGTGTCTGCAACCAGTACAGTATCATCCACAAACAACAACTGATTTACCTCCCATTCATGGTCATTCTCGTCTACCAGTTTTAATCCTTGTCCAAGCACTAGAGCATTCACCTCTCTCACCACTCCATCAACATACAAGTTAAACAACCACGGCGACATCACACATCCCTGTCTCAGCCCCACTCTCACCAGAAACCAATCACTCACTTCATTTCCTATTCTAACACATGCTTTACTCTGCAATAAACAAAAGCTGAATGGGCAAAATTTTACTCAGAGAGAGAGAGAGAGAGAGAGAGAGAGAGAGAGAGAGAGAGAGAGAGAGAGAGAGAGAGAGAGAGAGAGAGAGAGAGAGAGAGAGAGAAATCATGACCTAGTAAACAACCTTTTGGTAGTACAATAGTTTTCAACTTTCAATTTATATATAAAATAATTTTTTCATTGTTTAACACAAAAGACAAGTACAGCAATATTAACCTTATCGTGAAGTTCTATTCAGAATATCTTTATGAGCAATTTCTTTCCAAACAGCAACAAGACAAAACATTTGTTAATTACAAGAAAGTGGAGCAAAATATCATTACTTAGAAATACATAAAATTTTTTTTACTATTATGATCAAGTTTGAATACATACTGCAACAAAATTCCAAATACATAGGTTCATTTGTAAAGTTTACCCTAAAACATAAAAAAATAACTCCTACTTTCTCATTGATGAAAACATTAGTGTGGGCAAAATTTCAATACATATACAAGTGAGGTTTACAGACTACATTACGAAATATAAAAAATATTGAATTTACCAATAACCCTTTTGCTAAAAAATAAGGTCGAAGAAACCACAAGAGTAAACATTATTTCATCTTAACATTCTAAACCAATGACCAATATTTAAATAAATTTTGTTTAACAGTACCATGTGAAGAGATTACCTTTCTGTTTCAATATGCTAAGAAAGTTTTCAATGGCCTAAATATTGAGTGTAACATGCCAAGAGATTACGTTTTTTTCAAATGAAATGAAACCTTTCAAATGACTAAATATTAAATGTAACATGCTAATTAGAGATTACCTTTTTGTTTCAAAATACAAAAAGCTATCAAAGGACTAAATATTAACTGAATATCTACAATTATAGTGACAATATACTGTAGAGTAACTGCTTATCTATAAGTATAAATATAATTACAGTGATGAGATGTAGAGTTGGTATTTGAAATAATGTATTAATAGTGGTGGTAGTTTACCATATAAAACCTAAGGATATATACTGTATATATAAAAGAACTCAAAATATCTTTTGGAAAAACAAATGCTTCTATAACTTGTACCACAGTGGTGAGACGATACTCTCTTCCCTGGATCTAATATTTGAAAAGTCAGTCATTTCAAGTACCACATCACTCGGGAGCCTCAAAAAATAATTTGTATTTACTTCCAAAAAAACTATCTATAGCCTACAAATATTTGTTCAAAACAATCTTCTACAATAGATGATAATGCCTTTCCTTCCTCCTACCCAAAATTATTCCTCGGTTTCCTCAATTCTCCAACCAACAATGTGTTGGATACTAAACATTTGCAAATACGTTGAGCAACACTAAGTTCTACTTTCATCGACACAAAATTCTATTGTTAAATAAATCATTCCTTAGGTCTAAATCTTGACTCTCAAGCCTGGCCCGAAAGGTTAACGACTAGTTTAAATCATATTGACTCTCAAGCCTGGCCCGAAAGGTTAACGACTAGTTTAAATCATATTGACTCTCAAGCCTGGCCCGAAAGGTTAAAGACTAGTTTAAATCATATTGACTCTCAAACCTGGCCCGAAAGGTTAACGACTAGTTTAAATCATAAGTTGAACATCTAAGACTTAAAACTTTGGTGAACAAAACAAAATAAAAAGTTTCCTTAAATTCAAAGATTGGTTTAATACACTGATATTATGTCTGTCATTGTCTAGCAATCACTTCCTCCAGGAAATTACCTATAGAATTCAATGTATCCCCAATTTGAAAAATGATATTTCTTGTTAAATTTCTTTCCAAAACAATATTCTCCCCAAAATACTTAAGTATACTTCTAGAATTCATTAGCCTTTAACTACTATAACGGTCCCTTTCCATTTCATACTACACAAGAACTAAATTCCATCTCAAATTTCACTACTGTATTCTATAATAAAAATTTACATTCTTTTTCTTGAACCTTTTAAACTTATTTTCCATTGACTTTTCCACATATTTATTCACAACTCCATTTGGAAATGACTTCCCACTGACAAAGACTACTTTGCTCAAATAAATATTTCTTAATCAAATTTATATTACGAAGCACAGAGATCAGAAATATGGCCGATGGTACAGAAAAATGTTAAGACCTTTAAAAAATGGTTCATAATGCAAAGATTCATGAGTGGCATATGGTAAGATTATCACATTACAAACAATAAACTGGGGGAAAACACGGCAGAGAACACAAAAGTGAGATGGTCTAGGCTTGGAATGAAAAGGGTGAGAGAGAACACAAAAGTGAGATGGTCTAGGCTTGGAAGGAAAAGGGTGAGAGAGAACTTGTCATCGAGGCAGTAGATATATAAATTGTTATATACAAATAAAGAAATAAAACCAGAAGGAAGGTCCATAAAATTCATAGAATATAAGACAAACAAAGAAATCAGGCATGAGTTTAAGATGACATTACAGAACAGAGATGATGGGGGAAAGAACGAATTTCTTAAGAGGAAAGCCAACACCTATTTGACATAAAATGTTGTTAATTTTGTTCAATTATTTACCCGCACAATTGCAAGTCATGGCTATTGCATAAATGTATAGCTATCTGTACTATATAAAAAAAAAAAATATATCAAATTTTCAGTCTACCATTAGTGTGTATGTGCTCATGTGAGACCTTTAGAATGTAACACAGTATCAGTAACATTACTATTAATATTATTATTATCAAAAGTATCATAGTTTCACTTTATCATTATTGGATTAAACATAAGTATAAAATTACATTACTTAAACTGTCATAACTGGTATGTCTAGCTTAAGATTTGCTCATCTAAACTATAGGCATTAAATTAAAAAAAAAATACAAGGTAAAAACAGCATACATAATCAAATGTAGTTTATGACAACTTTCCAGCTAAATCATTTAACTAGTAAACATGGAACAAAAAAGTCCATTTCAATCATAACTGTTTGCAAGATTTGGAATAAACTGTATTTCCTACACCGTGTTTTGATTCTTTTTTTAATCCTGTAGAAATGGGTAAGAGTACTTTTTGGAAGGATGAAATGCAAAGTCAACTAATGATATGTAAACCGAATGTTAAAATAAACCTGAAAATCCTAATATGAAAATTTAGTAAAGACGTACTGGAAAAAAAACTGATATCTTGAAATGGATTTATTAAGTCACATAAATATTGCTAGCTAGTGATCACACTAATTGGCAGTTTTTGTTCAATTTTGTCTATTAACAATATTGAGTTATGAATTTACTTTTTTGGATAGCAATTTTCAAAGTTTATTTCTACATAAAGAGCTTGAGGGGGGGGGGGGGGAGAGTCGGCGGTAAAAATGACAAACAATAACTGGAAACTATCAGCTCTCAACTTCTGTCGAAAGGACTGAAAACTACGAAGCTGGTGGTCACTAACTTGAAACATTATTATTCAATATAAATATCTTGAAAGATGTCTCTTTTATAGATTCTTGAAGGGCTTAAAATTAGTCTACTTTGCATTTCAAAGTGTGTATAATGTAGTCCTATTATTTTTATTACTTGCTACCCTAGTTGGAAAAGCAGGATGATATAAGCCCAAGGGTTCTAACATGACAAATTCGTAGAGAATTTGTATTTTTCCTAACTATACAAACCTTAGATATTTAATATGTTATTTTGATTATAAAATAAATTTTTTAATATACTTACCCGGTGATTATATAGCTGCAACTCTGTTGCTCGACAGACAACTCTAAGGTAAAAACTCGCCAGCGATCGCTACACAGGTTGCGGGTGTGCCCAACAGCGCCATCTGTCGACCAGATACCCAGTTCTCAATGTAAACAAAGACTCAATTTTCTCCTCGTCCCACTGCGTCTCTATTGGGGAGGAAGGGAGGGTCATTTAATTTATAATCACCGGGTAAGTATATTCAAAAATTTATTTTATAATCAAAATAACATTTTTCAATATTAAACTTAGCCGGTGATTATATAGCTGATTCACACCCAGGATGGTGGGTAGAGACCAGTAATATATGTTTACACTTTTATGAGCTAAGAGTTTTTTTATTTAATTTTAGAAGTTATCAAAATAACAAAAACAAAATAAATAGGTACCTGGTAAGGAAGTCGACTTGAATAATTACTCTGCCTTTTAAGTACGTCTTCCTTACGGAGCCTCGCGATCCTCTTAGGATGCTGATCGACCCCTAGGATCTGAAGTATCAAGGGTTGCAACCCATACAACAGGACCTCATCAAAACCCCTAATCTAGGCGCTCTCAAGAAATGACTTTGACCACCCGCCAAATCAACCAGGATGCGAAAGGCTTCTTAGCCTTCCGGACAACCTAAAACACAACAATAAAAACATTTCAAGAGAAAGATTAAAAGGGTATGGAATTAGGGAATTGTAGTGGTTGAGCCCTCACCCACTACTTCACTCGCTGCTACGAATGGTCCCAGTGTGTAGCAGTCCTCGTAAAGAGACTGGACATCCTTTAGATAAAAAGACGCAAACACTGACTTGCTTCTCCAATAGGTTGCGTCCATTATACTTCGCAGAGATCTATTTTGCTTAAAGGCCACGGAAGTTGCGACAGCTCTAACTTCGTGTGTCCTCACCTTAAGCAATGCTTGGTCTTCCTCACTCAGATGTGAATGAGCTTCTCGTATTAACAGTCTAATAAAGTAGGATAAAGCATTCTTTGACATAGGCAAAGATGGTTTCTTAACTGAACACCATAAAGCTTCAGATTGGCCTCGTAAAGGTTTAGTTCGCTTTAAATAGAACTTAAGAGCTCTCACAGGGCATAAGACTCTTTCTAGTTCATTGCCTACCATATTCGATAAGCTGGGAATATCGAACGATTTCGGCCAAGGTCGAGAAGGCAGCTCATTTTTGGCTAGAAAACCAAGTTGTAGCGAACATGTAGCTTTTTCTGACGAAAATCCGATGTTCTTGCTGAAGGCATGAATCTCACTGACTCTTTTAGCTGTGGCTAAGCATACCAGGAAAAGTGTCTTTAAAGTGAGATCTTTCAGGGAGGCTGATTGTAGCGGCTCAAACCTGTCTGACATGAGGAATCTTAGTACCACGTCTAAATTCCAACCAGGTGTAACCAAACGACGCTCCTTCGAGGTCTCAAAAGACTTAAGGAGGTCCTGAAGATCTTTATTGTTGGAAAGATCTAAGCCTCTATGCCGGAAGACCGATGCCAACATGCTTCTGTAGCCCTTGATAGTGGAAGCTGAAAGGGATCGTCCTTTTCTCAGGTATAAGAGAAAGTCAGCTATTTGAGCTACAGAGGTACTGGTCGAGGATACGGATACTGACTTGCACCAGTTTCGGAAGACTTCCCACTTCGATTGGTAAACTCTAAGGGTGGATGCTCTCCTTGCTCTAGCAATCGCACTGGCTGCCTCCTTCGAAAAGCCTCTAGCTCTCGAGAGTCTTTCGATAGTCTGAAGGCAGTCAGACGAAGAGCGTGGAGGCTTTGGTGTACCTTCTTTACGTGTGGCTGACGTAGAAGGTCCACCCTTAGAGGAAGACTTCTGGGAACGTCTACTAGCCATCGAAGTACCTCGGTGAACCATTCTCTCGCGGGCCAGAGGGGAGCAACTAGCGTCAACCTTGTCCCTTCGTGAGAGGCGAACTTCTGCAGTACCTTGTTGACAATCTTGAACGGTGGGAATGAGTATAGATCTAGATGCGACCAGTCTAGGAGAAAGGCATCTATATGTATTGCTGCTGGGTCCGGGACTGGTGAGCAATATATTGGGAGCCTCTTGGTCATCGAGGTTGCAAAGAGATCTATGGTTGGTTGGCCCCAAGTCTCTTGCATACATCCTTGTGGAGGGTCCATTCCGTTGGAATTACTTGCCCTTTCCGACTGAGACAATCTGCCATGACATTCAAGTTGCCTTGGATGAACCTCGTTACTAGTGATATGTTTTGACCTTTTGACCAGATGAGCAGGTCCCTTGCGATCTCGTACAACGTCAGTGAGTGGGTCCCTCCTTGCTTGGAGATGTATGCCAAGGCAGTGGTGTTGTCCGAGTTCACTTCCACCACTTTGCCTCGAAGGAGAGACCTGAAGCTTTTCAAGGCCAGATGTACTGCCAGCAGCTCCTTGCAGTTGATATGCATGATTCTTTGACTCGAGTTCCACAGTCCTGAACATTCCCGACCGTCTAATGTCGCGCCCCAGCCTACGTCCGATGCGTCCGAGAAGAGAACGTGGTTGGGAGTCTGAACAGCCAGGGGAAGACCCTCTCTTAGGTTGATACTGTCCTTCCACCAAGTCAGGCAAGACTTCATCTTTTCGGAAATGGGGATCGAGACCGCTTCTAGCGTCTTGTCCTTTTTCCAGTGAAAAGCTAGATGGTATTGAAGAGGACGGAGGTGTAGTCTTCCTAATGACACAAATTGTTCCAGGGATGATAGCGTCCCTACCAGACTCATCCACTGCCTGACTGAGCAGTGTTCCTTCTTCAGCATGTTCTGGATGCATAACTGGGCTTGGCTTATTCTGAGGGCCGACGGAAAAGCCCGAAAAGCTAGACTGTGAATCTCCATCCCTAAATACACAATAGTTTGGGATGGGACCAGTTGTGACTTTTCCATATTGACAAGGAGACCCAATTCCTTGGTCAGATCTAGAGTCCACTTTAGATCCTTCAGACAGCGACGACTGGAAGAGGCTCTGAGAAGCCAGTCGTCCAAATACTGTAGAGGGAGGCTCGGATGTCCGATAAATGGAGGAATTTGGCTACATTCCTCATCAGCCTCGTAAACACAAGAGGAGCTGTGCTTAGGCCAAAGCACAGGGCTTGAAACTGGTAGACAACCTTTTCGAAAACGAATCTCAGAAAAGGTTGGGAGTCCGGGTGGATGGGGACGTGGAAGTAGGCGTCCCTTAGGTCTAATGAGACCATCCAGTCTTCCCTTCTGACCGCTGCTAAGACTGACTTTGTGGTCTCCATGGAAAACGTCTGCTTTGTGACAAAGACATTCAGAGCACTGACGTCTAGCACCGGCCTCCACCCTCCTGTCTTCTTTGACACCAAGAAGAGGCGGTTGTAGAATCCCGGAGATTGAAGGTCCGAGACTTTGACCACCGCTCCCTTCTCTAGTAAAAGAGACACTTCCCGTTTCAAGGCTCGTCTCTTGTCTTCCTCTCTGTACCTGGGAGAGAGATCGATGGGAGACGTTGCTAGAGGGGGTTTCCGTACAAAAGGGATCTTGTACCCCTCTCTGAGCAACTTCACAGATTGTGCATCTGCGCCTCTCTTCTCCCAGGTCTGCCAGAAGTTCTTGAGTCTGGCTCCCACTGCTGTCTGAAGATGCGGGCAGTCAGACTCTGCCCTTATAGGACTTGGATCCTTTCTTCTTTCCTCGTTTCCCTTCGGCACGAGCACCTCCTCTGCTGGAGGCTCTGCCACGAAAGGGCGGAATAAAACGGGACGCTGGAGTGTCCATCCTTGGTCTAGCTGACAAGGTAGGCAAAGGGGGAGCTTTGCGAGCGGAGGACGCAACAAGATCGTGAGTGTCCTTCTGCACCAACGAAGCGGCTATTTCCTTAATCAGGGCTTCTGGAAAAAGGCACTTGGAAAGAGGAGCAAAGAGAAGCTCAGATCTCTGGCACGGTGGAACTCCAGCTGAAAGGAATGAGCAGAGATTTTCACGCTTTTTAAGGACTCCGGACACAAATGATGCAGCAAGCTCATTAGACCCATCACGTACGGCCTTGTCCATGCAGGACATAATGAGCAAGGAAGTCTCTTTCTCTGTCGGAGAGATCTTTCTGCTTAGGGCTCCTAGACACCAGTCTAAGAAGTTAAAAACTTCGAAGGCCCTAAAGATACCTTTTAAAAGGTGGTCCAGGTCCAAAGATGACCAACATATCTTTGAGCGTCTCATGGCAAGGCGGCGGGGAGAGTCTACAAGACTTGAGAAGTCGCCCTGGGCAGAGGCAGGAACTCCCAAGCCGAGAACTTCTCCCGTGGCATACCAGACGCTCGATCTAGAAGAGAGTCTAGCAGGGGGAAACGCAAAGGCTGTCTTCCCTAAACTCTTTTTGGACTGCAACCATTCTCCTATCACCCGCAAAGCTCTCTTGGACGAGCGTGCGAGGACGAGTCTAGTAAAGGCAGGAGTGGTAGACGGCATGCCTAACACAAACTCTGAAGGCGGAGAACGAGGAGCCACAGAAACAAACTGGTCCGGAAACAGCTCTTTGAAAATGGCCAAAACTTTTCTAAAGTCCAAAGAGGGTTGAGTAGACTCAGGCTCGTCCAAATCTGATTGTGGTTCATCTATGTGTGCAGCAACATCATCATCAGAAAGTTCCTCATCCGACAACTGATGAGGAAACGGCAACGGAGTGGGTAACGGCTGGTTCGCTGAGTCCGGTCGCACTGGTGCATGCGTGACTGAGCCGGACGCAACGTCATGGAACTGCTGCCCAGTCTGTGAGCTGGCAACAACCATGGCAGCGCGGGGACGCACAGCGTCTACTCCAGACTGTCTGGACTGATGTGGGTGCGCAGTGGAAACCACACTGGGTTGCAGAGGTTGACGCACCGCGTCAAAACAAAGCAACTCTGACGGTTGTTGAACCTCCAGAACGTCAACGGCAACCTCCGTGCGTCGCTTAACGTCAACATGCGGCTGGCAGATCACACTGGAACGCATGGGTGGAGGAACTCTCTCAACTGGTGTGCGTGAGAAGGTTACCTCAGCGTCCACAGGACGCACAACCGATCGTGTGGAGGGTTGTAGGCTAGGTACTGCACTAGCTGGTGCGGCAGCAACCTTCTCCTCACGAAAGTCCTGCATCAGAGACGTAAGTTTAGACTGCATGTCTTGCAGTAGAGACCACTTAGGGTCTACGGGAGCAGGTGCGGCGACAGACGGTGTTACTGTCTGAAGCGGTACCGCTTTGCCTCTCTTAGGCGGTGAGCAGTCATCGGATGACGGCAGCGAGTCCGAACTGACCCAGTGGCTACAACCGGGCCGTTGGACTTGTGCTGAAGGGACCAACTTACGTTTTAACGGTTGCGAGACCTTGGTCCAAAGTTTCTTGCGAGAAACACCTTCAGAAGACGAGGTATAAATGGGCTCTCTCGTCTTAGTTAGGTAGGAGCGATCTTGGGTAGATACGCCCGATACCACGAACCCATGCGTCGTACGACATTGCTTCTCCCCTGGACTTGGGAGCTTGCAAGAGGTCCCGGACTAGGAGGACGACAGGCACGAACAGACGAACCCTCAAGCGCAACACTATCCACAACACTATCACTCGGCACTTTAGCACTTCCCACTGCACTTTGGCACTTAAGCTCCTTCACATCCGCCATGAGCTGATTACGGTCACTAGCAAGGGACTCAACTCTCTCACCCAGAGCCTGGATGGCATGCAACATATCAGCCATCGATGGTTCCTGAGTGCCAGGAGGGGGGTTAGGAGCAACCACTATAGGGGAAGGAATAGGTTGTGGGGCATGAGGAGAGGATATATCAATAGAACGAGAATAACTTCTCCTAACTCTATCTCTCTCTAGCCTACGTGTATACTTTTGAAATTCGATAAAATCGAATTTCCGAAAGGCCAACGCACTCCTCACACCGATCTTCCAATCGACAGGTTTTATCCCGACAATTGGAACAAACAGTGTGAGGGTCGATAGAAGCCTTCGGAAGACGCCTTGAACAGTCCCTAGCATTGCACTTCCTAAATTTGGGGACTTGTGAAGGGTCAGCCATTTTGAATTGGTCAAGGGAAATTCCAAAAAACTATCAAAAAGTCATCAACAAAGAATCCGTTATCAAAAAGAGTTCAAGGATTTGTGTGAAGAGAAACCCTGCACAGCGAAAGCTCAAAACTAGAATATAGTACTTCACCAATTAGATGTGAAAAACTCCAGTTTAGCAACAGCGAGTAAAGTACGTCTTGTCGACACCTCGACAGAGAGAAAATTGAGTCTTTGTTTACATTGAGAACTGGGTATCTGGTCGACAGATGGCGCTGTTGGGCACACCCGCAACCTGTGTAGCGATCGCTGGCGAGTTTTTACCGTAGAGTTGTCTGTCGAGCAACAGAGTTGCAGCTATATAATCACCGGCTAAGTTTAATATTGAAAAATGGGTTATTACTTTCAGCATAGCTGAAATGACGAGCCATTAGAATTTTAACAAGGGTTTACTACCCCACTGCTAGTTAGCAGGGGGTAGGGAGGGTAGCTTGCTACCCCTCCCCCCCTCACACACACCTGTGCTTGAGCTCACTTTGCTTAGAGGTAGGACTTGAAGGGGGATAGGGCTGGCAGGCAAGTTTGATTAAATAGCTAAGGTTTGTATAGTTAGGAAAAATACAAATTACCTACGAATTTGTCATTTGTTTCGTAACTGACATACAAAACAAACTATTTAATATGGGTGACTCACCCGTTAGGAAGGGTGGAAAGTCCCAACCAGTACTGGCTTTTGGTTTGCCCAGGGACTCAGTATCTGAGTGTGTCAGCACTCAACAATAAGGAGTCCCTGCACCTTGCTAGAACCTTGCTACACAAGGGCTGCAGCCTACATAAGCTGTGTGTAAAGGTATGAAGTGTGACTCTTTCTAGGAAGTTGACCTGTAGTCCTTTAGATGGAAACTTTAGGCTAGGACTCTCCCAATACCACCTCGTAAGGGTATGGGAACGTGACAGTATTAGCTTAATACTAGGAACACAATGAAACATGGATTACCTGCAGTGGTTCGAGGTCAGCTGTGCAGAGAACCCAGGATGCTGCTTTCCCCAAGAGAGGGGAGGATGAAGAAAAGAATAAGGGCCAGACAAATCTTTTCATTCACGCAGACTAAAACCGGGTAACAATGCCCTCAACCTTCTGCTACTTGTCCATTAAGGAGCCTGAGGTTAGACCAGCTGTTGTGCAGCCACCACAGGGCCGATAGAGAACGTATCAAGCCTCCTGTGGGTCACGTCTTGCAGGTAGTGGGCTGTGAAGGTCATCTGACGCTTCCACACCCCAGCTTGTAGCACCTGCGTCACTGAAAATTTTTCTTGAAGGCCAGAGACGTAGCTACGCCCCTGACATCATGTGCTCTAGGGCGACGTGACTGAGGAGGGTCTGGATTCAGGGACAGATCCCTGACGTAATGTGCTCTAGGGCGATGTGATGGAGGAGGGTCTGGATTCAGGGACAGATGGATCACCCTATGAATCCATGCAGAGATGGTACTCTTGGTAACCATCCTCTTAGTCCTCCCAGTGCTCACAAGCAATGCCTGCATCTGGGGACGAACTGCAGCCGTTCTTTTGAGATATAGCCTGACTCCTTACTGGACACAGTAGGAGATGGTCTGGGTCATCTGTTACAGAACCAAGACTCGAAATCTGGAAGGAGTCGAACCGAGGGTCTGGCACTCCCGGATTCTGAGTCTTAGCAATAAACTCAGGGACGAATCTGAACGTTACTTTCCCCCATCCCCTTGAATGAGCGATGTCATAAGAGAGACCATGAAGTTCACTGACTCGCTTGGCCGAGGCCAAAGCTAGTAGGAACCCGTCTTCCAAGTTAGGTGGCAATCTGAAGCCTGGCGTAATGGTTCGTAGGGAGGTCTTTTAAGAGAACTGAGAACTCAAACCACGTTCCATGGAGGTGGTCTCACTTCCAACTGAGGGCAGGTAAGTTCATAACTCCGTATGAGTAGGGAAAGTTCCAGCGAGGAAGAAATGTCCACTTCTTTGAGCCTGAAGGCTAGACTTAAGGCTGAGCGATAGCCTTTCACCGCCGAGACTGAATGGCGCATTTCTTACCGCAAATACATGAAGAACTCCGCTATTGCTGGAATAGTGGCATCGAGTGGAGAGATACCCCTTCCACGACACCAATCACAGAAGACTCCCCACTTTTCCTGGTAGACAGATGCGGATGACCTTCGCAGGTGTCCAGACATCCTGACCGCAACTTGTTGCGAAAATCCTCTCTCAGCGAGGAGATGCTGGATAGTCTCCAGGTGTGAATTCGTAGCGAAGCTACGGCTTTGTGGAAGATGTTGGCATGTGGTTGTTTGAGTAGCTCGTGCCGTGGAGGGAGTTCTCTCGGAAGTTCCGTTAGGAGTTGCAGAAGGTCCAGAAACCATTCCGCGTGATGCCATAGCGGAGCTAGAAGGGTCATCGAAAGATTGATCGATATTCTGGTCTTGTTGAGCACCCTCCTCATCAGACAGAACGGGGGAAAGGCGTATACGTCGATGTTGTCCCACTGTTGTTGGAAGGCATCTTGCCAGATAGCCTTGGGATCCGGGACTGGGGAGCAATACAGCGGAAGCTCAAGTTCAGCACTGTAGCGAACAGATCCACAGTCGGGGACCCCCACAAAGTCAGGACTTTGTTGGCTACTAGATGATCCAAAGACCACTCGGTACTCACTATCTGAGACGCTCTGCTCAAACTGTCGGCGAGCACATTCCTCTTGCCTGGAATGAAGCGAGCCCATAGTGGAATCGAGTGGGCTTCGGTCCATCTCAGTATCTCTACTGTGAGATGAGATAGCTGCTTTGAAAAGGTACCTCCTTGCTTGTTGATGTAAGCCACTACTGTGGTGTTGTCGCTCATCACCACCACAGAGTGACCCGCCAGGTATTGTTGGAACTGTTGAAGGGCCAGAAATACGGCCTTCATTTCTAGCAGATTTATATGGAGGCACTTTTCTGATTCTGACCACAGGCCTGAGGTCCTATGTTGCAGAACGTGCCCCCCCCCCCTCTCTCTCTCTCTTTGAGGCGTCCGAAAACAGCATCAAATCCGGGGGGAGGACGAGAAGATCCACTCCTCTTCGTAGGTTCTCGTCGTCACCCACCACTGAAGGTCCATCTGTTCCGCAGGACCCATAGGGATCATGACGTCAGGGGAATCTTAACCCTGATTCCACCAAGACTTGAGTCGCCATTGGAGGGATCTCATCCTGAGGCGACCATTTGGAACTAGACGAGCCAAGGATGAGAGGTGACCGAGGAGACGTAACCACGATTGAGCTGGAAGTTCTTCTCGTCTGAGGAAAGGACTTGCGACCCTCCTCGGCCTTGCTATACTGTCGTCTGATGGGAAGGCTTTGTGGAGATTGGTGCCTATGACCATGCCTAGATATACCAGTCTATGAGTGGGAAGCAGAGAAGACTTCTCGAGATTTACCATGATCCCCAGATCTTGGCAAAGTCCCAGAAGTTTGTCTCGGTGTCAAAGAAGGGTTGACTCCCGAGTCTGCTAGGATCAGCCAGTTGTCCAGATAATGGAGGAGACGGATGCCGATCCTGTGTGCCTACGACGATATTAGGGTGAACACTCTGGTGTAAACCTGTGGTGCTGTGGAAAGACCGAAACACAGCACCTTGAACTGGTACACCTTGTTGTCTGGGCTGAATCTTAAGTACTTCCTTGAAGACGGATGGACTGGGATCTGGAAGTACGTGTCCTTCAGGTCCAGTGTACACATGAAGTCTTGCGGTCTCACTGCAAGTCTGACCGTGTCTGTGGTTTCCATGCTGAACGGAGTTTGCTTGACGAACCTGTTTAGAGCTGAGAGGTCGATGACTGGTCTCCAGCCTCCAGACGTCTTCTTTACAAGAAAGAGTCGACTGTAGAAGCCTGGGGACCCGTCTACAACCTCCTGGAGGGCCGTCCTTCTTCAACATGGTCTGGACTTCTGCTCGAAGGGCTTGCCCCCTTGCCAATCCCATGCCAAGGGAGCTCAACGACACTGGATCCGCTGTCAGGGGAGGTAGAGATGTTGTGAACGGGACGCGATATCCTTGACTGATTACGGAAATCGTTCAGGAATCGGCCCCGAGTTGCTGCAACCTTCTAGCGCAACTTTGTAGGCATCCCCCCACTGGTGGACATGCAGGGGGACTGCCAATCCTAGCGTTTGCAGCCTCGGCCGCTCCCTCTAGGATTCTTTCCTCCCCTGGAGGACTTTTTGCATTTCTTGTCCTTGACAGGAAAGGGCTTAGACACCGCCATCTTCGCTGCAGCTGCCGGTTTCGTCGTCTTGGTAGGACGTGGTTGCTGGGTTGCTGGAGGTTTATAGGGCCTCGATGTTAGAGTCCTATGTAGGAGTGTCCTGGTTGGACTTTCTCCACCTCTCAGCCGCCTGTTCCACGTCCTTAGGCTCGAAAAAGTTCTTCCCCATAACGGAAGAATGTCTGACCCTGCTGATCTCGGTACTGGGGACCTTTTGATGGAATCTCTCAGACACCGCATCTCGACATTTCAAGATGGTATTAGCCCACAAAATTGAGACTTGGTGGGCTAGAAACTCGATCGTACGAGTGCCCGAGATTAAAAAGGTCTCCATGGCCTTCCTGGTACTCTCTTTGGACAAGTCCTCTGAACATAAAAGGATGCCTAGGGACCCTAGCCAGATGTTGCCTGCATGACACACTTCGCTCCCTTCTCCTGGCTAAAGATCTCCGTCGCCGAGAACGAGACCTGCCGGTTGGAGAGTGACTCAAGAGGGACTCCCCTGGTACGCTCTTCCAAAGAGTGGTGTAGGGGAAGAGCTTAATAAGTCTCCTCAACGATATCAAAGTACCTCCTCTGGACACGAGGAGGTGGGAGGAGTTTGTTGCCAGCGCTGGATCGGCTGGAGGAGGCAAGCTTGGAGAGCTGGGCTTTTGACCTTGTCTCTGGCACTCTTAACCCCTTGAGACCAGGGCAAAGCCGCACTACCCTTTGGGGTTTTGAGTCCCAAAGACTCGGTCCAAGACCGTGTCTTTGCCCTCACGAGGGGGATCTCTGGATCCGCAAACCCATTGAGATTCCTCATAAGGGTCAGAACCTGCCAGAACGCATGCTCTGACTCCTGCAGCTCTCCTCCTGAAGGGCTAGCAGCGAAGTCTCCTGTCCCCAAAGGCTCTTCTTGGGGGGACTCGTGGACGTTCTCCAAGTGCTTGGCTGGGTCCGGTCTAAGCCTTGAAGATGACTTTGGCACAGTCTTGGAGTCCTTCGACTCCCTCCTGGGAAGGATACAGGACTCCAACAACGATGGTGGGAGGCTCTTCTCCACCCATACCCGAGAAGACTTTCCAGCGCGAGGTGGGATTTCCCTCATTGGTGAGAAGGGGGAACGCCTCACCTCGCGTAACTCCCCTGAGGACGGAAAATCTTCGTCCAAAGGGGAAGGAGTGAAAGTCTGGGGGGGGGGGGGTGAGGAGGCCTTCAAGGACTTACGAGGAGTCGGCTTCGCCCTTAGAGAAGTTACCACGTTCGACACTCCTCTCTTCCTCTTCAGGGGAGTAGAAGCTGCCACTGATTTGTGGCCCAGCTCAGAGAGAACAGGCTTGAAAGCCTGCATGACCGCTCTGACCAGGGACCCAAACCAAGGCTGCTGATTGACAGCTGTGCTGTCAGAAACTCCCTCTGGAGGGAAGGGGATCGACCGATCCCTAGGAGGAGTTACCAAAGGGGGGTTCGCCTGAAAAGATGAAGGAGAAGTAAAGTCCCTGGACCTATCCGGAATCTTCCCCACTGCGCCCAGATCAGAAGATCGTGGGCGTGCAGGAGATCGTTGGCGCGCATGGCGCACTTTAACAGGAGCTGCTTCTGCTGATGAATGCTTGTGCGCAGGTGAGCGTTGGCACGCAGGAGAGACCTGGCGCGTAAGGGACGTATGCACTAACTTGTGCATACGCCCTTGATACCCCGAAGAGACCGTTGCCTGTTTTACAACGGGATGCATTGGCGCCCACAGTTCGTCAGCAGCCAGGAACGGCGACGGCAGGTCAGCAGGTCTGACGGGTGGAAGGTCGGCGTGTCCTTTGTAAGGACGACCTTCCACCGAAGGAGATCGCGAACAATCTGCAGAGAGGTCCAGGGTTGTAGCTGGGAGAGTCGGAGAACGATGGCGAGGTTCCTCTGCGGCGGACTGCGGTGACGATGAACCAAAGAGGCGCCTCCCAACACCCTTGTGAGGTGAAGGAAGGCCTCTACGGCGAAGAAGAAGGCGGGCTTTACGACTTATACGCCCTCTGGGGGCCGTGGGGTCAGCGGGCTGACCATCAGCAGTCCTCCGAAGAAGAGTCTCTGTCGGTGAACTCCCCCGAGGGGGAGAATCACCGGCAGGAGAGACCGTTGGACTTAGTTCCACCCTCGAAGGATGTACAGAGGGAGGAACTAAGCTTTCAGCTACAGCAGGATCACCACGGGCAGAGGTTTGAGATAACTCACCGGAAGCCTCTGCCACGACAACGTCGACGATAGACAGAGGATCAACCTCTGCTAAAGTCGGCGATTGTTTGACAGCGGCCCCCAACCAAATCATGTCAAACAATGCTTCCTTGGAGGGCGAACCCTCAAGCCCCAAGGAAGCCCAAAGCTGAAACAAATCATCATTAGTTACAGGAATATTTAAATCCTCCCCCGGGGGAGGAGGAGGAGCTGCCTCGCTATAGGAGGCAACTCCCCCTCCCAAAACCCGAGATCGGGCAACAGAACTATGGCCTACGCTACCACTTAAGTATCTCGGAAAAAAATGATCGAGTGGGAGCTTCGGAGGAGGTTTGGGCCACGGAAGAAGAGCCCTTGGGATTTCCTCCTTTCAAAGAAACCTTCGAAGGAGAAATATCCCGCCTGGACTACTTCTTCCAACGCCGAGGAAACCTCTCCCACTGGGAGGTAGACCACTCCCTACACACTTTATTTATATCACACCGCTGGCCCTTACAATACGGACAAAGGGTGTGAGGGTCAGCATCGACCGCCGACATAAACGTGCCACAAGGGTGGTCTAGTAATCCAGGACACTTTCGCATAGCAGAGGCCAACTTCACGCACACCTGTCAAAGGAAAAGCAAAAAGCATTAAATGGCTGTCAAAGAAGGCGAGGGTGAAAGCGGACACATCTGACTACCACCCGAGCCGAGAGCAAAGTGAGCTCAAGCACAGGATGTGTGTGAGGGGGGTAGCAAGCTACCCTCCCTACCCCCCGCTAACTAGCGGTGGGGTAGTAAACCCTCGTTAAAATTCTAATGGCTCGTCATTTCAGCTACGCCGAAAGTAATAACCCATATTAAATAGCGTGGTTTGTATTTCAGTTACGGAACAAATCTCTTTTATAGATTCTTGAATGCCTTAAAATTAGTCTATTTTGCATTTTAAAATGTATATAATGTAGTCCTATTATTCCTATTATTACTTGCTACCCTAGTTGGAAAAGCAAGATGATATAAGCCCAAGGGGTCTAACAGGGAAAATAGCCCAGTGAGGAAAGGAAATAAGGAAAACTACAAGAGACGTTTAAGAATAACAAAAATAAATGTTTCATATATAAACTATAAAACTTGGAAATAAAGAGGATAAAAATTTCAAAATAACAAGAGGAACCGAAACAAGATAGAATAGTGTAGCTGAGTGTACCCTTAAGCATGAGATCTCTAATCTAAGACAGCGGAAGACACTGGTACAGAGCCTATGTCACTACCCATGATAAAAAGAGTATAAAAGAAATCTTATAATCTATGTGGCATGATTACAATCCTACAGAAATACATAAATTGAAAAATCATGAAATAATTGTACCCAAACAATTAAAATTAAATATCATTAGTCACAAGGTGGCACTTTGCATTTCTTCCCTAACCACCACCAAGGGTCAGACATGTGTGACTTATAAATGAAGACGCTTTTGGTGCTTCAGAAAATCTTGGAAGAACTTAAACTTCAAGAAGCAGATCTTGTATTCTATTGTCTTGCAACAAAACTGGTTGACTCTTGAGCAGACTTTCTGACAAAATTCTTGTCACATAATTCGTCGACGAACTTGAAAGAACATTTTCAGGGCTCAAAACTTTTCCCCTGATTTGCTGGCTTGGCCCTGTCACCTGAAAATTGCATTGGAATGAATTTAGATGTACTAAATTACAGCAATGATAACGTAATCAGATGTCAATTATTTTAAAACATATCTAGACATTCATAAGTGATGGCCCAATAATTCTGCTGGGTGTTATAGTACACAGGATGAATTTAATACTAGTATGAACCTTCATTGGTGTCGGCTATTTTTGGAGTTTTAATTTCTACGTGCTAGAATGTTTTATGCATTTAGAACCGCAGAGCGGATCAGTTAGAAATTTGACAGACATTTTCTTAGCTGGGTAAAACAATTTTGTGAATTTTACATTAAAAGTGTCCTGAATAGTATTAAATAATGCTAAATTGATATAAAGTTGGTCATGTGTCCTATCAAAAGTAGTCACTTCATTATTGTTTGTTACCATGGATTACATACCCTATACACACCAAGGCCTTATTTAGCGTAAGGGCATTAAAAAAAATCAAAATATAAACTTGACATAGGTCTGCAGAGAACCCCATGAAGGGAAAATCAAATGTACGATAAAAGATTACCATTAAAGGTCTCTGTGATACTTGCCTTTAACATATTGGATGCATGTAGAAAGCTATTTTCTCTTCTCTCATCAGGTGTCTCTTCTGCTCAAAATGTGTCTCTCTCTTATTGGAGAAACCCTAGGGTAGGTCGAATGGTGCTCAAATTCTTTAGACATTTTTCCTTTCGAAGTGACAATGTATGCCATTATCTGCAAAAAGATATTCCATAAGTATATACAGGTAATGCAATAGCTACATTATCTAAATTCCTTTCTTAAAACTGTACCCACAGATATACCTACTTAAGGCCATATAAATACAAATATATAGAATGGAAATCAACCCTTTTTCTTTGATCCAAGAATCTCTTGCACAGCAAATTATAAATTCTCTACAAAATTGACATTTGAACCCTATCAAGCACACCATCCTGAAACACGTTCATCTTCAACTGATTAAGTTTAGGCAGTTTTTTAATATCCGTTCTCTCCGTTAGTGTCTCTCAAAGAATTTATACTAAGTGGCCTCCCCAAGTGTACTTTAGATATCAATAGTTAGTCTCCATAAATGACAAAATAAATATAATTTCAAAAGTAACTTATACTTTTCCTGGCTATGCAAACACGAGTCTTTAAAATAAGGAATGTCTTCATGGTACTTGAACAACTCTTGAATTCATTAAGGAGGTAATTGATGACAGGTGGACCTTGTTAACATGTGACGTTTGCGGGTGAATAGTTCTACCCACGTGCCAGTCAGACAACTTCTGACCTTCAACTCAGGACTGTGAGGGGTGGTTGAGATAAAAAGTTAAACTTAAAGACTCAGCTTTTTATAGCTAGGAAAAATAATACTTGCTTTCAAAATTTCTTTGCTCCTATGCATATACAAACCATTTGTCTTTTAAACAAGACATTTTGGTAATTGGTGGACAGGAAGTTCCTCCTAGAACTGAACTGACAGGTTCTTTTTCTTCCCTGGGAGTGTCAGTCTGCCTGGTCTCGTACGGGAGAAAAGGAGAGGACTCCAACTCGCTATCAGTAAATCACAAGGAATCCCTTCCCCAAAAGGGGATAGCAGTGGCATATGATGTTCAATAGGTTGGTATACAATCAGCCATCCTCCTCCTCGTCAAGGAGGGACGGGGGAGATAGATAGATTCTAAAGAGTAGAGCTCGGAAGGAAGCATAGCACACCAGCATTGCCAGATCTAGCTAGTAACGGTTTGACTGTTTCATGACCAAGATAGAGGAAGGAGAGATTAAGACCAGATGGTCATTCTACTTTAGATCTCCGATTCACAACTATGCAATACCACAGAGAACATGCTTCTTGTCTCTTGAGGGACCTAGAAACCACACTGGTTACTCCAACAGGAACTACAAAACTAGGGAACAATATTACAGTGGAAGTTTAGACACTCACTGGGGATTACAACAAAGATGCTGGGTTTACAGCAGGAAGGAACCATGAAACCGGTCACACTTAGGAAGCACTGCACAGGGAGATTACCACAGGGGTCATTGGTATCAGGGTCACAAAACTAAAATTACTAGTGTCAACACTGAGCTTACTTGGGTGAAGTAGCCTTAGCTACCCACTCCTTCAAAAAGACATTGAGGGCTTACCTGCAAGACTCAAGGCTAAGCAGGGTGAGATTGGATTGGGGAGGAACCTGTCAACTCAGCCAAGCAAGACAATATCTGGACTCATGTTTGTCTCTAGCAGATTTTATTCATTGTGAGCGTGGTGATTATGTCACCAAAGCGTCTTGGGAACGACCCAAGGCATGTAAGGACAAAGGCAGCTGCCTGCTTCCTGACACACAGTACACGTACTTGGTCGTACTCTTGCACGAGACCTTAAACGGGCAGAGCCCTTCATTTCTGCCTGCAGTGCATATGCTCATTCTCTTGAAGAACAAGAGCGGCTGTACCACAAGCAGAAGTGTACACTTGAAGATATGAATGTTCCTTGTACGTACCATCTCGCCCCGTGAATGAGTCGAGAATGTACTGGGATCCTCTCCCCGAGAAAACGTACCCAGTACTGTACTCAAAGAAGAGGATTAAAACAGCCGGACGTGGATGCCGAGAAATACTTCTGTACTCTTTGGCGGCTGAAGACAAAGCAAGTGTTTCTTCATCTAACCGGCAACTATGCTTACCTAATTAAAAGTTCAAGTGGCTGTTCCTGGTTCACTTACGTTAGTGGAATTATTGAAGGACTATACTTTGTATTTGTGTAGGAATGAACTACGGCAAAGACTAACAAGCAAAGAAATAAATGAGAGGGTTAAGTAAATAAACAATGAAATGGGACCTATCCTTGCCTGATTAATCATAATCTTATGATATGCATATAATTGTCCAAATTTCTAGTATAAATAAATTTTAACTGACAACCTTCGAACATATGTCCTCTAATCAATTTTTTTTTTCTTCAAATATTCACTAAAACTCTAATTTCTCACCTAATCGAAAAATAACTACGCTGGTGACGAAACCTTAGTTGAACTTTATCCTTACGATTCTGGAATAATGAATCGACCACTGTTTTCACACAAAACTTCTTCTTTGGCAACCTTTTCCATAACATGAGAAATTTTATTTGGATCACATTGGAAAACTATATATGTACCCTCTTTACGCAAAATTCAAGTAAAAAATTAAACAATTATCAATTCATTGCCAAATATAAACAAGTTTTACTTAAATTTTATTTTAGGGAAAATACTAAAACAATGGTCAGAAATGCATTAATAACAAAACCTAACGAATTGGAAAAACAAAAATACATACGGTTTATGTGATTGGTGTGAAATTAATGTACCATAATTATCAATAATCTACAAGTCAGTCAAAAGGGCTTTACTGCCATGTAGCTCGCTTTACTTGCAAATATACATCCTAACGGGAACGTACCAATCTGGCAAGATGATATGGATGTGCTGCGCACACCAACTTTGTGGGTCGCTAATATTTTCTTGGTTAGTATTCAATACAGTATATTAACTTCTAGCAAAACTGGAATTAGCTATAAGAAATGGATGTGTGCTGGCTAGTTTGACATTTTTTCTTAGTACATTATGATTAACGAGAGCTGAGACATAACTTGCTTGTTGATCGATTGAAATGTGATGTGAACGCTATTTTGGAGTCTTAGTCCATTATGATTAACGAGAGCCGAGACATAACTTGCTTGTCGATCGATTGAAATGTGAACGCTATTTTGGGGTCTTAGTCCATTATGATTAACGAGAGCCGAGACATAACTTGCTTGTCGATCGATTGAAATGTGAACGCTAATTTGGGGTCTTAGTCCATTATGATTAACGAGAGCTGAGACAACTTGCTTGTCGATCGATTGAAATGTGAACGCTATTTTGGAGTCTTAGTCCATTATGATTAACGAGAGCTGAGACATAACTTGCTTGTCGATCGATTGAAATGTGAACGCTATTTTGGAGTCTTAGTCCATTATGATTAACGAGAGCTGAGACATAACTTGCTTGTCGATCGATTGAAATGTGAACGCTATTTTGGAGTCTTAGTCCATTATGATTAACGAGAGCTGAGACATAACTTGCTTGTCGATCGATTGAAATGTGAACGCTATTTTGGAGTCTAAGTCAATTGCTTTCGTCTGGAAGACCGATTGTGGGTTACTTTGCACGCGTTATTATTATTATTATTATTAAATGCTAAGTTACAACCCTAGTTGGAAAAGCAGGATGCTATAAGACCAGAGGCTCCAACAGGGAAAACAGCTCAGTGAGGAACGGAAATAAAGAAAAATAAAATATTCTAAATATAGTAACATTAAAATAAATCTTTCATATACAAACTTTAAAAAGTTTAATAGAACAAGAGGAAGAGAAATAAGATAGAATAGTGTGCCCGAGTTTACCCCCAAGCAAGATAACTCTAACCCAAGACAGTGGAAGAACATGGTACAGAGGCTATGGCACTACCCAAGACTAGAGAACAATGGTTTGATTTTGGATTGTCCTTGTATTTGCTTTTGACAGCTTGTTTTTTATATATATTTTTTTGCCTTTATGAACCACTCAAGAACTACAAAATATTTATGCTCAAGTTACCAGAGGTAATTTTACAAGAGCCTTTTATCCCCTTCTGCTTCAGACCCTATTATGACAATAGTCAATTTATTTTAACGAGGCATATTTACACCGACTCGCAGGGGTGCCCTTTTAGCTCTGAAAAGTTTCCTGATAGCCGATTGGTCGGAAGTATTCGGACAAAAATAGTTCTGACCAATCAGCTATTAAGAAAATTTTCCGGGCCAAATGTTGGTGCAAATCCGCCTCATTAAAAAAAATTTACTATACAGTAGTCAGAAGATATAGCATAGTGGAGTTCAATCAATTTATAAATTTAATGTAAATTCACCTACTCTGGTCATTGATTTTATCAAAAACGGTCTATGCTCAGTGAGCAATGGAGGAGCATAAACCATTTTAGAAATGAGTGCTCAGGGAAAAAAGATACTTAACACAACGCTGCTCGAGAGAAAACGGTGTACGAGAGAGGTACTGTACTTCTGCCGTCATTAGTCTGTGGGCGTTTCACTAATTTTGGCATTAAATTTTTATTTTTCTGTTATTTTTTTTTTTTTTGTTATTTTGTTGAGTTTCGCTATTATCATCTTTAAAACATTGGTTTTTATTTGAATCCACCAAAAACCCGGATTCCCACCTGGGGAACCTGATTGAAGGCGGACCACAGAAAACAATTTCCAATAATATAATAACACTAACAGAAAAAATGGGATTTTTCATGCAAAAAAAAAGCTGGGTGTAGTCCACTGAAATGTTACCAAAATAATAGCGCAGCCAAACCGCAGACATATGATAGGACGCATGGAAAAATAAAGTGGTGGGCATCGCTAATACGGAGAGTGGCAAATATGGATGCTGCAATCTGAGTCAGGTTAGGTTGAAGTACCTTAGCGTAGCTCATATCCCTTCAATTTCCTTACAAGTCATGTCCAACAGCTACGAACAACCAGTCGCCAAAAAACCATATAGGCTACAAAAGTATTGAAACTCGGCTTTACCTTGCCACTAACAGACTAGTCAGCAAATACATATTCATACCTGTATTTATTTAAAAGTAATTTTTTTCCCGCAATTGAGCAGTAGAAGTAAATCGTTGAGAGGAGCATGAGTTGGACAAAATTACTTGCTTAGCCCAGTCAAAGCAATGTTGATCCGCAAGTTACGATTTCAAGAATCCCCCCCCCACACACACAAAAAAAAAAAAAAAAAAGAAGTTTTTAACCACAGACAGCAGCATCACAAAATTAACCTCCATATATTTTTGACAATACAATTTATGGGGCACGGAAAATATATCAGTAAAGAGCGTAATTTTTCCTATAAGAAAAAAGTAGTTTTTATACTAGGTTACATTGCCCTGTAATACACTACAATAATACCATATTTTTTAACACTACAATTTCAGGGGCACAATATATCTGTCCCTACTAAAGGATTTATTACTGTACCTTTAAGCCTGAAGTACACTGT
Source organism: Palaemon carinicauda (assembly GCF_036898095.1). Classification (NCBI taxonomy): domain Eukaryota; kingdom Metazoa; phylum Arthropoda; class Malacostraca; order Decapoda; family Palaemonidae; genus Palaemon; species Palaemon carinicauda. The sequence continues at coordinate 123,787,875 of NC_090739.1, forward strand.
AGAATGAGTCTTTAGGCACGACAGGAAAATAGCTAACATTATATATAAATTATTCTCCACAACCATAAATACAAGGGAAAAAGGACAACCTTCGAGGTATGAATCAACAAAGAATCTTCTCATTTCTTCTATACGCGAAAACGTTTAGTGCAAAATATGAATTATAATAATACAGAAATTCTATGTACACATACCATTGTATTCGGTCTTGAATAAATAGCAATGAACCTTAATCATCATCAGAAAATATATATGAAAATTGTCTACCATGATGGCCGCCATTGGCCAGGACAAAACACCGGTCTGACAAACAATAATTTTGCGATTTATAAGTAATCAACAGCAAATATGTCACATTTTGAGTGCAATGCATGAACAAAAGCAATGATATTCATTAACAGAACTGTGGAAACGACGGAACTTACGTGGAAATACGTATGAAATATGGAAAATGGCGCAATTCAACGATCGTTCACCAAAGAATGGAAAGAAACCAATGACGACTGACACATTGACACAAGCTGAAGCGATATTACTGAAGGAATGATGTCTGCCAGATGTACAAGAATAGCATTGTTGTTTTATTCATTATCTTAATATGCACAACTTTGAATATAAATACTTCATTTAATTTTGTTATCAATATATTTTAGATTATAACAAGCATAAACATTTCTCTCTGCATTAGGTTTAAATAATGATAATTAAGTAAAAGTGGTCAAGAGTACTAGGAACTTGTGGCAGCTTTTTCAAAGTTGATTTTTCCGGTGAATAATAAAGTTCTATTCATATTTTCAAAGAAACTACGGAATTAATTTTAATTTTTATATGTAATTTGGATAAATGAATAATTAGACATAATTTTCACAGAATATTAAGAGTAACAGCGCCTAAATTAGACATATAAAAATCGATTTAAAATATCTTTTAGCAAAATTATACGTCGACATATTTTTCAATAAAGAATATATTGTCTTAAGATTATATTTACTATTAACAAATAATATTATTGGTAGATATAAAGTAAATGTAAACAAAACTCTTTTTTCTATTAAACAATATAAGATATAACTTGACATATTACACAAAATTAAGAAATCTTGAAGGGATTTTTGTAAACAAGATCTGGTAATACAAAAAGGTGTGCCATTTAAAATGGAATATTTTAAAACCACGAAACAAGATATTGAAATAAAGGCTTTTGGATTATACAATAACTTTATTTTATGAATAAAATGTTTATTGTTCATTATAATAAGCAGATAGCTATTCGGAAAAGGCCTTAAATCGTAGATGACAGAAAGGGGGGCGTGCCCCATCCAGTGACTGACAGCCATAGAGAAGCTGACACATATATAAACAATACATTCAATTGTTTCTTTGCTTTTAAACCTTCATTCGTCTACATTTATGCATCAAACTATTCATATATATTAATTTGTTCTTCTATATACTTAAAATGTATTAAATGTAGGAAAATAGGGAATAATAGTATCGCCTCCTACTGGTGCCACATACGTAAACATAATATTCAATGGTTTTTTTGCTTTTACACATTCATTTGTCTACATTTATGCATCAAACTATTCATATATATTAATTTGTTCTTCTATATACTTAAAATGTATTAAATGTAGGAAAATAGGGAATAATAGTATCGCCTCCTACTGGTGCCACATACGTAAACATAATATTCAATGGTTTTTTTGCTTTTAAACCTTCATTCGTCTACATTTATGCATCAAACTATTCATATATATTAATTTGTTCTTCTATATACTTAAAATGTATTAAATGTAGGAAAATAGGGAATAATAGTATCGCCTCCTACTGGTGCCACATACGTAAACATAATATTCAATGGTTTTTTTGCTTTTAAACCTTCATTCGTCTACATTTATGCATCAAACTATTCATATATATTAATTTGTTCTTCTATATACTTAAAATGTATTAAATGTAGGAAAATAGGGAATAATAGTATCGCCTCCTACTGGTGCCACATACGTAAACATAATATTCAATGGTTTTTTTGCTTTTACACATTCATTTGTCTACATTTATGCATCAAACTATTCATATATATTAATTTGTTCTTCTATATACTTAAAATGTATTAAATGTAGGAAAATAGGGAATAATAGTATCGCCTCCTACTGGTGCCACATACGTAAACATAATATTCAATGGTTTTTTTGCTTTTAAACCTTCATTCGTCTACATTTATGCATCAAACTATTCATATATATTAATTTGTTCTTCTATATACTTAAAATGTATTAAATGTAGGAAAATAGGGAATAATAGTATCGCCTCCTACTGGTGCCACATACGTAAACATAATATTCAATGGTTTTTTTGCTTTTAAACCTTCATTCGTCTACATTTATGCATCAAACTATTCATATATATTAATTTGTTCTTCTATATACTTAAAATGTATTAAATGTAGGAAAATAGGGAATAATAGTATCGCCTCCTACTGGCTGATAAAATAACTAAATTATCATTAGAAAAGTATTAACTGAAAACTTTAAATGTAAACAATGAAGGAAATCGAAAAATCTAACCAAATTGTGGATATTTTTATAGTTTGAATGTATCAAAAGAAAGAAGATAAATCTATATATAATTTCCACATAAGAGTAGTTGCCAATATCAGCTAAAACTGATAAAAATAATCTAGTTAAAAACCTTTACTAGCAACGTAGTTAGGAAGTTTATTTTAAAATAAAACTATTGTTATAATTTCAATTAAAACTTTAAAAATCAATAAACTTCTGCAAAGTCGAAATAACTTATATATCTAACAAAATAAACAAAATTTTATTGAATTTAATACTCGATTTAACTAGAAAATAATGACTTTTGATAGGGTTTGGGGTAAATATTATTGGTAAAACAAAAGGGCGGACAATACAAATATAAAGATTTTCGAAGCTGTGGAATGCAGACAGAATAAATAAAAGAAATTTATTAAAAAAAAGGGCTATATTTCTATTATTTCAATCAATGAAAGCTAGGAAATATAGTTATTTATTCGAGAAAGCCATAAACTACAACTGAAAATATAAGAGGAACGGCCTTTCTAATGGAGAAGACACTATTTCAAATGCCAACTGCAAAATTACTGATTTACTATTATTATCATCATTACTGGCTAAACTACATCCTTAATTGGAAAAGAAGGATGCTATAACCCCAAGGGATCCAACAGGGAAAATAGTCCTATGAGGAAAGGAAATTAGGAAACGGATAGAATAGTGTGCTAGAGTATACTTGTATATCCGAGTTTGCTTTTTGTTTTTGTTTCTCATTTCTTTTAATTTCGATACTCTGTCACTTTTAATGACTAAAATGGTAAGAAAGGATATCTTAGAATAAAAATTTAAAGAATAATGATACCTATTCTTTTTTTCCACCATTATCCATACATTGAAAGGTCGGTTGTCAGATGCGCCTTCTCCAATGCCTTCCATCAAAGGCATCCTACTCTACGAAACCTTTTCTCTCCATATCATTCTTCACCTTATCACCCCATCTAATCCTCTCCTCCCTCTTGATCTTCTCCCCATAACAGACTCCTCCCAAGCCCTCCTCACTCCCTCCCCACCATCAACAATGCCCACACACCAGTATCTGGACAAAATCCTACAGGACATAATTCCCACGGACAAATTCCCACAAGATACAATACCACAGGGCACAATCCCACAATGGGAAAAGAAGAAAATATCATACGGTAGGGCAAGGTAATGTTTTTAGTATCTTATTCATTTATAATTTAACAGTTCCTATTAATGAGTCACTTCATGTTGACATGATATGCTCAACCTGTCTGCCCTTTACATAATTTATTCCAGTTATTTTATCCTTATTTGATGACTAGAACATTATTATTATTATTATTATTATTATTATTATTATTATTATTATTATTATTATTATTATTATTATTATTATTATTATTATTATTATTGTTATTATTATTATTATTATTGCTTTTGTTCACTCTTTTCATGATCTTGCACTACAAAAAGTCGAACTATTCTTCCTGCCAGTTCATGGGCTGCCAACGATGCTTTGCACAACCTTAGACAGGAAGTCCTTGGGAAGAGTGTGTGGAAGCAAGTCTAAAGTTCTCTGTATTCCCAAAGAATGCGTTTCTGAGGGTGTCTGTCCAATCAAATCCTGGGCGTTGAGTGTTGCTTCCTTGATGTGCTCTATGTTCACATTGTCTTTGACAACTTTTATAGAGGCTGGATTGGGATCACGATTGTGTATTGTTCCAACTTCAAGATTGTCTATACTAATGGAAGTTTCCAGACTACCCTTGCAATGGTCATTGCGAATACAAATGGTATTCTTCTTGGTATAAATCTTCTGGCCACCCTCGTCACTGGCAGTGACCTCCATGGCGACGGTTGAAGTTGAACAATTTCCTCTGACTTCTATTCCATACCACGCTGAAGTCACCTCTCCTAGTAATGGGTAGAGTGGCGTATATCTGGTCCAGTGTGACTTCTTATTAAAAAATTTCTATGTCAAGATAGAATATATCTAACCAACTATATTACATGATATAATGCAACGTGGGATTCTGTCTACTTTTCACATTGTGGGATCAAGTCTTTTGATATATTTTACCTGTATAAACCACTGGAGATGTTGTAAAATGCAAAATGTAAAAAAAAAAACTAATTCGAAACATTATATGATAAAATGACGTCGATAAATCTTCCAGGAATTAAAAATACAGCCAATATCCTCAATAAAATAATATTGATTTAACAATAAACACAAACTAGGCAGTGTGATACGTAAAATACCTAAGAATATATACGACAAACTGATGTAGTAGGTCCTGTAGTGAGTAGGGTTCCCCTGTGTGATAGGACCAGGAAAGCAGCCTTTAAAGTAAAGTAATATGCTACATGGGCACAGAAATAAAACCACATTCACGTAATCGAATCTTTGATGGAAGACCCTTCATGATGTAGACACCACAATTTACCAGAAGTTCAACTAAGAAGTTACAAAACATAGACAGTGGAGCAAGACTGATAAAAGGTGCCCCACCTAAAGAAAGGATCACCCATACACTCATTTATTTACACTGACTGCCTATTTAAGTAAGAATCGAGTTTAAAATATGTACAATAATCCATCAAGTTATCAAAACCGGACAACCAACATATCTAAGAGAATTACTACATATTGTGCAGCCAACAAATCTTGTTAACACGAGAATAGTTACAATTGGTTCCAATTATTAGAACATGGATATATGTCTACTGTAGGCCCCGAAGACTATACAATAAGCTTCCACTAGTCATCTGACAGACGGAATATATTAAGGCTTTCAAGAGGAAACTGAAGACTTTCTTGTTCTCTAAGTGCTTCGATGGTTTAGATTTGACAATAAACGAGTGATATACGGTGTGAAATGCTGAATGCCTTGGTATGCATATGATAAAATGACTATGAAGGTTAGGTAGAGAGTAAGGTTCCTCTACTGTATAGGACCAGAGAAGCAGCCCTTAAAGTAAGTCAAGTAAACGACATATAACGGTATAACTTCGGATTAAAATTTAGCTAGCTAACATTTTCATCAATATAGGATTTACCTTTTTTATATTTAGGTTAAAACGGGTGATTAAAGGCAATATACCAACTGAAAAACCTATAAAATTTTGAGATATAAATGACTATAGTAATAACGGGCATTATAATGTATTGAGATTCTATTCAAAATTCAAATCACACTGAACAACGTCTTCGTAAATTATAATGAATAAAGACACACCCAGAAAACCTTCAAAGTGTAGGCTTCCCCTGCTGTATAGGACCAGAAAAGCAGCCATTAAAGTAAACGTAAAGTATCTTGGAATATATAGCTCGATACGTAAGCTTTTCGAAACAACACAATTAAATGCTTTTAAGATATCAAACTTGACTTTTGAATTAAAATTGTATCCCCGAGATTGTAAGAATACCAAACTTCAAATAACCGGTAATTACCTTAAATGTTTCTTCTTCAAATAGGTACTAGCTACAAAACACGTCTTCTCGAAATGGTGTCTTTAGCCTCAATGACTCTTCGGTAGCTCAAGCAAAGAAGTCCTTCAACCAACCAGAGACCTCCACCACACCTAACAATTGTATCACCTCTTTTCATTGGCGTTTTCAGCTACCAGCTTTGTAAAAAGATCTCCCATTGGTTGGTTGGACTCAAGGTATTTAATAAAGCATTCTCAAAAGTATAGGTATAGGATAGAAACAAATGTTTTTACGTTGCCAAACGTCACTTCATGAACACAACTGACAAAGTTATGCTTACATTAGTTTATACTCTAAAAAGAAGAAAACGTTATTATGTATGTTAAAAGAAAACGATACATTTTAAATGGGAGACATAGATATATACTTAATACAATGATTATCGCAAGACAATTCAATTTTACGATTATCTTAGCAAGTATTTTTAATCTATTTCTTTAGAAATATTATTTTGATATATTTATAAAGCTTTAAGATATGATTTTAACTAGAATTAACTCAGAATAAAAGGAAAATATCGACAAACGATTTCATATAGCCTACTTGGATTGATTTTTTTCCTTTTTCGGATTTGGGTCATATAACACAGCGCTGGGAGGCCATTCAGAGTCAAGATGCAACCAAGGGTGTCATTTGAATACATACTGCATGCCATCAGAGGTGTACCATTGGCAATAGCTCCGTAAGGAGAGTAATATGTTCTAGCTCTACTTGTATTCTTATCAGCCCTTGCCTAGTGTGTTACGAATTAAGTTTATTTTATATACCAGGAATAATTGTTTATATATTGCATTCTTTATAGAACCTATGATCATTAATTTAATTAGATTATTAAAGTTATCAATAATTCTGTTCCTAATGCAATGTATATTAAAGTCATAGTCAATGGTAGGAATTAAAAGCCTGAATTCTTTATAAAATTTCATTCATATAAATAATGGTACACAAGTATTGTAACGATGTATGTTTTGTAGATAATTTGAACCATTCTTTATCTAAGTGTCATCAAAACCCAGACTAGGCTACATTATGCCTGAAATATTTTAAAAGACAGACCACAGTAAACATGCTAGAGAAAAAAAAAGGAGATTTGTTTTTCTTAGATTAATGTAAACTAATTCTTCATGCAATTTATTTTTTTAAGTTTCTTATAAGGATCTACATTATACATTAATTCAGATCCATACATCTAATATGACACTAATAGACTTTTCTCTCTGCTCTGTGTTTTTAAATAAATACACAGCTTATCGTAGCATGGAACACTGTCTAAGCTACGGTTTTAAAACAAAGTTTGGCATCATTCTTGGTTGAATAAGATTTACATAAACATCGCTAATCCACGTGATTTTAATTAATGCAAATATCACCTACAATGGCATTTAACATCTGATGTATATGCACTGTTAATTCATTTATGATAAAATGCTTTGGGATGGGCAAAGATTCTCCAATGTCTAACTTTTAGCATTGCCGTACCTTCAGAGGAATATATTTTACGAAAATAAAAGATCATTGCACTGGCATCATAGCCAGTTTTAAATCAGGTAGCGTCGAGAAAAAAAACTCAAGCTTACTCTCGTTCGTCAGATTGACAGTTCTTCTAAAGAAGACATTTTCCGGTCAAGTGGACTCTAAGAGTTACTAGGAGTGAATTTTTATTCCAGCTGTGACCAAGTTGTGGAATGATTTTCCTAATAGGGTAGTTTAATCTGAAGAAATTCCCAAGTTCACTTTTACAATTTTTTTTTTTTTTTTGTTCAGAGGCTGACAAGTCTTTTTATAGTTTATTTATCACATTTCTGTTTTGACGTTACTGTTTTTAGAATGTTAAATTTCTGTTCATTTCGTTTTCCTTTCCTCACTGGGCTATTTTCCCTGGTGGAGCCCTTGGGCTTCTAGCATCTCTTTTCCAACTAGGGTTGTAGCTTTGCTAGTAATAGTAATAAGGATAATGGGTTTGGCTGAAACTTCCAGAAATTTATTTGTTAATTTTTTTTTTCTCCAGGGAAAAACTAGACTAGTGCTTCGTTTATTGTGCCCCATAGCCCGTTAAAAATAAGATCACTTTAAAGTACAATGATAAATCTTTACTCACAGGAAACCAATACTGAATAACTTTCGAGGGCTTTCCTTTCGGAACTAACTTTGGATAACCATCTCTGTAAACTCTGTATCCTTTCCTTACAATAACTTACCTTCAGTTTGAGATGCATTTTAGAACTTTCCCTTTGGATATAGTTATGAAATATTAACTTTTGGTAATAGCTACCACAACTTCAAAACATATTTTATAAGGAACCCGACAAGCTTTCAAAATGGGTTTAATTTGTACACGAACGGGCAAGACCAGTGCTTTTTATATAGCAAAAGTAACCAGTTTCTATAAATCAGCGTAATAAAATTAAATTAAATCTTGCAACAAACTTTTGTTCACACATACAAAAAGAAATATAGATAACCATTGGACTATACAAAATCTTAAGCCTTTTAAACATTAACAATACTATAAATTTACCACAATTTAGCTTAAGCACATTAAACTATTTATTTAGCTGAAGTTAGGAAAACCTTTATTTAAAACCATTATACCAAAAGGTAAATTTTCAAAAATATTCAATGGAATTAAAATAAGGACAAAAAAGTCTTAGAACAAGAAAAAGTTCAATAATTATGTATTACGACTTCAAGATATCAAATTTTGACATTTTATTAAAGGAATATTACCAATAATGAGACATTTCAAAGGAAAAATACCAATAAAAAAGTCTTAGAACAAGAAAACCTTAATATATATTAAAGTATTAGGAATCTTAAAATATAAAATTTTGAAATTTTATTAGAAGAAAAATATAACAAGCTCTAAATTAAAACCAAGTTTTATAATTTAGACAATTTGTGATAGAAAGATATTTTTGAACTATAAATAGTTCCATTAAAATTGCATTTAAAGATACAATTCTACAGATCTTAATATGGACCGAAAAGCCAAAATTAAAGTCTTGATCTACAAAGACTTCAATACATGTTCTACAGTAGAGTGAATTTAAAATTTACTTAAATTAATTTGATTATTATCAGTTAAAAAAGCTGAATTAAAATATACAAAACTTTCAGGTCTAAGGCCTGAACTACAGAGTCTTTTGATACATTCTACAGTATCTGAAGCAAGCTTGAAATTTATTTATTAAATCAATTTGATCATTATCAGTTAAAAAAAGCTACTTTAAAATATACAAAACTTTCGGGTCTTTTAGAGTAATTTTGGCGATATACAACAAGTCTATTTGTACTATTCAGATTTCTGGTTAATTCAATGGTACAGAGTTATCTTTTCATTTGTATAGCAGCAGATTAAGCAAGCCTTGGACAGTGAGCTTACACTGTTTACTGTTAAGGTTACGGCTGACTGAGGGCACCTACAGATTAGTCTGGAACTGGAACTAGGCACCTTTTAACATTTTCCAGATTAAACTGCAACTGGAACTCTTAAACTAGCCACCTTTTAACGTTTGCTAGATTAAACTGCGACTGGAACTCTTAAACTAGACACCTTTTAACATTTGCCAGATTAAACTGCAACTGGAACTCTTTAACTAGCCACCTTTTAACATTTGCTAGATTAAACTGCAACTGGAACTCTTAAACTAGCCACCATTTAACATTTGCCAGATTAAACTGCAACTGGAACTCTAACTAGGCACTTTTAACATTTGCCAGATTAAACTGCAACTGGAACTCAAATTGGCACTTTTAACATTTGCCAGATTAAACTGCAACTGGAACTCTTAACTAGCCACCTTTTAACATTTGCCAGATTAAACTGCAACTTGAACTCTAACTAGCCACCTTTTAACATTTGCTAGATTAAACTGCAACTGGAACTCCACTAGCCACCTTTTAACATTTGCTAGATTAAACTGCAACTGGAACTCTTTAACTAGCCACCTTTTAACATTTGCCAGATTAAACTGCAACTGCAACTCAAACTAGGCACTTAACATTTGCCATAGTAAACTGAAACTAGGCATTTTTAACATTTGCCAGATTAACCTGAAACAAACTAGAAACCTTTAACATTTGCAGAGTTAAAAGCTTCAATAACCAGCTTGGCAAGTCAACACTCTACAGTGCTTGGTAGGCCCAGTGCCTCCTAACGAAAGATTTCACAGATGTCTACTTGAAGTTGCTATATTTGATGTTTGTTGTTAAAGGTCTTCACAGGAGTTTGACTCTGGAAAACTTCCATTTATCCAGAGGCTAAACAATAATTCCAGGTTGGTAGCTCTGCTCCACACCAGACACCACCTGGAAGAAACTTGAAGTTTTAATATCTCTGCTAAGAAACTTTTAGAACTTACTTTAACTAACTTTTATAGGCACTTAAAGGGTAAACGAATAAAAATTATATAAGTTTGAATTACAATGTAACAAACTAAAAGGTCGTACAAATTAAAAAAAAATTCAATAGTTAGCCTGAACTTCAGTGATTTATATTAAAAACTAAAATGTAAAAATAATGGCATTTCAAAAGTTACTTAACTTCAATGAACTTTTTTATCAAAAGAACTAAAAGGTCATACGATTAAAAATTTAATAATTATTACTGAACTTCAATGAAATAAGTCGGCAAAGCATAAAATTCAGTATAATATAAGGAATACAAATCCAAAATAGAGACAGGTGAGCAAAAGCGAGAATTTTTAAATACTTACAATGATTATGGAGAAAGCTGTCCAAGATAAGTTATCAAAGAGTTTCAAATAAATGTCCAAATCAACACCAAACTGAGGACCACCAGCACCTGAGAGAATGCAGTGGTTAAGGTGTGTCAGATCTATGAATTTAAAAAAGAAAGTTAAAAAGAGTTACAAAAAATTCTTAAACCAGTGATACACAAACTACAGTAAACAAATTTCTGGGAACTCTTAGTCTTTAGCAACTTGCTAACTTTAATTTTATGTGTGCTTAGCATTAGGATAAATTTGAAACTAAATCACTAGAGAAAGAGTAGAATGCATGACTAAGCATGACAAAGCATGACAAAATATGACAAAGAAGGCATGACATAGCATGACAGACACACAGGCACTTTCTTCCTGGCATAGTTTCTTGTTTTTGTTGACGCTGACATCTTAAAATTTCAAATTCTCGAACTCATGATACGAACGATCAACCTGTTATGATTTTCATAATCACTGTTTGATATGATACTATAATCCACACTAGTGCTCAAAGTTATCGGCTAATAGAAGAACTATACACTACAGCCTCTGTAACAGACTCCATCGAGGATAAATTTTCTCCTAAATTCTACAGATATTAATCTATAAGTTAAGTGGCCCAAACCACACTTCAGCTCTGATTAATACCGAACTATTCACCTTTAAATCTATCTTAATTTTGTGTACTTTAATGTTTAACACTTAAGAGTAATTCAATTACACCTGTGGGAAAACAATCTGAGTCCTCATTGCCTTCATGTAACCAACTGAAATTATGATAATTAACATATGTTTGTTGCTCTAAAATTTAAGTTAAATTTTCACTCGACTCTTAATCTCATTAAACGCACCAAAACTCATTGCCATTTCTATTTGCTAATTCGGAGCTTTAAAGGAATTGAAGGTTTAAAATGACCAAGAGTAAATTCTACATACAAATTGATTTAGATTACACCGAGGCAAATTGATTTCCCACATCTCTTAACTTAGCAACTGCATTCTATATGAGATATTTATTTAGATAATATATGAGATATAAGCTTTCAACTAGGCTCCATAACGCCACAGAAGAGTTGGAAGACCCAGGCCTACATGGCTGAGGACTGAAGTGTGAAGTAAGACTGGAGAAGTATCTAATTATATCAAGATATTAAGATTGGTGGCGAAATCTAACAGAGGCCATTTACGTCAATGGGAGATTATGAAGATTAAACTAATCATAAGTAAAAATTGTTTTTAAAAGAATCTTTAATGAACACAAGACTTTTTATAAACTTTTTAAACAGTTTTAAATAGAGGTTCACAGTATATTCCAGTAGTGAAATTTAGGAAATTAGAAATTTAGGAAATTATTTCAAAGTTATAAAACTATACACAAAATTACGGAATTTTTAATCAAATTATCCGTAAAATTACTGTTCTCAACCGTATATCAGTAAAATACAGGCGACCGTAACTTTACTTAGGTATCTTCGAGTTGGTGACAGTAATACAACTCCTTAATGTAAATATATCCATTTATAAAACCAAATGGCAGGCAATATTTATTCCAGCGTTTTTAGTCTTTACGGGAAATTTTGAAATATAGAATGATCACACACTGACTTATTAAAACAATGTAAGGTTGCATGACTATAGTCAATTATTTGTAGCGAGGCAGATTTGCACGGACTAGCAGGGGTGCCCTATAAGCTCTAAAAAGTTTCCTGTTCGCTGATTGGTTGGTCAGAGCAAAAGTAACTTATTAAAAAAAATGACTCCACTAATCCTTTATACTATGCATTAAAGCCATTCACACTGGCAAATAAATAAGGATAAAGCACTTAATAATCTTGACATATCTGAATAACTTGGTATAGCACTGATAATCCAATAACACTGTTAGCATAATCAACACTAGGAGATACAGTAAAATATACTTGGATTTCATTGCACTGTTCGAATCACTGTTTACATACACAAAGGCTAACTTGCCTCCCATAATTAAAACCAAAATTAAAGGGAGAATGTACTAACTTGGGAGTTTTAAGCGAAGCTGTTTAAGATTTGCACCGTACAAAGTTGCAACTCCTTTTCAAAACCTTCCAATAATGGAATCCAGTGTCCATAACCACAGTGGTATTAATATCAAATTTAATAACGTAAAGGATTAATCGACTTTTTTTATATAACCCAAAATATGACACCACCACATAAAATAAAACCTATTTACTCACCAACATAAAATTTTGAAGTCACTACACCACCACTGATAAAGAACACTGAATTTCACGGAAAAATTCCTTAGTCTTCGCTTCAACACTGACAGAACAAGGATAACAAAATCCGAAACAGATATCTAGAACTGTTACTTCCACTTTAGTGTCCTTGATTTGAAAGTGTCGCCATCTACTGCTTAGTTTCCGAACTACTGGTCTCCTTGATAATTTACGAGGTTATCTTTCAGTTAACCGAATAAACAGTTAATATTTCCTCTCATTTGTGATGAAAAGAACTGCAGTTATAGGCAATTATATTTATTATGTAGATTGGACTTATGATTCACATACTTATAAAAATTTTCAGGAATGAACCGGCATTTTCATGAAATTTGTAACTTTTTGAGATCTTTTGATGTCACCTTTAAAGAAAATACTGAAAAAGACCAAATATTTCTATAGAATTACTATTTAAAAAACCTTAATGAGAGAGAGAGAGAGAGAGAGAGAGAGAGAGAGAGAGAGAGAGAGAGAATGGATTGTGCGCTGTATGTAGATGGGTTGACAAGTTGCTGAAGATCGTGTGAAAGTTAATATTGTGGAAGTTTTCTGCACCTACATCATCATCCACTGCCTGCTAACACTAACACTCGTGATTTTAATCAATGTAAATATCGCCCACAATGGCATTTAATACCGAATTCTACCTTTGGGAATGTATAACCACAGGAAATTCATTCATGATAAATGCTTCTGACTGGGGCAAGAATTCGAACCTATGCAATGAGCCGAAACATTGCCTAAGGGACGACTTTACCAATCAAGTGGGCATTGGTTTTGCTAAGGGCGTAGGTTCGAATCCTTGCCCAGCCAGATGCTCTTTCATCTCCGACAAGTCCTGGTCTCGGGAGATGAGCGGAGGAGATTAATGGGTCATCTCTCAAATTTTGATTCATTTCTCGGAAATTCTAAAATTCGCGCTGACCGTATTAGGCGAATGTGGCCAGTTCTAAATTTGGTTTTAGAATATCTAAAAAATAGTATATTGTGATGGCCTGGTGGTAGCATCCTTGCCTGGTGATCGTCAGACTGGGGTTCGAGTCCTGCTCATAATTGTTAGTTCCTTTGTTCGCTGTAACCTCACCATCCTTGTGAGCTAGGGATGGAAGGTTTGGGAAGCCTATAGGTCTATCTTCTGAGTCATCAGCAGCCATTGCCTAGCCCTCCTTGGTCCTTGTTTGGGTGGAGAGGAGGTTTGGGTGCTAATCATATGTAATATGGTCAGCCTCTAGGGCATTGTCCTGCTTGATAGGGCAATGTCACTGCCCCTTGCTTTTGCCATTCATGGGCAGTCTTTAAAAACCTTTAAACCTTTAATGGAAGTTTTAAACTAAATTAATTCATTTATAATATTCTTATCGTTTATATATTATTGATGAATAAATATTCAAACTCTTAATATAGAAAAATCATACTTTTAGAGTTCAATTACTATTAATGACACTAGAGTTGGAAGACTCAGGCCTACATGGCTGAGGATTATGAAGCCCGAAGTTGGAGATGAAGAATGGAGAAGTATTGAATTAAAAGCGCAAGATAGAGACGACTGGGGAAATCTAACCGAGGCCCTTTGTGTCAATAGGCGTGGGAGAAGGAACTGATATATTATTATTATTATTATTATTATTATTATTATTATTATTATTATTATTGACGCAAATGAAAAAAGTTACTTGTCAATCTTATTAACAAAACACAAACTTGGCATTCCAAACATTTCCAACTTTTACATAAGTGGAAATGCGCAGTTTTGCCCTACTTGCAATTGGCTACTGCGCATTTAACGCTTCTGCGCATGTGCAAATGAAAGACTTACGGTATTACCACAACGAATTATCTTGCGAAGAGTGTCATATCAAACAATATCTTTGACTAATAATAAATATATGAACTAATATACCAAACTAGAAATTTGTTAAAAAGCAGAATTTAGATTTATAATGAAACGTCAAAAGAAAAAAAAGAAAAAAAAATTGAAAGACCTTGGTAAACAAGCCAACGAGGTGGTTGGTTCTTCCAATACATATTCTGAACCTTCCATACAGTCAGTCAATGGCTGTAATCCCTCTCTGTAATAACTTCTGTAATTTTGAGAGAAGGAATTTAAAATGTGTATCAATATCAATATGTTTTATAATACAGTTTTGCGGGTCAAGGCGATACACTAACTCTTTCACAACGTTAAGGAATCTTCGCTCAGAAAGCGATATATATATATATATATATAGGCCTATATATGTATGTATATATATATACATATATATATATGTATATATATGTATATGTATATATATATATATATATACTGTATATATATATATATATATATACATATATATATATATATATATATAAATATATATATATATATATATATAAATATATATATATATATATATATATAACATTTCTCTCATTGCTGCATAACACATACGGCAAAAGGGTTTAAACAAATGTTGACAGGATAATTACGATTATGAGAATCTTAAACTTCTTCTTCTTCTTCTTCTTTGTCTACATCTTTTCCCACTTGTATGTGGGGTCGATGTTTCTGGCCAGCGTTCTCCATCTACCTCTGTCCCACACTTCATCACCGGTTAATCCCTTTGATCGAAGGTCATCCTTGATACAGTCCATCCACCTTCGCTTTGGTCTCCCTCTCCTTCTCGTTCCCTGTACCTCCATTTCCATCACTCTCCTCCCAATATACTGTTCATCTCTTCTCATGACATGACCATACCACCTCAGTCTACTTTCTTGGATCTTATCTATCAGAATCTTAAACATCATGCATTATTTATTAGAAATAACTACATTTTTTTTTTTTTATATAATAAATCTTTTCTAAGTACATTCTACTTACATGAATTAAGTTTTTGTCCTTTTAAGGGCGGAGGAATATATAAGAAATTTATGATATATATGATGATTTCACACAAATAAAGAAGTAAACTGTTTCTTCCTACTGATGACTTGCTATTCGTTTTAATCTCTTTGATAAGAAGTCAAATGTAATTGGATTTTGATAAGGTTATGCTGTTAATGGATCCGAAAAAAAAATATAAAAGATGATAAGGGAAGACCCGGAATTTTTTATTCGTAATCAATCTGTAATAGAGAAGTCGATAACCTCGATAAAGATATGACTATTCTTATTAACTCTTTGATAACAAAGCGTATGTCATAATATAATATTCATCCCCCCCAATGCTATATTGTAAGACTAATATTTGGACTATGAATTTTTTTTTTTTTTTTTTTTTTTGATGAGACGCATTTGCACCGGCTCGCAGCGGTGCCCTTTTTGCTCGAAAAAGTTTCCTGCTATCTGATTGGTTAGAATTATCTTTGTCCAACCAATCAGCGATCAGGAAACTTTTCCGAGCTAAAAGGGCACCCCTGCGAGTCGGTGCAAATCTGCCTCACTAAAAAGAATTGTACTATATGTATTGGAATAGAGGTTATTTATCAGTTCAGAATTATATATTTCAATTTCCAGAAGTATAGCTATATTAGTCAAAAAGTGTAGGATGATTATGACAAAAAAAAAAAAAAGAAAAAAAAAAAAAAAACAGGTACGATTTAAAATCCTTTTATTTATGTAAGGTAATATATAGATTTGATTTATTTACTTCGGTTTCTATTTCATTTTATCATGTATATTTGTTATTACTGTTATATATATGTTTATATGTATGCGTGTTTTATATATATCAATATATTGGTATATGTAAATATATATATATATATATATATGTGTGTGTGTGTGTGTGTGTGTGTTTTATATGTATATCTATATATTGGTATATATATATATGTATAAATGTATATATTTATATATATATATATATATATGTGTGTGTGTGTGTGTATATATATGCATATATACATACATATATATATATATATATATATGCATATATATATTATATATATACATATGTATATATATATATATATAAAGGCGTTGATCATCAGGAAAAGGTTAAATAACTCTCTGTCCGCAAAGAATAATTATTAACAACGTTGACGCCAGTAGGTAAATGCAGATGATCCATTAGATCCCATCAGAGCTTCAGCGAACGTCCTCCACATATCCTGATGCAGGATCCTGTCATGTAGGATGATGAAGGCGAAGCCAGGAACAGAACGGCGTCCGCTACGTTCTCTCCCGTTCCGATGGCATTCAGAGGCGTTCTCGAGAGCCATTCCTTTGGAAAGAGAAAGCAAAAACGTTTATTTGATTTTAGAATTACTGGGTAGATCAATTGGAAATTCCTATATCTAAGATAGGTTATATATATATATATATATATATATACATATATATAAATATATATATATATATATATATATAGAGAGAGAGAGAGAGAGAGAGAGAGAGAGAGAGATGATAAATTTTGCACATTTAAACCTGTTTTTTCATATTTCAAATAAGCCATATAGTATAATACATGAATGTCTGGATTCTCTTACCGACCTCGGGATCAGAGTCTCGAGGCAAAATCACTCAAAGACATTGTACATATACATACGTTCATACATACATACACACAAACATATACAGTATATATATATACATATATATATATATAAATATATATATATATATATATATATGTATATATATTATTACTATCCAAGCTACAACCCTAATTGGAAAAGCAAGATGCTATAAGCCCAGGGGCTCCAATAGGGAAAAATAGCCCAGTGAGGAAAGGAAATAAGGAAATAAATAACTGAAGAGAACAAATTAACAATAAATCATTCTAAAAAAAGTTATGTCTAAAGAGATATGTCATATATAAACTATTAACAACGTCAAAAACAAATATGTCATATATAAACTATAAAAAGACTCATGTCCGCCTGGTCAACAAAAAAGCATTTGCTCCAACTTTGAACTTTTGAAGTTCTACCGATTCAACAACCCGATTAGGAAGATCATTCCACAACTTGGTCACAGCTGGAATAAAACTTCTAGAGTACTGCTTAGTATTGAGTCTTATGATGGAGAAGGCCTGGCTATATATATGTCTGAACTACTGCATGTCGTTATGTCTTAAAAAAAATTTCATAATGACTCACCTCTCTAAAAGACACGTCGTGATGTTCTTTCTCCACCTCCGGCCACATCACAGCTCCTGGGCAGATGTAATTCACCCGAACCTTAATGAAAATGAATAATCAAGATTATTTACAATAGTTTTTAGAACTAATACTCTTGATATTACTGTTTTTTTTTATCTATATGTGGTTGTTAAGAAATTTATTACAATAAATTCAACATTTATGTATTCATTGATTTCTATTTATATGTGGTTGTTGAGAAATTTATTACAATAATTTCAACATTTAGGTATATATTAATTTGAAGTCACAACTATTTGAAATGACCTAGTGATTTGATAATATATTTTAACGTTATTATATAGGTTGTAAATTACTCATTTCCCTATTTATATCATTATCTGAAATACTGTTAAGTCACATATATAAAATAATGATATATTGATGTTATTATCATCATTACTGTAACATTGATAATAATAATAAACAATATTTGCATTGCCATTATTATCATTACTGTTATTCCAGGATATTCTAGTATGAATTTATAATAATAATAATAATAATAATAAATATAATAATGATGATAATAATAATAATTATAATAATAATAATGATAAATAAAATAATAATAATGATAATAATAATAATATTTATACTAATGATAATAATAATAATAATAATATATACTGTATATATATACTAATAATAATAATAATAATAATAATAATAATAATAATAATAATAATAATGTATTTAGTCTTACAAAAATGATTGTAAAAGAAAAGAAATGTATGCGTATATCCTTACATCTGGCCCCAATTCAATGGCCAAGTTCTTAGTGGCCATGATCAGAGCAGCTTTACTAATGCCATAAATAGTTAGAGGTGGTGATGCCTGCTCTCCGATGATGTCACACATGTTAACGATGCTCCCTTTCGTTTGGTGTAGATGAGTAGATGCTGCCTGAGGGAGAAGATAACATTGGATTCACTTATTCCTCGTATGTGAAGTGATTTCATTACTGCTGAAGTTTTGATAGAATCAAAAGCTTTCTCATTGTTTATTAATGCAATGCATAATGGTTTGTCATACTCTGTTTTCTTTTTTTTTAATTGGCTGGAAACTTTCTTTGCTCGTCAATCCATCCTTTTGACTTTTGAATGGATTTTTAATATTCACTTATTCCTCGTAAGTGAAGTGATTTCAATACTGCTGAAGTTTTGATAGAATCAAAAGCTTTCTCATTGTTTATTAATGCCATGCATAATGGTTTGTCATACTCGGTTTTTTTTTTCTAATTGGCAGGAAACTTTCTTTGCTCGTCAATCCATCCTTTTGACTTTTGAATGGATTTTTAATATTCACTTATTCCTCGTAAGTGAAGTGATTTCATTACTGCTGAAGTTTTGATAGAATCAAAAGCTTTCTCATTGTTTATTAATGCCATGCATAATGGTTTGTCATACTCGGTTTTTTTTTCTAATTGGCTGGAAACTTTCTTTGCTCGTCAATCCATCCTTTTGACTTTTGAATGGATTATTAATATTCACTTATTCCTCGTAAGTGAAGTGATTTCAATACTGCTGAAGTTTTGATAGAATCAAAAGCTTTCTCATTGTTTATTAATGCCATGCATAATGGTTTGTCATACTCGGTTTTTTTTTTTCTAATTGGCAGGAAACTTTCTTTGCTCGTCAATCCATCCTTTTGACTTTTGAATGGATTATTAATATTCACTTATTCCTCGTAAGTGAAGTGATTTCAATACTGCTGAAGTCTTGATAGAATCAAAAGCTTTCTCATAGTTTATTAATGCCATGCATAATGGGCTGTCATACTCTGTTTTCTTTAATTGGTTGGAAACTTTCTTTGCTTGTCAATCCATCCTTTCTGATTTTGGATGTTTTTTTTTTTCTATTTTGTATATCATACCTCTGAAGCTCTATGCGTTGAGTCTTCATACTAATTCATCATACCCATATGGTAAATATTCATTGATAGTTTAGTTTTCACTTTTTGGTAAAGTCGTATAATTTTTTCTCGCTGATTTGACTATATAAATTAGCAATATTAAAACTGTTCGATTGTGATTCTCAATTCTTTAGTAGAATATATTATTTACCATAACATAGCCACAAAACTTAGCAAAATGACTGATTATAGGAAATTTAACAATTTTGAAAGAAAAGAAATGTATGATATGCTAGTCAACAATAAAACTTAGCATGTGAATAAAATTTAAAAAAGAAAAAAAAAAATAAAAAAAAATAAAAATACTGACTTGTGCTAAGAAATAAGGCGCTTTGACGTTAGTGTCCATCAATTGAATCCACTGATGATCTGTCGCCGTGTCGAGGGGCGTCAGGAAGAATAAAGATGCGTTGTTCACGAGGAGGTCAAGACGTCCCCACTTCTCCGTCGCCTCCTTCACCAGCCTCCGGCAGGTTTCGACGACGTCCTTGGATAAGTCTCCGCTGATCACGAATGCCGTCTCGGGACGCTGGCTATAAGTCAATTCTTTTCAGTGAGGCAGATTTGCACCGACTCGCAGGGGTGCCCTTTTAGCTCGGAGAAGTTTCCTGCTCGCTGATTGGTTGGACAAGATCATTCTAACCAATCAGATAGCAAGAAACTTTCCCAAGCTAAAAGGGCACCGCTGCGAGTCGGTGCAAATGCGCCTCATTAAAAACAAATGAGTATAGTGATGTAAGGATAAATAGGAAAGATGCTGATTGCTAATTTGACCAGGTTCTCTCTCTCTCTCTCTCTCTCTCTCTCTCTCTCTCTCTTCATTTATATAGCCAACTTAAGTTTTTAAAATTTACTGAAATGATTTAGCACCAGGTATGACTCTCTCTCTCTCTCTCTCTCTCTCTCTCTCTCTCTCTTCATTTATATATCCAAACTTAAGTTTTTAACATTTACTGACTTCATTTTTCACCAAGTATGATTCTCTCTCTCTCTCTCTCTCTCTCTCTCTCTCTTTCTCTCTCTCTCTCTCTCTCTCTCTCTCTCTCTCCATTCATATATCCAAACTTAAGTTTTTAACATTTACTTACTTCATTTTCCCACAAGTATGATTCTCTCTCTCTCTCTCTCTCTCTCTCTCTCTCTCTCCATTCATATATCCAAACTTAAGTTTTTAACATTTACTTACTTCATTTTCCCACAAGTATGATCTCTCTCTCTCTCTCTCTCTCTCTCTCTCTCTCTCTCCATTCATATATCCAAACTTAAGTTTTTAACATTTACTTACTTCATTTTCCCACAAGTATGATCTCTCTCTCTCTCTCTCTCTCTCTCTCTCTCTCTCTTCATTTCTATATCCAAACTAAAGTTTTTAACATTTACTGACTTCATTTTCCAACAAGTATGATTCTCATCTCTCTCTCTCTCTCTCTCTCTCTCTCTCTCTCTCTTTTAATCTCCATCTATATATCCAATTTAAGATTTTAACACGTATTGATTTCATCTATCTACACCTATGATTCATAATCAAATTGCATCGGGTCACTCAATGAACCAATTCATCAAGCAATGAGAAAGGATTGCCTCACCAATTAAGCTCCTGAGCAAATTCATTGGCAGCATCCCTGGAGGCATTGCAGTGAATGATGACCTTGTATCCAGTCTTGTGGAGAGAGGTGGCAATGGCCTTACCCACTCTACGGGCGCCTCCTGTTACCAGCGCTACGCGATCCAATGCCCAGTCTGAAAGACAATTAATTCATATATAAGTATATATGTATATGTATATATATATATATATATGTTATATATATATATATATATATACTCTAATGCCCAGTCTGAAAGACAATAAATTGATATATATATATATATTGTATATATATATATATATATATATGTATATATTTATATATATACACATATATGCTTATATGTATATATGTATGTATACAATATATATACATATACCCACACGCATATATATATATATATATATATTTATATATATATATAATTTATATATATATATATATATATATATATAAATAAATATGAGACTGTGTGGATGTGTCTGTGAGTGTCTGTGTGTTTATGTATGGGTCTGTGTGTTGTGGTGTGTATTTTAATATTTATTTTCTTTTTTGATGTGCATACAACTAAATATATCAATATACTTTCAAATATATATGCATGTATTTAAATATATATGTATATACTTTTTAAAGTTAGTTATTTTTATTTGCTTAGTAGAAATCAAATTTGTCAGACAAGTTTTTTCTTTTCAGCAAGTGTCAGGATCATTGATAGTTCATAAGATCATTCGATAATTTCTCTTCGTCTTGTTTTGTTAAAGTTTATATAGTTTATATAGGAGATATTTATTTCAATGATGTTACTCTTCTTAAAATGTTATGTTTTTCACTTTTTACTTTCCTCACTGGGCTATTTTCCCTGTTGGAGCCCCTGGGCTTATAGCATCCTGCTTTTCCCAACTAGGGTTGTAGCTTAGCAAGTAATAATAATAATAATAATAATAATAATAATAATAATAATAATAATAATAATAATAATAATAAGGCAATATGAATTTTTTTTTCTCATGAGATTTTCTCAAGACGTTTACATTTGAATTATGTAGATAAGACAGAAATACCACTGACTGGGATAATAATTTCAGTATTCTATTTAGTAGCTAGATGCAATTAATTATTGTTAGAAAAAAGACCTACACTGTTAAAAAAAAAAAAAAACAGTAATTTTAATCGGAAATTCTTTGTAAAAATCTACTGTTCTCAGCCGTATTCCAGTAAAATACAGGCGACCGTAACTGTACCATATTCTGTTTTCATCTTTTACGGGTTGGTGACCGTAATATCACTCCTTCACGTCAATATGTCCGTTTTTAAAACCGTAAAAAATCATAGAATAAATGCTGCCAGGCATTTACCGTTCTTTTAATTAAATTTTTTTTACAGTTTGACCTTAATATCACTTCATTACGCCAATATATCCGTTTTTAAAACCGTAAAAAAACATAGAATAAATGCTGCCAGGCATTTACTGTTCTTTTAATTAAATTTTTTTACAGTTTGACCTTAATATCACTCCATTACGCCAATATATCCGTTTTTAAAACCGTAAAAAAATCATAGAATAAATGCTGCCAGGCATTTACCGTTCTTTTAATTTAATTCTTTTACAATTCACTCAACAGTAAAACATCGTGAACTGTCTAGATGCTTTCGCAATTCTACGTAATTCCAAGAGAACTGAATGGTAAAAAGAGCTACAGACAAACCACAAAAACCCCAGAGATGAGAATCAAAAGCCTTAGCTGCGTGACTCAGATAAAAGGGATCGAATGTAACTTAATCTGAACCTTATAGAACCTCTTAAGCCACAGCGCCATGTGACCAACAGATCGTATTCTGGTACAGATATTAATTTGTCTTCATTGCTTGCTTTCTTATCTCCTATTTATTGATTGATACGATTTACTGCAATTCTTATATTCTGATATATATATTCTGATATATATATATATATATATATATATACATACATATATATATATATATATATATGTGTGTGTGTGTGTGTGTGTGGATAGATATCAACACAATATCGTGCTCAAATAGAAATAAATTTCTACCTGATACTTGGGATCGAACCCTAGCCCCTTCTAATGAAAGGCCAGGTCAAGCCTCTAGTGGCATGGATGGTAGCGACCTGGCCTTTCATTAAAAGGGGCTAGGGTTCGATCCCAAGTATCAGGTAGAAATTTTATATATATATATATATATATATATCCCTTTCAGCGTAGGGATACCTTAACGTAGTGAAAGGGTTGAGTATCGTAACGACTCAATTGGATTTCTGTCAGAAAACACACATCCCCAATTACTGGTGACTATAGTCAATTTCTTTTAATGAGGCGCATTTGCACCGTCTAGCGGGGGTGTCCTTTTACCTCAGAAAAGTTTAATGATCACTGATTGGTTAGAATGATTTCGTCCAACCAATCAGCGATCAGGAAACTTTTCCGAGCTAAAAGGGCACCCCTGCGAGTCGGTGTAAATCTGCCTCACTAAAAAGAATTGTCTATAGTTAATTACCTGCTCATATAGTTAAAAAGATAATTAGTGAATCAACTGCTAACGTAGTTAAAAGGTATCAAAGAAATAAGCCATTTAAAAAAAATGGTATTCAAATTTAGATTGAACAATTCTGGCTACAAATTATATGAAAATGAAATGTATGGAAATTATATAGAACTGTTTAACAGATATACAGGAATAAAGAAAAATTATAATATAAACATTCAAAACCAACTTTCAGTGAATAAGAATCCATGATAACACTCATATATACTTGAAAAACCGCATAAAAGTGCTGTTTGCGAACAAATACCAGATTTACAGTTTGCCTGGGTTCTATCAGTTGAACTGTATAATAAGATTTACAAAATTTCAGTCATTTCGTGAAAAGCCAGAAATCTTTATATAATGTATATATATATATATATATATAGAGAGAGAGAGAGAGAGAGAGAGAGAGAGAGAGAGAGAGACTATATATGTATATGTATACACACAAAAACACAAACACAAACACACACACACACACACACATATATATATATATATTTATATATACATTAATGTATATATATATACATATATATATATATATATATACATACATATATATATATATATATACATACATATATATATATATATATATATGTGTGTGTGTGTGTGTGTGTGTTTGTGTGTGTATATATATATATATATATATATGTATATATATACAAGAGAGAGAGAGAGAGAGAGAGAGAGAGAGAGAGAGATAAACACGTAAACCGCGTGAAAGTTTGAAGCATTAGCATCTCAAAGAGAAAAATAATAATCCGATTAGCCTGAAAATATCACGTATCATGGATACTTGTCCTTATTTGTCCGGTCTCTAAACAGATGTTTCTTAAACTTTAGTGCGCAGGGGACTCTGTTATTAAAATTTTATCTTTAGGGTTTAAAAGTGTATTTTTTAGTCTGCAATACACTAAAATTCCTACTGAATTATCTATTAAATGTTCACATTTTACATAACATAATTTCATTAACATAATCTCACATTAAAAATTTTTCTATTTTGCACAGAAACTTTCGTGAAAAGAGTAACGCTCCCTCCTCACATTTCGAGCCGTACTTAATGTAATGAATGGCACTGTTTTTTTGCCGATTCATTTCTCTTTGAATATCTGTCTCCAATCTGCTGAGCTTCAGTCGTGTTTAGAGTTTGACATTGATTCAGTTTCGCTTCTTAGTTCTAAAATTAACCAGTGTAGAAAATCCTATTTCGAAGTTATATGCTGTTGAGAACGGTATCAAGTGTTTTGAAGCAATTGTTACGGCTCTAGGGTACTCTGTCTGGACGGCCGTGGAGGCCAAAAGTAGGCCAAACTTCCTTCTCTGTTCTCTGAATAGTCTTAAAGTGTCCAATTTTATTTTAAAGCAATTGCTAAAGCTCTAGGGTACTCTGTCTGGACTGCCGTAGAGGCCAAAAGTAGGCCAAACTTCCTTCTCTGTTCTCTGAATAGTCTTAAAGTGTCCAATTTTATTTTAAAGCAATTGCTAAAGCTCTAGGGTACTCTGTCTGGACTGCTGTAGAGGCCAAAAGTAGGCCAAACTTCCTTCTCTGTTCTCTGAATAGTCTTAAAGTGTCCAATTTTATTTTAAAGCAATTGCTAAAGCTCTAGGGTACTCTGTCTGGACTGCTGTAGAGGCCAAAAGTAGGCCAAACTTCCTTCTCTGTTCTCTGAATAGTCTTAAAGTGTCCAATTTTATTTTAAAGCAATTGCTAAAGCTCTAGGGTACTCTGTCTGGACTGCTGTAGAGGCCAAAAGTAGGCCAAACTTCCTTCTCTGTTCTCTGAATAGTCTTAAAGTGTCCAATTTTATTTTAAAGCAATTGCTAAAGCTCTAGGGTACTCTGTCTGGACTGCTGTAGAGGCCAAAAGTAGGCCAAACTTCCTTCTCTTTTCTCTGAATAGTCTTAAAGTGTCCCATTCGTAGCATTCTCAATATGATTATCAACCTCCACTGATGATAGGCTGACAGTCATCATTTCTATCCCTGCTATGCCTGTAACAAATGGATTTTTGATCCACTTAATGATTAGGTTCTTCAAAATATCATCCCAACACTGAGTGAAGCTCTTCTTTGGCAGTAAAAAGGAAGTCTGCTAAGGAACAAAAAGACTCAAAATCTTTGCAGTCAAGACGGTCATACATCAAGTCCAGCTTTATTCGTGTTGCTTCTATTTTGTCTTGCTGATAACAGTTTTATTGAGCCACTGTGTGTCATGCGTTCGATTATAGAGGTCATGACATTCATGCAAGAAAATTTGCACTTCGTCACAAAGTTCAAAGAAATGGAAAAGAACTTTTTTTTTTTTTTTTTTTTTTTTTTTTTTTTTTTTTCCGTGTCAGCCAGCGAGCCTCTGTATGATAGAGCTCATTACATTGAGCTGTAAATAAGCAGGTATTTAGACCTTTACTTATGATAGAAATAGTAATTTTCAATGCCTCATGCTGAGATGTTTTCAGACAGGTAGGCATATTTTTTTCACAGCAATTTACTGGCGATCAATGCAACGAATTGCATTTACAAGTATGTTGCACTAAGCTTACTAGGCTAATCTACCAATTATCGCAATTACACCGTTTTTTGCAGATGCAAGCACTTTGTGATCAATTTAGTTTGTTTGGACAGTAAAATCAACAATTATAATAAAGATTTATAGCCTTTATTGCTGTTTTGTTGGAAGAGAAAGACAAAAAAATACATTATGTACTTTCCAACAGTAAATGTACCTATCAAAGCACAAAAGATTTGCCTCGTTCCTTATCTTTGTAGAAAAACGTAATATCTTAAAGCAAACTGTTGAAATTATTCAATTTCTAGTACCATCAATTTTTTCTGTCACGTAGCCCAAACTCTCTCTCTCTCTCTCTCTCTCTCTCTCTCTCTCTCTCTCTCTCTCTCTCTCTCTCTCTCTCTGTATGTACAGTTAATGTTTCATTCACAATGTTTGATTAATTGTTTATTCCATATCATTATCATATGTGTTTGTTCACTCTCCCTTTGTTCTTCCTTTCCTTCTTCCTTCATATCAATTCTGATTTTTTATAATCCTTCTTCCTTCCCTCAGAGACCGACAGGCCCCATTCGTCTTTATTTCGTACTCATTCATTCGTTCATTATCTGAGAGAGAGAGAGAGAGGAGAGAGAGAGAGAGAGAGAGAGAGAGAGACCTGACTTTCTGGGGACGGTCTTTGACAACAGATTCCTTTGAGCCGCGTTTTGGCCTATAATTTTTCTGATACCGATGCCCAAATAATCCTGCGGACCACTTGCAACACTCCAAGGACCCATGCGGGTCTGGGGACTACACTTTAATAACCACTGGTCTCAAAAAAAAAAAAAAAGCCTTATCATTACTTTATCAACCTTTTAATAAAAAGTTTATCTTGGTTTTAGATAATAGGTGCGAGTAGATTAGCCCTGACCCAAGTGCTTGACAATTGCATTATGACCTGGCCTGATTGGTAACGTCTCTGGCCTGTGATCACTAGACGGGGGTTCGAGTCCTACTCAAACTCGTTAGTGCCATTAGTGTCTGCAACCTTACCATCCTTGTGAGCTAAGGTTGAGGGGTTTGGGGGAGCCTGTAGGTCTATCTGTTCAGTCATCAGTAGCCATTATCTAGTCCTCCCTGGTCTTAGCTTGGGTGTATGATATATGGTCAGTCTCTAGGGCACTGTCCTGCTTGCTAGAATAATGTCACTGTCCCTTGCCTCTGCCATTTATGAGCGGCCTTTCAACCTTTAAGCTTGGTGAACGTCATATATATATATATATATATATATATATATATATATATATATATATATATATATATATATACATATATATATATATATATATATATATATATATATATATATATATATATATATATATATATATATGTACATCTATATATGCATAATGTATATATGTAATGTTATATATATATATATATATATATATATATATATATATATATATATATATATATATATATATATATATATATATATATACTGTATATACAGTATATATATATATATGTATTTATAAATAAGCTATATCCAGTACATATATACATTATACACACACACACACACACATATATATATATATATGTATATATATATATATATATATATATATATATATATATATATATATGGGTGTATATATATAATATGAATAAGGATACTATACATATATATATATATATATATATATATATATATATATATATATATATATATATATATATATATATATATATATATATAAACATATTCTATAAATAAGGATACCATACATGCATGTATATAAAGATAACTTCTTACCTTCCATCCTGAGAGAGCGAATACCTATATCAGCCACAGACCGCAGACGACTAAAAACCATGGCATTCTGTTCGTCTTATAATCCCCATCACATCATCGTCAGCGTGACCAATTCTTTGTTTTTTATTCAGAGAGAGAGAGAGAGAGAGAGAGAGAGAGAGGAGAGAGAGAGAGAGAGAGAGAGAGAGAGAGAGAGAGAGAGAGAGAGAGAGAGCCAGTATTTGACTGAAATGCGGCTTAGAGCAGTATGTATGTAAGGAGAATTTCTTATCAAAATTACGGTTTTTTTTAACACTCTTCACGAATACATAAGAATGTGATTATCGGTCCAGTAACCACTTCAAAAGGAATTTTCATTTAAATAGTCTCAATATTCGGATTTTTTTTTTTTTTTTTTTTTTTTTTGTAATGTCAGAGTCCCAATGACGTCCTAGTTGTTGATGTAGAGATTAAATCATGACAAGTTTACTGGAGAAAGAGTTATCATCATGAGACACATTACAACATCTGTCACGACTGACGATAGTAATAATGACGAAGTAATTCTTTTAAAATGATTATTTATAGGAAATAACCGATCTCATGTACTTGAAGGTTATCAGTACGTAATCTATTTCTATCTACAAGAGATTTATTTAATCTTATTGACACACCACTGAAATTACTTCGATCATCCTTGAGAGAGATTAAGAGACAGGTAGAGAAAATGATTTACAAATATAACATTGATAGAGTCTACTGCTAGTACTACATACACACGCGCGCACACACCACACACACGCATATATATATATATATATATATATATATATATATATATATATATATATATATATATATATATATATATATATATATTTACGTGCGGTGAAGCTGGAATTGTAAAAGAGTGTGTTATGAAGTAGTTAATAAATATGCTTGATTAATGTCTGTACTGGAGAGAGAGAGAGAGAGAGAGAGAGAGAGAGAGAGAGAGAGAGAGAGAGAGAGAGAGAGAGAGATGACCGTCACGTACGCCATCAAGACCATATCCTTTAATTACAAGGATTCACATAACATCCTAATTAATGTGGCAGGTAAGGAGAGAGCCAGAGAATAAGAAAATTCATCGAAAAATCAGCCAATTTGAATGTTCCCATTACATCATCCTGCCAAGGACGCTTTTGCTACTTATCAATGTTACAGTCGAACCTATCTGCTGGTGACGAAGCTGTTTTAGAAGACTGATATTCCTCGAGCCAGAACCAAGATTAGGGAGGCTGGCCTACTTATGACGTAATTCTAATCATTTTCATTCTCACGTAAATGCTATGAAAGTACCCGCATATTTCTAGTTCAATTTGTGTCGTATAATAAGTGATTATCTTTGCACTGTCATGATTATTTTATACCTAGCTATTTTTCGTTTTCACCACACACTGTTAGAAGAAAAAAAAAAAAACGTAATTTCAATCGGATATTCTCCGTAAAACTATAATGTTCTCAACCGTATTTTAGTAGAATACAGGCAACCGTAATTTTACCTTAGTTTTTTTTATTTTTATTTTTTTTTATTTTTTACGGGTTGGTGACTGTTGTATCACTCCTTATGTCAATATATCCGTTTTTAAAACGGTAAAAATCCTGCAATAAATGTTGCCAGACTTTTACCACTTTTTAATGCAAATTTTTAACAGTGCATATCTTTAGTATGTGCCAGAGAGAGAGAGAGAGAGAGAGAGAGAGAGAGAGAGAGAGAGAGAGAGAGAGAGAGAGAGAGAGAGAGAGAGAGAGAGCACACTTAGCGCTGCGTAATGTAGTTCCCTGATTATTCCCCTTAACTGGTCACATTTTTAAAATTTGGTTTTTCAAGGATTGATATTTCAATGCGTCTATCTTCAAGGGAAAATCATTCTATCATTAGTACAAAAAATCCATATTGCCTTATGGTAAATAATAATAATAATAAAAAAATATATTGGGAATGCCCGCTAGCAAAATATCGATTACATGAACTATAGTCCATTTCTTTTAGCGAGGCATATTGGCACCGACTAGCAGCGGTGCCATTTTAGCTCGGAAAAGTTTCTTGATCGCTGATTGGTTAAAATTATCTTGTTCAACCAATCAGCGATCAGGAAACTATTCTGAGCTAAAAGGGGCACCGCTGCGAGTCGGTGCAAACCTGCCTCACTAAAAAGAATTAACTATAGCACTATGACGTCATTATTCCCACATAGGCTAATCATGTTTCAATGTCTAGATAAATCAAACCTCATTTGAAACAGCTGTTGTTGACCAAGGTAAAAAACAGCTTCGCCAAGATCATGAGGCAATATATTGAAGTATATTAATTTCAGTAACTAATATTTATCATAATTTTAGATCATGTAATCGAAAAATATATACATTGCAAATATCTACAATGTAATTTGAACATCTAATAACAATGGTGATGTAGGACCTACAAAAAAAATAGTTCACTCCAAAGATATAAGAGAAGTGGTTAGGAAAATAGAAATATAGTAACCAATGATTTGGAGGAGAGTGATGGAAAGGCAGGTACAGGGAACGAGAAGGAGAGGGAGACCAAAGCGAAGGTGGGTGGACTGTATCAAGGATGACCTTCGATCAAAGGGATTAACCGGTGATGGAGTGTGGGACAGAGGTAGATGGAGAAAGCTGGCCAGAAACATCGACCCCACATCAAGGTGGGAAAAGATGCAGACAAAGAAGAAGAAGAAGAACGATCAAGCGTAATAATTGCGTTCTGTTTGAATTACGTGGAAAAACAGACATGGCCAGATAAGGCTGGGCGTACCATGATAACGCTATATCACACAAAACTTCAATCCACATAATCTTTTGCCTCTTATCTGTTATATACGAGAGATAACTTATTGGTATATATCATTTTAGATTCATGTAACCTTATAAGCAAGGTCATTATTATTATTATTATTATTATTATTATTATTATTATTATTATTATTATTATTATTATTATTATTATTATTATTATTATTATTGTTGTTGTTATTATTATTATTATTATTATTATTATTATTATTATCAATAATGTTATTATTATTATTATTATTATTATTATTACTTGTTGTTGTTGTTATTATTATTATTATTATTATTATTATTATTATTATCAATAATGTTATTATTATTATTATTATTATTATTATTATTACTTGTTAAGCTTCAACCCTAGTTGGAAAAGCCCCAACAGGGAAAATAGCCCAGTGAAGAAAGGAAACAAGGAAAAATAAAATATTTTAAGAACAGTGACATTAAAATAAATATTTTATATATAAACCATAAAAAACTTTAACAAAACAAGAGGAAGAGAAATTAGATAGAATAGTGTGCCTGAGAGTACCCTCAAGCAAGAGAACTCTAACCCCAGACAGTGGAAGACTATGGTACAGAGGCTATGGCACTGCTCATGACTAGAGAACAAAGGTTTGATTTTGGAGTGTCCTTCTCCAAGAAGAGCTGCTTACCATAGCTAAAGAGTCTCTTCTACCCTTACCAAGAGGAAAGTAGCCACTGGAGTATTACAGTGCAGCAGTTAACCCCTTGGGTGAAGAAGAATTGTTTTGAAATCTCAGTGTTGTCAGGTATATGAGGACAGAGGAGAATCTGTAAAGAATAGGCCAGAGTATTCTACCCTTATCTATTATTCTCCTGCTCTGATATTTTCAATTAGAATACTTTTCATTAACTAATCTATATCTAATCAAAATCAGTGGTTGAATTTTGACAAGTGAGAAGAGAAGCTTCGAATCATTTCACTTCTAGTGTTCCTAATGGAGTTTTCGAGAGACTGAACGCAATTTTTGGTAAATTTCTTTTTATCTTCAATTGCTCAAAATTGGTGCGTTTATATAAATAATTTCACTGGTATTGGATCTAATATATGGCCATCAATCTATGGATTCATCAAGCATATTCATTGCGTGGAATTCTGTTTACATTTGGTAAATTTCTTTTTTTATTTAATTGCTCCAAAGTGATGTGTCTATATAAATAATTTCACTGGTATTGGATCTAATATATGGCCATCAATCTATGGATTCATCAAGCATATTCATTGCGTGGAATTCTGTTTACATTTGGTAAATTTCTTTTTTTATTTAATTGCTCCAAAGTGATGTGTCTATACAAATAATTTCACTGGTATTGGATCTAATATATGGCCATCAATCTATGGATTCATCAAGCATATTCATTGCGTGGAATTCTGTTTACATTTGGTAAATTTCTTTTTTTATTTAATTGCTCCAAAGTGATGTGTCTATACAAATAATTTCACTGGTATTGGATCTAATATATGGCCATCAATCTATGGATTCATCAAGCATATTCATTGCGTGGAATTCTGTTTACATTTGGTAAATTTCTTTTTTTATTTAATTGCTCCAAAGTGATGTGTCTATATAAATAATTTCACTGGTATTGGATCTAATATATGGCCATCAATCTATGGATTCATCAAGCATATTCATTGCGTGGAATTCTGTTTACATTTGGTAAATTTCTTTTTTTATTTAATTGCTCCAAAGTGATGTGTCTATACAAATAATTTCACTGGTATTGGATCTAATATATGGCCATCAATCTATGGATTCATCAAGCATATTCATTGCGTGGAATTCTGTTTACATTTGGTAAATTTCTTTTTTTATTTAATTGCTCCAAAGTGATGTGTCTATATAAATAATTTCACTGGTATTGGATCTAATATATGGCCATCAATCTATGGATTCATCAAGCATATTCATTGCGTGGAATTCTGTTTACATTTGGTAAATTTCTTTTTTTATTTAATTGCTCCAAAGTGATGTGTCTATACAAATAATTTCACTGGTATTGGATCTAATATATGGCCATCAATCTATGGATTCATCAAGCATATTCATTGCGTGGAATTCTGTTTACATTTGGTAAATTTCTTTTTTTATTTAATTGCTCTAAAGTGATGTGTCTATATAAATAATTTCACTGGTATTGGATCTAATATATGGCCATCAATCTATGGATTCATCAAGCATATTCATTGCGTGGAATTCTGTTTACATTTGGTAAATTTCTTTTTTTATTTAATTGCTCCAAAGTGATGTGTCTATACAAATAATTTCACTGGTATTGGATCTAATATATGGCCATCAATCTATGGATTCATCAAGCATATTCATTGCGTGGAAATCTGTTTACATTTGGTAAATTTCTTTTTTTATTCAATTGCTCCAAAGTGATGTGTTTATATAAATAATTCCACTGGTATTGAATCCAATATAAGGCCATCAATTTATGGATCAATCAGGCATATTTATTGCTTGGAATTCTGTTTAAATATTATTGTTTAAGAAACCTTAAAATATATTCAATTGGTTATACTTCCAGCCTATAACTACACGAGATAAGTTATTCATCTAGTTATCAAAGGATTTATTTACCCACATAAAATCTATTAGATAATTTTTCTTATCTATTTATTATCGTGTGTAGTTATTTTCACTCAGATAATTGGATCTAACCTGTCTTCTACATAGGTTTGAATAATTCCTCTGATGAAGTTACTGCGGTAATCGTTGCCAAGTGAATGAAAATCATATATAACATACATTGCAGTGAAAAATGAATACAGTATCTTGAATAATCGTTGCCAAGTGAATGAAAATTATACATCATATACATCGTTGTGAAAGATGAATACAGTATCTTGAATTGTGAGCATTGGATCATTCATGATCCTCTCTGTGAGAAATAAGCAGCATATGATATTAGAAAATGCATAAAATTGTGAACTAATTATACTGTAATTAGTGAACTGGTGTATTCAACATTCACGATTGAAATGTTCATGTATTTAGAAAAAAAATAAGATCATCGAAGTACGTACGTAAGGATACAGATATATAATTTAAGCAAAAGATTAACATCAAGCAGAATTACAGAGATCAGGAAGTGAAGACGGTCATTGTTCCTTGAATTTGAAAAAAAAAGAAAATAAAAAGAAAAAAAAAGAGGAAAAGAAGTTAATTTGAATTGACAAGTGGATAGTTAAAGACTAAATCTTCTGAAAGGAAAGGTATAAAAATGGATGCAATAAAGGACGATGACACAGCAACAAAAACCAACGAAGGATATCAGAGTGATGACCTTGGGGAAGAACATGAGAGCAGACATCATGACCCAGAAACTCCAAAAGAAGAACAGAAGCAAAAGAGGATACGTCTCCTTAAACAGGTATAGGAAATGTTTATTTAAAACATATAAATAACAGGAAAATTTGCTTATGCTTGATTGAAATTCAGGAAATGTCTGTTTAAAACATACAAATAACAGGTAACCTTATGCTTGATTGAAATTCAGGAAATGTCTGTTTAAAACATACAAATAACAGGAAAATAGGCTTGTGCTTGATTGAAATTCAGGGAATGTCTGTTTAAAACATACAAATAACAGGAAAATAGGCTTGTGCTTGATTGAAATTCAGGAAATGTATGTTTAAAACATACAAATAACAGGAAAATAGGCTTGTGCTTGATTGAAATTCAGGGAATGTCTGT
>NC_090739.1:123832992-123835492 GCF_036898095.1 Palaemon carinicauda
TTAATCATTAAGAATATTCAATTGGTTGTTGTGGCCTGATTGGTAACGTCTCTGCCTGGTGTTTGCCAGTCGGGGGTTCGAGTCTCGCTCAGTCTCGTTAGTGCTATTAGTGTCTGCAACCTTACCATCCTTGTGAGCTAAGGTAGGGGGGTTTGGGGGAACCTACAGGTTTATCTGTTGAGTCATCAGCAGCCATTTGCCTGGCCCTCCCTGGTCCTAGCTTGGGTGGAGAGGGGGCTTGGGCGCTGATTATATAAAATATTGTCAGTCTCTATGTCATTGTCCTGCTTGCTAGGGCAATGTCACTGTCCCTTGCCTCCGCCATTCATGAGCGATCTTTAAAACCTTTAAACTATTAGCAGATAAGACACATAGTAAGTCCTCTTGAATTAGTAGGAAAATATATTCGGTTAAGTTGATTTTTTAATTTTTTTTTTACAAGGTCATTATAAAAAAAAAGGTATACGACAAATATGTGTGAATATAAATCGGAAAACAAAAACATAGCCCAGTGTGCCGTTTTGAATTTGGGGAAAAATATATTCGGTTATCTCCCTTGGTAAGTTTTTTTTTTTTTTTTTTTTTTTTTTTTATAAGGTCTTTAACGCTGATTTGTAAGTTGAAACATTTCAAAAAGAAAGTAAACGACAAATATGTGTGAATATAAATCGGAAAACAAACATATAGCCTAGTGTGTCGTTTTGAATTTTAGGAAAAAATATATTCGGTTATTTCCCTTGGTAAGGTATTTTTTTTTTTTTTTTTTTTTGCTTAGGTCCCTGACGCCGATTCGTAAGTTGAATCATTTAAAAAAAGTAAACGACAAATATGTGTGAATATAAATCGTAAAACAAGTAATAATGAGAGAACGATATAAAAACAAAAGAAAAATAAGGAAAGCTGACAATTGAAAGTACACTCGGGCACACTATTCTATTTTGTTTCTCTTCCTCTTGTTATTTTGAGTTTTTTTTTTATAGTTTATAAATGAAACATTTATTTTAATGTTATTATTGTTCTTTAAACTTCTCTTCTAGTTTTTCGTCATTCATTTTCCTCACTGGCTATTTTCCCTGTTGGTATTTTGAAGTTTTTATAGTTTACATATGAAATATTTATTTCATTATTATTATTATTGTTCCTAAACTTCTCTTCTAGTTTTTCCTCATTCATTTTCCTCACTGGGCTATTTTCCCTGTTGGAGCTCTTGGGCTAATAGCATCCTGCTTTTCCAACTAGGGTTGTAGCTTAGCAAGTAATAATAATAATAATAATAATAATAATAAT
Organism: Palaemon carinicauda; assembly: GCF_036898095.1. Taxonomy (NCBI): domain Eukaryota; kingdom Metazoa; phylum Arthropoda; class Malacostraca; order Decapoda; family Palaemonidae; genus Palaemon; species Palaemon carinicauda. The sequence continues at coordinate 123,834,280 of NC_090739.1, forward strand.
AATAATAATAGTTACCCTATAATAATAATAATAATAATAATAATAATAATAATAATAATAATAATAATAATAATAATAATAATTACCCTATGATAATAATAATGATAATAATAATAATAATAATAATAATAATAATAATAATAATAATAATAATAATAATAATAATAATAATTACTCTCTTCCCCAGGCAAGCAGTATATGCTTCACCTTCGCGACCTTAGCCAGCGTCGCTGCCCTGCAGCTGTACACACCCATGACCGAGGGCATGACACAGACTGGCCTATACGCCTTCTACGCCTCCGTCAGCGCTGTGGGCGTGCCCTTTTGCTACTTCTTCGTCCAAGAGACCACGGGGGAACTTGTGGGATGAAGATGAAGTTGAAGCAAGAGAGAAGCTATTTGAATAGAGCTGTAATTTATCAGTTTTATAATAAGAAACCAAAGCCTGTAAACAATATTTATCTTGAATAATGTTTCTCGTTTCTGATAATCAATACACTTTAATATATATATATATATATATATATATATATATATATATATATATATATATATATATATATATATATATTTATATATATATATATTCATATATATATATATTATATATATATATATATATATATATATATATATAAATATATATATACTGTATATATGTGTGTGTATGTGCGTGTGTGTGTATGTACGTGTGTGTATGTATGCATGCATACATACACACACACGAACACACATACATATATACTATATACATATGTATAGATAGGTAGATAAATAGATAGAAAGAAAGATAGATAGATAGATAGATGGATGGATACCGGTAATTAATATGTATTTATATATTTATATTCGTATAAATATACATATTTGTATATTCAAATATATATATATATATATATATACATATATGTATATATATAAATATATATATATATATATATATATATATATATATATATATATATATATATATATATATATAAAACCATCAGATAATCCTAGTCTTCAGAATTTTAGCATTTCATTTAAAATTTTAATATTTAAATCTATTATTTGGATAAGACATAAGTAACTAACAGCGTATTAAACATTACTGCTGTATGATCCAAAGCACATTATAAGTAGCAGCTAGTATTTTGTTAAATTCAAAAGCTCAAGTGATTGTATGAAAGAAGATTGTTTTTCCTATTCTAAACCCTCTTTTTTAACATTG
>NC_090739.1:123847992-123857992 GCF_036898095.1 Palaemon carinicauda
TTAAGCTGATTTGGTTCAAACAAACAAATAATAGATGTCAGTTTCTAACGCAATTTTCCATCAATATTTTAATTTTGGGAAAAAAAATACTTAGTAAATGGAATCTTTATTGAATAACAGTATTTTCTATGAAAGTTAATTTGCTAAACATTTGGAAACCATAAATTTCATGTTAGGTCATTCTTAGAGCGATTAAAATCTTGAATAAGATAAACTCACAATTTATGAAAAAGGAAATTTATTTTGAGTTTTCGAAGGGAAAAGGTCCCTTCGAAACCTCATTATAGATTTATTTTTTTCATAAACTGTGGGTTAATTTTATCTATAATATATACCATACACAGAAAATCGTGTATTTTAATATAACGAAAATTTTTCAAAAATTTAATTTTCTTAGGAGCTTTAGAAAAAAAAAGTATAATTAGATCAGCAATCTTTCACCACAATTTCATAATGTCTAAGAATATATCGTTCGATTCAACCTTTATTTTCTTAGTTGAACGAATATATTGGAACATTCATTCAGTTATATTTTCCAGACACCTCTGGAATTATATATGCATTGCTGTCAGATGATGATCAACACATAGGATTTTCTTAATTATGTGTGTTTTTACTTCTCTTGTAATTTCTTTATTTCCTTGTATAATCATTAAGTAAATATGTCGATAAAGTAAGAAAGATTAATACTTTGTCAGGAATTAACTGCTTAGTTTATAAAATGATTATCGAAAAATATGTATTATTTAACGGATTACTAATAATGCCAGAAGCCTTCATTATGATTTTAGCTCATACACTATGATGGTAGTAGGTTGGCCAGGGCACCAGCCACCCGTTGAGATACTACCACTAGAGAGTTATGGCATCTTCTGACTGGCCAGACAGTACTACATTAGATCCTTCTCTCTAGTTACGGTTCATTTTCCCTTTGCTTACACATACACCGAATAGTCTGGCCTATTCTTTACAGATTCTCCTCTGTCTTCATACACCTGACAACACTAAGATTACCAAACAATTCTTCTTCACCAAGAGGGTTAACTACTGCACTGTAATTGGTCAGTGGCTACTTTCCTCTTGGTAAGGGTAGAAGAGACACTTTAGCTATGGTAAGCAGCTCTCCTAGGAGAAGGACACTCCAAAATCAAACCATTGTTCTCTAGTCTTGGGTAGTGCCATAGCCCCTGTACCATGGTCTTCCACTGTCTTGGGTTAGAGTTCTCTTGCTTGAGGGTACACTCGGGCATACTATTCTATCTAATTTCTCTTCCTCTTGTTTTGTTAGGAGATATTTATTTTAATGATGTTATTCTTCTTAAAATATTTTAATTTTCCCTTTTTCCTTTCCTCACTGGGCTATTTTCCCTGTTGGAGCTCTTGGGCTTATAGCATCCTGCTTTTCTAACTAGGGTTGTAGCTTAGCAAGTAATAATAATGATAATAATGATAATGGTACAGAACTTGACATAGTTTATTTTTGCGTCTGCCCTAAAAGCACGTTTTTTTAAATCTCTGTTTTCTCTAACATTGTGATAGGGGTAACAAAATACATTAATCTTTTTCTCAGTTAGGCATGCTAGTTTTACTAATTAACTGTAATAGAAAAACATATTATTGTTTATTTAGTTAAAATCTAACATAATTGGTTTCGAGCAAATGAATTCACTGCTGTAAAATATAAACAATATAGTTACTAATCAATTGAATTAAAAGCAGTATTATTATTATTATTATTATTATTATTATTATTATTATTATTATTATTATTATTATTATTATTATTATTATTCAATGCTAAGCTATAACCCTAGTTGGAGAAGCAGGACTCTATTATTATTATTATTATTATTATTATTATTATTATTATTATTATTATTATTATTATTATTATTATTATTATTATTATTATTATTAAATGCTAAGCTATAACCCTAGTTGGAAAAGCAGGATTCTATAAGCCCAGGGGTCCCAACAAAGAATATAGCCCAGTGAGGAAAGGAAACAAGGAAAAATAAAATATTTTAAGAATAGTGACAACTTTATATAACTATAAAAACTTTAACAAAACAAGAGGAAGAGAAACTAGATAGAACAGTGTGCCTGAGTGTACCCTCAAGCAAGAGAACTCTAACCCAAGACAGTGGAAGACCATGGTACAGAGAATATATGTTAGATAGTTCATGGCAGCAAATACTTTCCTCTTCGATATTTAGCTTAAAATAATCATTATGTACTTTAACCACTGCACAAATATAGACCCCCCCCCCTTCTCACACCCCACTATACACGTTTGAAAATAGTATAACACTCGAAAACAACCTTTAAAAGTTTGAAGTTATTCACGAGGTTTGAAATAGATCAGTTCATAATTACCACTTTGCAGGGCAAAAGACCTTTCAAGTATTTCTATGGCAGAATATACATAGATATTTTCATTTTGCTTGTGAAGAGTTTTCTCCACTCTTCTTCAGTTTATCTTTATGTAGATTTTTCTTATTGTTCGTGACGTCACTGCAGGGGAAATTTGAATGATAATTCTTCATGAAGTGAGTGTCTCTAGATAAATATCTTTTTTTATTCATTATTTTGCACTTTAAGCATTTATGTACTTTAAATTTTATCTCTCCTACAACTCAAGTCTGCTGGTCTAGGATGTATATTTGTCCACACAGGTAAGCCCGATTTGCTAATCACCATTTACAGTTTAATTTTTTATTTTGTATGAGAGATATTTAGGTTTGAATTATGTATGTTCCCTTGGAGTCACAAGATTGCCCCCTTTATTGTAAATAGACTACTGTATAAAACTCACAAGCCACAATTCTTTTAAGCCTGTCCTAAACTAGAGATGGCACCTCAAGACCACTATCCTACGCATCTCGTTGCGATGCTGTTGGGGAGAAGGAACTTGTCTCTCTTACTAGTCTGTCCCCTTATATATCGACGGATCTAGATTCCAGTAGGAGCAAGGAACGGAATAGAAGCCTCAAGAGGTCGCAGACGTTGAGGAGGAAGCAGCAATTCCCGTGGGAAGGGAGATAAAGACTAGAGGCGAGTTGGAAGGGGCCATTGACTCCACTAAAGCTCACTACAGTAGGCCTATTGAGGCAGAACTCAAGGCTGCCATTCTCTAGACACGGGAGCCCAATAACTAAAGCTTATGAGTTGTCTAATTAATGTCTATTCCCCCTTTTAGATAATTTCTCAGCCTAATAACTAAAGCTTGTGAGTTGTCTAATTAATGTCTATTCCCCCTTTTAGATAATTTCTCAGCCTAATAACTAAAGCTTGTGAGTTGTCTAATTAATGTCTATTCCCCCTTTTAGATAATTTCTCAGCCTAATAACTAAAGCTTGTGAGTTGTCTAATTAATGTCTATTCCCCCTTTTAGATAATTTCCCAGCCTAATAACTAAAGCTTGTGAGTTGTCTAATTAATGTCTATTCCCTCTTTTAGATAATTTCTCAGCCTAATAACTAAAGCTTGTGAGTTGTCTAATTAATGTCTATTTCCTCTTTTAGATAATTTCCCAGCCTAATAACTAAAGCTTGTGAGTTGTCTAATTAATGTCTGTTCCCCCTTTTAGATAATTTCTCAGCCTAATAACTAAAGCTTGTGAGTTGTCTAATTAATGTCTATTTCCTCTTTTAGATAATTTCTCATTTTGTTTTAAGTAAAGTTTAAATAACGTTCTGGCATTGCATATACCGGGCTGCGAGCTTGGGATTTAATGTAAATGAGTTTTATTTGTTGGCAATTGTCTCAGGTTACTGACAACGTGTTTGGACCTCATAATTGCCTACTCCTCAGGTTAGGATAAGATTATTTGCCATTTTATTTATTCAGTTTAAGGGTTAATCCCACGTGTTTATTCGGTCTATTATGTATGTTATCATCATTATTAAGCGCTAATTCTACTGTGTTTATATTACCCAGACCTTAGAACTCTATGGTCAACCTGTTAATTGATGTTTGTAATATATCACTGATATTATTGCATATCTCATTTCTGTTTTTTACCGATGTCCAAAGTGTAAGATCACTGTATCCTTATTGTAACTGTATATGGCTTTTGCTGAAATAAAGATTATTATTATTATTATTATTATTATTATTATTATTATTATTATTTTCTGTGTTCATTTGTGTTGTAAATTATGTCTAACATTTCTTCATTTATCAATTTAGCCATTTGAGTAAGCCATTAATGAGTTACTTTGGTTTTCCTCTTTACTGTAATATTCAATTAAAGAAATAAGAATAGATTGCAAACATTGGTATCTTTAATCCCTTTATGAATGATTAAGCATTAAAAAAACAGTAATTCACTCTAGAATAGTTGTGCCAGAGATATTGAAGAGAGTAACCTACTGTAGGTATAGGTAAGTTGGTATAAGCAAGTATACGCTTTAACTTAGTACATTAAAGGTGGAGATCCCCATTTAACTTTACTTTAATACATCAATGCTTCTATCTATACATGAACGTAAATGCCTGTGCAACATTTCACTGGGGTCAATGGGATAGATGCAAAATAGAACTTAGGTTCTATTTTGGATCCATCTTAGTGACCCAAGGGAACTGGTGCAGGCATTTACGTTAACATGGACAATATAATTAATATAAACGGTCTTAGAATGACGAGACTAAGGTAGCCCAACAATTAATTACTTAAGCCCTGTCCACACGATCGAGCATGCCCGACGGGCAAACAGTGATACCAGGCCACAATAGTTAGTGAAAATGAGGGTTGGTGACATCAGAAGCGGGAAAATTAAAGGCAGGATCTGGCAACACTGTATGATACTAGATCCCTGTCTGTGGTTTTCCCGCTTCTGACGTCATTAACCCTCATTCTTACTAACTATTGTGGTCTGGTATCACTGTTTGCCCGTCGGGCATGCTCGATTGTGTGGACAGTGCTTTAGACACGTGTGGAGTTTTAGGTCTCCGGACAGATGAATCTTTCTCTGGAGTGAAGGTTTGTGAACTGCATCACCAAAGCCATTTAAGGGTGTTGTGCCCTTGAGCGATTAGTGCTCCTACCCCCCCCCCTCCCTCCCCCACCCTTGATTAATTCATTGTCTGCTGTAGGGAGACATTTCCGGACTAAAATATATTCACCACAATTCTTACCGAGAGTCACAAATTTCAGATATTAGATTTATCCAGAAATTTGAGATATGACCAGATTTCGTTATAAAAGTATCGAACTAAGCCCTAAAAGTTTGTAGATGGAAAATGAAATAATTTTTAATCTACAGCTAAGATTTCTATTAAAATGAACAGGCAGAAAAGAATAAAATGTGGGTACACTTGTGCTCACTATTCTATCTTATTTCTCTTCTTATTTTGTTAAAGTTTTATTTTAGTTTATGTATGTAATATTTATTCTAATTGTTGATACTGTTCTTTTGTTTTACTTGTTAGTCAATTCTCTTATTTCCTTGCTTACTTTCATCACTGGAGTATTTTTCCTGTTGGAGACCGTGGACTTATAGAATCCTGCTTTTCCAAATTATTATTATTATTATTATTATTATCATTATTATTATTATTATTATTATTATTATTATTATTATTATTATTATTATTAATATCCAAGCTACAACCCTAGATGGAAAAGCAAGATGCTATAAGCTCAAGGGCTCCAATAGGGAAAAAATAGCCCAGTGAGGAAAGGAAATAAGGAAATAAATAAATGATGAGAACAAATTAACAATAAATTTTCTAAAAACAGTAACAACGTCAAAACAGATATGCCATATATAAACTATAAAAAAGGCTTTCTTCTATTGTTTAGCCTTTTATAGGAATCCTCTGCAATTTTTATCACTCAATCGTTTTGTGTTGATATATAAATTTTTATCAGTTAAAGCAAATATCTGTTGGTACCCTGTTCCAAGTCTTTTTGTCATTGACTTGATGTTTCTTCCTTCTCTTAGTTTTTCCTCAATTTTGGTCTGATTGTGTTTACGAATGTCTTGTGTTTTTAGTTTGTTTATTTTTTTGGATAGTTTTGCTAATTCTATTTAATCTCAATCAGATTATTATTATTATTATTATTATTATTATTATTATTATTATTATTATTATTACTTACTAAGCTACAGCCCAAGTTGGAAAAGCAGGATGCTATAAGCCAGGGGCTCCAACAAGGAAAATAGCCCAGTGAGGAAAGGAAACAAAGGAAAATAAAATATTTAATAAGAGTAACATTAAAATAAATATTTCCTATATTAACTATAAAAAACTAACAAGACAAGGGGAAGAGAAACAAGACAGAACAGCGTGCCCGAGTGTACCCTCAAGCAAGAGAACTCTAACCCAAGACAGTGGATGACCATGGTACAGAGGCTATGACACTACCCAAGGCTAGAGAACAATGGTTTGATTTTGGAGTGTCCTTCTCCTAGATGAGCTGCTTACCATAGCTAAAGAGTCTCTTATCATTATTTCTAATATTTCCTTTATTGGATTTTTGGGGCTTTCTGATAGTTTTCCTTTATCTTGTCTAGAATTTTTTCCATCTCTTACGCTAATTCTAATAAAATTTTTATTAAATCACTATTCATTTCTTCTTTATTTGCTTCCATTTCTTCATGTAGTTAGGAATATATATTTTGTATTGCTAAACTAAACTCATCCTTTTTTTTTCTCTGTTACAGGAGTAATTATTTTATCTCTTAAAATAGATTTTTTTTCTTTCTTCCCTTAGATTTAGACAAATTTTACTTTTCACAATTCTATGGTCGATTGACTTTAACTTGTTTAACGCTGTTACATCTTCAACTAAATTAACTTTTTCGCTGAGAATATAATTTATTTCCTGTCTACACATGGACCTCTCCATGTCCATTTTTTTGTTAGTTTTTTTTTTTAAATAGAAGCACGAGTATTTATGACTTTTAAATTGATCGATTTTCTTTTTTTTTAAAGAAAATTCTACAATCATGTCTCCTCTGTCCTTCCTTGATCCTACTCCAAATATTCCTGCAGCTGATTCCCCTCTTTTCTTTTGACCTTCTTTAGCATATAAATGTTATCTATTATATTAAATTTTTATGAAAAAAAGTATTCATTTTTTTTTCTTTAGAAAATTCTACAAGCATGTCTCCTCTGTCCTTCCTTGATCCTACTCCAAATATTCCTGCAGCTGATTCTCCTCTTTTCTTTTGACCTTCTTTAGCATATAAATGTTATCTATTATATTAATTTTTATGAAAAAAGTATTCATTTTTTTTTCTTTAGAAAATTCTACAAGCATGTCTCCTCTGTCAGTCCTTGATCCTACTCCAAATATTCCTGCAGCTGATTCTCCTCTCCTCTTTTGACCTTCTTTAGCACAGAAATCACCCCCAAACGAGTGCAGATTTTGAAAAAAAATTTTCCCTTTCTTCCTCTGTATTGGATGCTGTTGGTGCAAACGCTTGAAATCATCTTCATTTTTTATCATTAATCCTGGAATTCTATCACTAATACTATAAAATTCTTCGATGTTATCTGCTGGCATTTTATTAATAAGGAAACCCACTCCAATTTTTTTTGGTCCTTTCATGCCCTCTAAAGCAAGGTATATGACCCTCTTTTAACTCTATATGAGATTCCCCAGTTCTTTTAATTTTCCTCAATCCTATTATATCTCCGAAATAACTCTCCAACGCCCCCGAATCCTATTATATTTCAATCGATTTATTCCTTGCCCCCACCCCCATCATCAGTGCCCTGTCAAACTTTAGCCCAACCCCATCCGAAAAAACTCTCCTACGCCCTTGAATGCTATTATATCTTAATTTATTTATTTCATGCAACGGCCCCTCCCCCACCCATCATCAGTGCCTTGTCAAACTTTAGCCCAACCCCCATCCGAAAAAACTCCTACGCCCATGAATCCTATTATATCTCAATTTGTTTATTTCATGCAACCCCCCCCCCCCCCATCATCAGTGCCTTGTCAAACTTTAGCCCAACCCCCATCCGAGAAAACTCTCCTACGCCCCTGAATCCTATTATATCTCAATTTGTTCATTCCATGCAACCACCCCCATCATCAGTGCCTCGTCAAACTTTAGCCCAACCCCCTTCCGAAAAAACTCTCCTACGCCCCTGGGACATAGCAAGACACACTTTATAGAAGATTGGCATCTATAAGTGGGCTTATGATTTCCAAACCCCGTATTTGCTGCTGACAGGAATATATTTTTGTTAAACTTGGGGTTTTTAATTCTATGGTTGTGTTCCAACTCTTTGCTATTAGATTGATTGATTGATTAATTTAAAGTTTTCAGGCATCCTGACTTTGCTACTAGAATATTGGAATCTCCTCTTACATTTTTGTAACACAAATTATATGCATTTTACATATATTTATAATAACTAAGAGCCTAAAATTAGAAAAATAGTATTATTGGAATTATGATTTTTTAGGGATTAATTAAAAAAGATACCATGAAAGTATGTTTCAGTAATCACAGATTTCTCCAAATTTGAGTAGAGTGCGATTGTTTCTACTTCTTATCAAGAGATGGCAGCATACGTCCCTTTTTCCATTCATGTGAATGATTCTATCCATTTGGAAAAGGTCGATAGATTGATACTTTTATGAAGAAATATGTGCAGCAGGTATAAATTATATTCAGTTCAAGTTAGATAGACTGTTTTTTGGCTATTTTTAAAACTAAAATGACGTCTTGGAAGGTTCTAGAATGCAAGGATTAAAGAGCTCTACACATTGTTTATTTTCATGGCCAATAGATGGCCTTAACAGTAAAGTACCAAATTACTAATTACCCCTATAACCCATTCATTATAATTTATCATACTTCATTTCTGTTGCTATTTGGGCACAAAATTGCTATAAAACAGACGGACGTGAACTTGATGTTCCTTGTTGTAAGACAACAACTTAATTCCTGGGAAATTACAAATTTCACAATAAATGTCGCAGAAATATTTTCTCACCAAACAATCATTAGCCCAATTACGTTTGGGGGTCAGGCGGGAGTTCGCCATATATGCCACATGTACTGAAATCTTTGAGACAATCAAGTAATTACAGAGTTATTTGATCTATTTTTCAATTACTTTTTTAGGAAACCTAAAGATAATTGATGTGTTTCATTGTATATAATGTATTGTCATTACGAACTACGTAGAAGAACAATATTGTTACATACAGAAAGGCATATAACTCAGACCCCCCTAGCTCCCTCCCTAATAGCGTAAAGCGTTTTACTTCAACGCCAATAGATGGCATCAGACGTACCTTATCCCAACTAATATATTCTATTATTTGACGACCACGTGGGTCAAAAAAGTATGTTAGGAAGGTAGAGGCTAGAGAATTGGTAGCTGGTAAACTGTCCAACGATCGTTTCCTTATTAGGAATGAATATTTTCATCACAAAAAGGCGTGAATTTTTCATATGCTATCGGAAGCAACCCGAGTTTACCTATAAAAGTGTTAAGTGTTTCCTTTCTTCACCAGAACACATGGATTGTAGGTCATGTCCCTGTGCAAGTGACCAAGATAACAATCATCAGCGTAGCTAAGGTTGTTGGGACGAGTTTGGGACAGCGCTGCCAAATGGAATTTCCTTGAATGAGAATATCATTATTCCTTACAGATCCAAATCATTTAAGGAATGATAATTATAAGCCAGAAGTTGCATGACTATGCTGTCATTTGATGTTCATATAATCAACGTAATCAACATAGGCCAATCGAATAATGAAAAATAAAATGGTCACATTTCTGTGTCTTCGACAACGCCTGACTGTGTTGCGTCATCCACCTTCGATTTTGTGTTTGTTGATAAGGGCGATCCATAGTGTAAATTAGTTATAAAATAAACCTTATCAGCATTTCCTTAGTAAATGTATGCATGCCAGTAAAGCTGTTTCGTGGTTTAATGTAGGTTAAAACAATCCATTAAGTGTGTGTGTGTATATATTTTTTTTTTTCATATTATTAAAAATCTTTTTTCAAATAGGTTAC
>NC_090739.1:123862992-123865492 GCF_036898095.1 Palaemon carinicauda
AATTTGCAGTTTTTTTTAAAGCAAATTTTCAACAGTGTAACATAACAACAAACGCTCATATGCTGATGAAATAAGATATCCGAGATTGTGAGCAATTGATCAAAAGCCTTTTTCTTATTGATGTTATAAAGGGTTCGTAAGCAAATAACGACATTTTCCTATACAGCACTTTTAAAACTCAATAAAATGCTTTTGATCACATGTTTGTAACCTCAATGACTTTGTTTCATAAGTTTCTCTTTTGCTAAACACAGCATTACATACTTTAGTCAAATTTTTTTAGCGAGGCAGATTTGCACTGACTCGCAGTTTCCTGATCGCTGATTGGTTGGATTAGATAATTCTAACCAATCAGTGATCAGGAAACTTTTCCGAGCTAAAATGGCACCGCTACGAGTCTGTGCAAATGCGCCTCATTAAAAGAAATTGACTATAGAGTGTAGAGGTGGCGGACTTCTCATTAGCTTCTCATGCGGTGTACCGGAATCAATGAAGCCATCTGTACATCACCACAACGTTAGTATATGACGATCAGTTGATGACACCTTGTTCAGATTACATTATCAAATTAATAAATAGTAAATTGTAAGAAATGTTTACTATCAATCATAGCAATACAGCATACTAAATTGTATCAACAATCGATCAGGAATCACAGAACATAATGGAAGAATTAAGAATTAATACATTAGTATCTATACCTAAAAAAATCGTTTTCTATTGGCAATATCGTTTACATATAATGCAAGCTGATATTTGAAGCAATGCCATCTGCTAATTAAAAAGAAAAAGGACATTTAAGCACATGACTCTCACGTTATATCATAAATTCTGTCTTATAGTTGATTTGTATGCATATACATAAACACACACACACACACACACACACACACACACATATATATATATATATATATATATATATATATATATATATATATATATATATATATATATATGTATATATATATATGTGTGTGTGTAAATATATACATATATATATATATATATATAAATATATATATATATATATAATTGTATATATATACATATATATATATATATATATATATATATATATATATATATATATATATATATATATATATATATGCATATATACATGTATATATATGTCTGTATATATGCATATATATATATATATATATATATATATATATATATATATATACATATATATACACACACGCATATATATATATATATATATATATATATATATATATATATATATATATATATATATATATATATATATGTATGTATACTGTATATCCATCTCTGAGTGGGTATACCTTAATGTGGTAAAAGGGTATGTGTATCGTATCGTCATGATCAGCAAAGCTGTACTAGTCAGGGCCACGCATACTACGTTGGTTTGCTGTAAGCAATCAGACAAAAGTCTCTTACCATCACCAATCCGCAGCTGGCCAGCGTGGTGATGAAATCTGACCAAACCCTGGACATGAATAAGGACATGCCTGAGCCTTTTGTCCTGCAGTGGACTAGAAAAGTTTATATATATATATATATCTATATATATATATATATATATATATATATATATATATATATATATATATATATATATATATATGTAGTACAGTATATATATATATATATGTACATATATATATACATATATATATATATATATATATATATATATATATATATATATATATATATATATATATATATATATATATATACCATACGTATATATATACACACACATATATATACATATATATATGTATATATATATATATATATATATATATATATATATATATATATATATATATATATATATATATATATATATGTGTGTGTGTGTGTGTGCGTGTGTGTGCGTATGCGTTTGTGTGTATGTATTCTTGTGTATACACGGAGAGATTAGACAAATTAGAATATAATATGAATATGATATATTTCTTTCACATATGAGAGAGACCGACATATAGGTTCCGCTTAAAAGGGGAGATTATAAAGAAAAATATTGAACTTGAGAGAGAGAGAGAGAGAGAGAGAGAGAGAGAGAGAGAGAGAGAGAGAGAGAGAGAGAGAGAGAGAGAGAGAGAGAGAGAGAGAGCGATTATGCACAATTTATGTGAGAGAGAAAGGGAGAGACAGAGAGATTCAGCTAAGAAAGAAAAAATATTATGTTGAGAGACAGGACCGGAAGATTCACTTAAAGTGAGCGAAAAACTAAACACACACAAAGCTAATTATTATTATTATTATTATTTTTATTATTATTATTATTATTATTATTATTAATAGCCAAGCTACAACCCTAGTTGGAAAAGCAAGATGCTATAAGCCCAAGGGCTCCAACAGAGAAAAATAGCCCGATGAGGAAAGGAAATAAGGAAATAAATAAATGATGAGAATAAATTAACAATATATCACTCTAAAAACGGTAACAACGTCAAAACAGATATGTCCTATATAAAGCCAAGCTACAACCCTAGTT
>NC_090739.1:123870492-123872992 GCF_036898095.1 Palaemon carinicauda
CTTGGGTAGTGCCATAGCCTCTGTACCATGGTCTTCCACTGTCTTGGGTTAGAGTTCTCTTGCTTGAGGGTACACTCAGGCACACTGTTTTATCTAGTTTCTCTTCTTCTTGTTTTTTTTTAAAGTTTTATGGTTTATTTAGGAAATTTTTATTCTAATGTTGTTACTATTCTTAAAATATTTTATCTTTCCTTTTTTCCTTTCCTTTCACTGAGCTATTTTCCCTGTTGGGGCCCCTGGGCTTATAGCATTCTGCGTTTCCAACTAGGGTTGTAGCTGACATTTAATAATAATAATAATAATAATAATAATAATAATAATAATAATAATAATAATAATAATAATAATAATAGACCAGCTTTGATGTATGAAGCTGAAACTTGGCCAATAAAGAAGACTCAAGAAAGGAAGCTGGAAGTGGCAGAAATGAGGATGTTACGACGGTTTTGTGTGGAGTGGCGAGAAGAGACAGGATCAGAAATGAGTATATGGACAGTCAAAGTAGGAGAAGTGTCCAAAAACATATCAGCAAAGAAGACGACAGTGGTTTCGTCTTACCGTGCAGAGAGGTCATGTGTGCCGAGGGGTCATGGACATGCAGTGGAGGGGATTTGACATCTAAGGTCATTGATGCCGACATAACTTATTATAAAGAAAGAATAAAAGGATATTCAATTAAAAACCATAGAAGCAAAGATATCGTTATGAAAATTAAATCGCTCTCAGAAGACCTGCTTCTGAAGTAAAGCTAAAAGTACCGCTAGCATGGTTGGACATATCGTGTGGAGGGGAAGGACAAAGTTTAGATGGAAATATAAAATAACAAATGACATGCGGGGAAAGAAGAATTTAGAGAACAGGATGCCCAACGTAGAGGAGAATGAAGAAGGCTTATACGGAACAGCTACCCAAAAGACTGTAGACAAGGAAGTTCTTAACGCGATTGTCGAAGTAATATAAATGAATGATGTAGTTAAATATAAAGACTTATTGCTTTAGAGTAGTATTAGAAACTGATATCAGAAATATATACCTTTCATAGCTAGAATAAAAGAAGATGGAATTACATACCACAATGAAAAGTGAAAATAGCATTCGTGTAATATACTATTAGCTAAATGCTAAATAGTAATAGATTATTAAGAAAAATAACCATCCAGTTACTGGAAATGGAGAAATATAATATTTCTTCCACATTTATATTTCCTCTCTTGATATATTTAATGAGAAATAATAGTAGCATGTATGTGTGTGTGTGTGTGTGTGTGTGTGTGTGTGTGTGTTTGTTTTACCACTATCACGTTTAACATGGCATGTGCAAGATAAAAAATAATTATCTGTTCTAACGGGTAACACGTTCAACATGGTAGGTGTATATCCAAATTTTCTGTGAAAGTGTTTATTTGGTTCCGGTTTAATATATGGCCTACTCGAATATGGCCTACGAAATTCTTATCCGTTTTAGTATGTGGCCTAACCTACCCTAACCTAACATAATAAGCCAGGTAGACCACATACTAATCAAAAATAAAAAAAAAAGTTGGCCACAATCTAAACCGGTACCGTTTATTTTTAGAAATGAATAATTATCGATGTATTCTCTTTGTCTTCATTACGTATTCTATAAGACAGGCTCCGTGCTTAAAGCCTCTGACTTGCTATCCGTTGATGGAAAGTGCAAGTTGACTCACAGCCCGATAGATGGCATTAGTATCCACAACCTTAACGCTCTTGTGACCAGGAATGGAAGATAGAAGAAAGAGAGCGCAATGCTTTCCTATAGAGTCATCAGGAGCCATTGCCTGCTCCCCGATCCCCTTCTCCGGTCATAGCTTGGATGGAGAGGGGGCTAAAGCGTAGATCATTTGCATATATGGAAGTGCTTTGGGACATACAGTAGTGCTACAAGCATTTTGACCTTTGCCTCTCTCACTCGTCGCCCGTTAAGAATTTAAATTGTAAATCTAAATTTGCATGTATTTAACCAATACAACAATTGGTTATCTTTAAATGGACATTAATAATTGATGTGGCATACGATTATTGAAACTGAATGCACAGAAAAAAAAATATGCTGAAACATTCTATACCATCACATGAAGATTTGACTACTTATCAGTCACAAAACTGCACGTGACAGATATCAAAGTGTAAAATCCACAGGGAACAGGAAAGGAAAAGACCAGGTACCAAGCGCTTTCGTGTATTACGTACACTTCTTCAGAGTACAAAGTGAAATGGTTAATAAAATCATACACTAAAGAAACCTACCAAAACTGAAATAAAAGCCACAAACAAGCAAAGCATCACCAATATGCTAAAATAATTAATAGTCGTTAAAAATAAATAAACAATGAATATCAAATCCTATGATGTAATCTTACCTAAATAATTCAATCAATATATATGGTGTCTTCTAAGGAAACATTATGGGTTAGTTGGCTTAAAGCCTACCTCAATGTAAACAGCATTGATTATAATTGAAATTTTAATCCGAAAT
>NC_090739.1:123877992-123882992 GCF_036898095.1 Palaemon carinicauda
TGAATGTCAACGTAAAAGTCATGCACAACTCTCACAGGTTTTCAGGCTAAACCAATTAAGGTTATTTCCGATCGTATTAAAAATATTTGATTTTTCCCCCAGTGTTACACCGAAATCTCATTTTAATTTTCTCCCCTGTAAATAAAATTTCATTACATTGTATAATATATATTGGAAGATCCACCGAAAGTTTTTTCTGAATTTGCAATAGTGACTTTATCGCTTAATACAATTGTTGACTTTTCCTTACTATTTGAATATTACTTGAATGATATATAGAACCATTATTTTTATAGACCACAGTAAAAGAATATTCTATTTCAAAAACATTAGATTATATGTTTTTTATATGATATTATTGTACATTATCTTGCATAGATACATTCACGTAAAGAAGCAGGTACACTTGCATGCTTACACATTTACATATATATATATATATATATATATATATATATATATATATATATATATATATATATATATATATATATATATATATATATATATATATATATATATACTGTATATATACATGATGCGTTTCCTTCATTAATACAATCATTTATTTGAAATCTTATGATATTCCTTTAATTGAATTTCTTGATGAATATTAGTATATAGATTACTCAAAGTAGAGGGGAATATCATTATCAAATACAATTTGATTGGTTTTGTCAGGGATCATTTGTTTTGGATATGCTCTCTCTCTCTCTCTCTCTCTCTCTCTCTCTCTCTCTCTCTCTCTCTCTCTCTCTCTCTCTCTCTCTCTCTCGCTTATATTTCCCTTGCCATTCTAATTCTATACAGTGGGATATTTTAGAGCCTGTACAACTTTTCCTTTTTCTTTCTAATACTTATACTACTTTTCTTTTGACAAGCCTGAAGAAAGTCTGGATCAATGAAAAGTTGCTTATTAACTACCCTTTTTTTTTGTGCTAACAAATGTTTCTATGTCAACAAAGGGTAACATAAGTGTGACAATTGCATGCGTACTCGCAACGGCTTTTACTAATAAGATATACGTTCACATAAATATTTGCAATACAATAAAGGTAATAAATATAAAGTTGAACTTGGCGTGTTTTACATACAGCGAGTTCTTCCGTGTAAGTTGATTGGAATCCGATATCGGTTACTATGCACGGTGCGTGGAAGAAACGAAGAGAGAGTAGTATTCTTTATTTGAGTTTTGTTTGCTTCACCTGTATGTCATGGAACCCTTCCTGAAGCAGACGTGCATGTCAAAGAGGGTGACCTCCTCTGGAGAGTCAGACTTGCAGGAGATGCATAGGTTTTAGGCGGTCAGTGGTGATTCACTTCTCTTTTCCCCGAATGTTGAGGAAGCAGGTATTCAGAGTACGACGGATGACAAGAAATGGACACGTGCATGAGCGGCGGTTTGCATGTATTGTTATTTATAATGTCGGGTTTTGTAGTGTGTAGGTCTTTCTGTATGTGCTACTTTGCCGTAGACTTGTAAGTCTGAAGGTAGGGGGTAAATTCCCCCGTAGGCTTCGGATATTATCGGAGGAGATGGCAGACGGAAAAAAAAAATCTCGCAGGGACAACTTGTTACAAAGTTCAACCGCATTCACCTCCGCTTCTGTCGGGGTCGAATGCTTGCCCACCTCGTCAGGAGGAGTGGTTATGTTGATGGAGTTCTTGTTGGTGGGGCGTCGACTCTATAGTCATCATGTCGTTTATGAGCAAGGTGTCAACACGGGTAAAGGGTGGCTTGCACAGGTTCTGACAGGCATTATACCTAAAGGACACGAGGTAGGTCCCCTTCATGGGGAAAACCATCAGCAGAAGGCTGAAGGCAAACAATACTGATCATTTCTCTGAGGGGCCCAAAAGGACACAAATTAGGCCCCCTTCATGGGGAAAACCATCAGCAGAAAGCTGAAGACAAACAATAGTGATCATTTCTCTGAGGGGCCTTTTGAATCTCCAATAATTGCTGAGTCGAAAAATCTTGGTTACTACGGTTGGCTGGCGACAGTGAGTTCTGCTCCGGGAGGTACGATTTGAGGACGTCCCGTCCTTTAGCTCGTAAAGCCGATTAAAGATTTCTGGGAAGGTACCATTGGGGATCGCAGTGAGAACATAGTCTGCTATACTGCTTGAGCGGGTCAAGCCCTTGATCTGAAACTGAACTTCCGTGTGCTAAAACCTGACAAACGCATCTTTACTGGTGAAGGATGCAAGTTTCACTTTGGCAGTGTGAACAGATATGTCCGGGTTGGTGGCGGACATTGTCAGAGGACATGGCACTCGAATCGGTGAACTGGGAAGTGGCTGGGTGTTCAAGAACTCAGGAGGTCTCAGCAATGCAACATGCCTAAAGGAGGTATAAATCAATGACGAGCTCCCAAATAATTAACTTTATTTAGCGAACAACACAGGTATTTATATACCCAAAAAGGGTCACATAGAGTGACAATTGCATATGGGCATTCAACATGTTTTGTCAGTAAGGTTGACATAAGCATAAGAATTGAGAATGTAACGATAATGAAAACAGAGTTGAGATTAGGGTATGCTGCATTCAAGGGCTTTTGTCGGTTAAGATAAATTCTGTATTTATATGCGAGTTGCGAGTTGCATGTGCATTGCATACTACTACTGCTATTATTATTATTATTATTATTATTATTATTATTATTATTATTATTATTATTATTATTATTATTATTATAATCAAAGACAATCACGAACAAAATTTACCAGTTCATGTTTAGTCACAAGAGGCAATCATGCCAATCATACCGTTCTTAAAATATTTTATTTTTCCTTATTTCCTTTCCTCACTGGGTTACTTTCCCTGTTGGAGCCCCTGGGCTTATAGCATCCTGCTTTTCTAACTAGGGTTGTAGCTTAGCAAGTAATAATAATAATAATAATAATAATAATAATAATAATAAGTTCTTTTATCCGTTCCAAGGGGTCGTTTCTTTATCAAAGCTTTGGCAATGGGGAATAACTCCATTAAGACGTAATCTCAGTCCCTAGATTAGATGGCACGATTGCATATTGCTCTGCAACTGACAGATGACGTTATTCACTTACGATCCCCTTGACACCATTCTTGCAATTGATGAGAATTGGAATAGTTTCGATATTGATTCCTATAGGTTTCTGTTATTTCGTGGTCTAATAATCCGAAGGATATTATGAAGGATTTCGGAACTTTCCAAAGGAAATCTCGATATTGATTCCTAAATGTTACTGTTATTTCGTGGTCTAATAATCCGAAGGATATTATGAAGGATTTTGGAACTTTCCAAAGGAAATCTCGATATTGATTCCCATAGGTTCTTGTTATTTCGTGGTCTAATAATCCGAAGGATATTATGAAGGATTTTGAAACTTTCCGAAGGAAATCTTGATATTGATTTCTATAGGTTCCTGATATTTCGTGGTCTAATAATCCGAAGGATATTATGAAGGATTTCGGAACTTTCCAAAGGAAATCTCGATATTGATTCCCATAGGTTCTTGTTATTTCGTGGTCTAATAATCCGAAGGATATTATGAAGGATTTTGAAACTTTCCAAAGGAAATCTCGATATTGATTCCTATAGGTTCCTGTTATTTCGTGGTCTAATAATCCGAGGATATTATGAAGGATTTCGGAACTTTCCAAAGGAAATCTCGATATTGATTCCCATAGGTTCCTGTTATTTCGTGGTCTAATAAACCGAAGGATATGAAGGATCTTGGAACTTGCCAAAGAAAATATCGATTTTGATTCCTCTTGGTTCCTGTTATTTCGTGGTCTAATAATCTGAAGGACACTATAACGGTTTCGAAACTTGCCAAAGAAATATTTTAAGGAAATATATATTTGGATAGTTTTCCAAAAACCTTTTTGATCAGGGTTGTGGTGGCCGATGTGGTAACGTCCCTGACTGGTGAACGGTAGACTGGGGTTCGAGTGCTGCTCAAACTCGTTTGCTACTTTGGTCGCTATAACCTAACCGTCTTTCTGAGCCAAGGGTTGGGGTTTTGGGGAGCCCATAGGTCTATCTTTTGAGTCCTCAGCAGCCATTGTCTGGCCCTTCTTGGTCCAAGCTTAGGTGGAGAGGGAGCTTGGGTGGTGATCATATGTATATATGGTCAGTCTCTAGTATTTGTTCTGCTTGCTAGGGCAATGTCACTGTCCACTGCCTCTGCCATTCATGAGCAGCCTTCAAAGCCTTCTAACTAGTACAAACGTCGGAGTAGAAAGACTTTCTTTTCCATAACTTTTAAAAATGTTTTAGACTAACCGCAGAGATCTCTACATTAAATTGACAGTTATTCTGATATTGTCTAAAATATCTTTAGCCCCATTTAAAAACATTTCGTAGAAATAAAATCCGCGGTTGCATTCTATTTCAACATATATATTTTCCAGAAATTCAGTGAACCCGGTCAACCGATGCTTAATTATTACCTCATCTTATAGATAAATACTGTGACCTATATGTCCACATATTCCTCATGCTTGAAAGATTTCGTAATTGCTTCCTAAATGGATAAGATTAAAATGATATTTTAAGTTTAGAAACAATGTCAGAGAGGGGCAACCACCTATAGTCCATTTCTTTTAGCGATGCATATTTGCACCGACTCCCAGCTGTGCCCTTTTAGCTCGGAAAAGTTTTCGGGTCGCTGATTGGTTGGACGAGATAATTCCAACCAATCAGCGATCCGGAAACTTTTCCGAGCTAAAAGGGCACAGCTGGGAGTCGGTGCAAATATGCATCGCTAAAAGAAATGGACTATAGGGGCTAGACGCACCGTCAAAAAGCCCCTGTCCGCAGAGAAGCTCCGGGCAATCTAAAGAAGAAGAGAGGGGCGGTCAGATGCCGGAAGAATAGTAAGAAAAATATTTGTATCCATTCGAAGAGGTGCCCTTTTGGCTGGGAAAAGTTTTCTGCTAGCCGATTGTTTGGCCAAGATCATTCTAACCAATCAGCAAGTAAGAAACTTTTCATAGCTAAGATGGCACC
>NC_090739.1:123892992-123895492 GCF_036898095.1 Palaemon carinicauda
AGGGAAAGAGAGTTTTGAGTCATTGCTTAGAGCCATTATCCTGGTCATGAATTGTTACCCCGAGGCAAATTATTCGTTGTTTACACTTTGTTCGAGATACGGGTAAGGGATGTTAAGGATAATGTGGGAATAGAGTTCATTTAATGCAGGGGAATTTGAAACAATATAAATCGCTGATCATCATTCAGAAATCAGTATCATATTACCAAGGTCATTGCTGTAATGATTTCATTACCAGATTTGCGATAACAGTACTGCCATAATAAATTTGCTCCTAAAAATTTCGAAGACTAGATTCATTCTAAACGAGGCATTTCGTAGACATATTCAAACTTCCACAAAAATAAAGAAACATACAGAATATGAAATCAAAATAATAAACATATTTCAGAGTTCATTCCAACTAGAAAATCATATAAACAATAATCAGAGTTTGGATGAACTTCTCCAAATTAGAAGAAATAATTTGCATTTCAATTAATCAAGATCCTATTATTTGAGAGGTTTTTAGTAGAAAAAAATATGGATATTCACATAAAATGACGAACATATAATGAATAAACGAAGAATATAGTTCTCATCTCGTACCTTCTAAAAACAGAGAGAGAGAGAGAGAGAGAGAGAGAGAGAGAGAGAGAGAGAGGAGAGAGAGAGAGAGAGAGAGAGAGAAATGGATCCCGGTTTAGTATGTGGCCTACCTGGCTTGTTAGGTTAGGTTAGGTTAGGCCACATATTAAAACAAATAGAATTTCGTAGGCCATATTCGAAAGGTAGGCCACATACTAAACCGGCACCGAGAAATGAATGGTCAAGTTACCGATAGCGTTGGGTAAAGGGTGAAACTATAGCTGCATTTTCATCCAAAGTGATGTGGAATGTTATGTAAATCTACAATTTGTACGTTATGTAAATGTACCATTTGTAAGCGGAGTATGACATACCGTAAGCTTATCCCAAATATACGAGAATATGTCTAGACAGCATAGCTTATTGGGTTGGAAAAGAAAGACTGGAATTTAATAAACAATTAATCTTGCAGATTTGGGCGTTCATAACTGTATTACTGAAATGATTTTACAAGCATTATATCATTGTCACTTGAGGGAAATACACCGTTACACTGAAGGGGCCATGTTGTGTTTTCAAGGTTTTTAAATGTTTTCCAAATTAGAATATTTAATTTAGGTTTTTATCATCATGGTGCCGGAACTGGTAGAGAATTATCAGTATATCTTCTCTTATACTGCTGGATTTCCATATTGTTTCTGATATTCGGCCAAAAAAAAAAAAGCATGCCATCTATGAATAATCTCATATAGAATTCAATTTTGGTTTGAAATTGGCCACGAACCCCTGTCAGGGTTAAAGAAACGGGAAGTTGGATCAGTAACCTCAATCTTCAGGACCTGCTTAACTATTCTGGTTCAACAACTCCAAAGACACACACACACACACACACACACACACACACACACACATATATATATATATATATATATATATATATATATATATATGTATATATATACGTATATATATGTATATATATACGTATATATATATATATATATATATATATATATATATATATATATATATATATATATATATATATAGATAGATAGATACATACATACATACATACATACATACATACATACATTCACATATATATATATATATATATATATATATATATATATATATATATATATACATATATATATATATATATATATATATATATATATATATATATATATATATATATATATATATACATACATACATACATACACACACATAGATATATATATATATATATATATATGTATGTATATATATACATATATATATATATATATATATATATATATATATATATATATATATATATATATATATATATATATATGTATATATATATAACAAATTCAGCCATTTCTAATTCCCCAGCAGGACAAAGGCCTGACGCATGTCCTTTTTGGGGATTCATGTCTGGAGTTTAGCCAGTTTTCATCACCACTCTTGCCACTGTGGGTTGGTGGTGGTACGAAACATTAGTTTGATCCCTTTTAGCAAACCAATGTAGTATGAGTGGCTCTGACTAAAGTAGCTTTGTTGATTATGGCCATATACAAATCCTTTCACCACCTTAAGGTATCTCCTCTTAGAGAGTGACAGTGGCGAGCTTCATACGTGTCAGAAACCAGAGTTGGTTGAAATTATTGATGATGAGCAAGTGAACATCCCAGACAGAGAACCAAAGTCATATGCAATCATCATTCAAGGATTAGCACTCATCAGTGCCTTACCTCACAGTGCTTCAAAG
Organism: Palaemon carinicauda; assembly: GCF_036898095.1. Classification (NCBI taxonomy): domain Eukaryota; kingdom Metazoa; phylum Arthropoda; class Malacostraca; order Decapoda; family Palaemonidae; genus Palaemon; species Palaemon carinicauda. Next base: position 123,895,325 of record NC_090739.1, read on the forward strand.
ACAATTTATGACTATGCTAAAGAAGATATCCTCCCAAAAGTGGAATACGGTGGCATCAGGTGCAAGCAGGTGGATGTAATCTTTGATGTATAAAAGAAATCAAGTCTGAAATCCGTGACAAGGTTGGAAAAGGGGACAAGGAAGCAGAAGAAGAGGGACAGGAACAAG
>NC_090739.1:123900492-123912992 GCF_036898095.1 Palaemon carinicauda
CATGAACATGGATATCTTTTTCGTGATCATTCACCCACTTTCATCTACCTTGTCACGTCATTGTTCTCTCTCTCTCTCTCTCTCTCTCTCTCTCTCTCTCTCTCTCTCTCTCTCGTTTCAATCTTATGAAATATTTCATTTATTTTTATCATATGATTCTGACGTGGATATCTTTTTCGTTTTCATTCATCCCCTTTCACATACCTTGTCACGTCATTGTTCTCTCTCTCTCTCTCTCTCTCTCTCTCTCTCTCTCTCTCTTTCTCTCTCTCTCTGTATATATATATATATATATATATATATATATATATATATATATATATATATATATATATATATATATATATATATCTTTTCATATAATTCTGTGTTCTCTCTACCTTTCTCAATTATGTTACTTTCACTCTATATTAATTCTAAAAAATTATCTTCAAATTTTTTATTAGCGAATATTTATTTTTTGTAAAGTCACTTTGCCTATCTGACATCTTCCCCATATATTACTTTTATCTATAAAAACAAAGACTTGAATACTAATTTAGATACAGACAACAAAAACCCTGAATTAATTCAGAGGCGGTTCCTGTTTGTCAAATAAATATCTGCTGAAAGACCTTATCTAATTTACATAAATTCTTGAGGACGAAAACTGTTTAAGAGAAATTACCAACTACGTTCTCTCTTAGCAAGAAAAACTCTTTGATATTTTCATAACTGCGATATGATATATAATATGGTATACTGTATGGTGCATTAAAAGTTATAATATGATATAATTTAGATAATATTTGGAATCTTTAATTATGAAAATGTATTTCAATATCCTGATCTATTCTATTTTTATTGTTTGAGTTTATTAAGAGTTTAATTAATATCGAAACATTTGACAAATTTATATCCAATGTTAAACATATTACATAATTTTCTCTTTTAAAATGCATTAAGAGTAACTTTTACTGAAAATATTTTTTTCATCGAAAACTATTTTAGAATTAACTTACAACTCAGAATTATTCATAAAATTTCTTTGTTTTGAAAATTTCAAAAGAGCCTCTCTTTCAACAGTGGTACTATGATGCTAAAATTTTCTAAGATTATCATTTTCAAATAATCAAATATATAAAAAAAAGATAATAGGTACAGGAATTGAAATATAAGAAATATTGAGATTAATGTCCATTGAAAATTAAAAGTTGGGATTTACAAAAAAATCTGTCTTGGGTTAGAGTTCTCTTGCTTGAGGGTACACTCAGGCACACTATTCTATCTAATTTCTCTTCCTCTTGTATTGTTAATGTTTTTATAGTTTATATAGGAAATATTTATTTTAATGTTATTACTCTTCTTAAAATATTTCATTTTTCCTTGTATCCTTTCCTCACTGGGCTATTTTCCCTGTTGGGGCCCCTGGGCTTATAGCATCCTGCTTTTCCAATTAGGGTTGTAGCTTAGCAATTAATAATATTAATAATAATAATAATAATAATAATAATAATAATAATAATAATAATAATAATAATAATGATAATAATAATAATCGAAAATTATGAGAACAAAAGCGAGAAGAAACCAATAAAACTGAACGAATAAATAACACGGAGATAATCTTAATCAAACCAAGAGTTGGCTTCTGCCGAAAATGTCACTCTTCTAGAAGAAGAAGAAGAAGAAGAAGAAGAAAAAGAAGAAGAAGAAGAAGAAGAAGAAGAAGAAGAAGAAGAAGAAGAAGAAGAAGAAGAAGAAGGAGAGTAGGAGGAGGAAATGTAATTTTCCACGTCCCTGAAATTGGAAATCGTTGAAAGCGTTATATATCATTCACGGCCCCTTTTTGGGTGTTAAGATCTCTCGTCATGGCTAACAGAATAGACTTTGCAAGAGAGAGAGAGAGAGAGAGAGAGAGAGAGAGAGAGAGAGAGAGAGAGAGAGAGATATAAGTCTGTAGTATCTTCAATACCTATAATATATACACAAGAATCTGTGTATAAAATGAATTTTATTTTTTCACCTAATTGAATGAATAAATGTGCATAGTTACAATCACAGGAGAGAGAGAGAGAGAGAGAGAGAGAGAGGAGAGAGAGAGAGAGAGAGAGAGAGAGAGAGAGAGAGAGGTGATTTAGCCTGTAATGAGAGAGAGAGAGAGAGAGAGAGAGAGAGAGAGAGAGAGAGAGAGAGAGAGAGAGAGAGATAGATAGAGAGAGAGAGAGGTGACTTAGCCTGTAATGAGAGAGAGAGAGAGAGAGAGAGAGAGAGAGAGAGAGAGAGAGAGAGAGAGATAAGTCTGTAATATCTACAATACCTATGATAGGAAAATGTTATCGTTATTATGTTAATATATGACTTATTAAGCAGTATGTAATTTCACTTTACATACCTCACCCATTACAGACATACAATTATCCTAATAGACACGAAATTAAATTCCTTTTTCTCAACAAATGTTTAATGACAAACAGAGTTAAGTAAAGAAAGTGAGGGAAATAAACAATACTAAACTAATTGTTGGATTAATTAATTGTTATTGAACTCCCGAATTGATATTGGCACACAAACGCAGATAAATACAAACATACACAAATCCACACAATCACAATCACATACACAGAAACACTCACACGACCAAGACCAGAAACTGCTCACTATTTCAGCGGTAGAATTCAGTTTTGCGTTTATATATGATATATCTGTTTTGACGTTGTTAATAGTTTATATATGACATATCTGTTTTGACGTTGTTAATAGTTTATATATGACATATCTGTTTTGACGTTGTTAATAGTTTATGTAAGACATATCTGTTTTGACGTTGTTAATAGTATATATATGACATATCTGTTTTGACGTTGTTAATAGTTTATATATGACATATCTGTTTTGACGTTGTTAATAGTTTATATAAGACATATCTGTTTTGACGTTGTTAATAGTTTATATATGACATATCTGTTTTGACGTTGTTAATAGTTTATATATGACATATCTGTTTTGACGTTGTTAATAGTTTATATAAGACATATCTGTTTTGACGTTGTTAATAGTTTATATATGACATATCTGTTTTGACGTTGTTAATAGTTTATATAAGACATATCTGTTTTGACGTTGTTACTGTTTTTAGAATGATTTATTGTTAATTTGTTCTCATCTTTTATTTATTTCCTTATTTACTTTCCTCACTGGGCTATTTTTCCCAATTGGAGCCCTTGGGCTTATTGTTACTGTTTTTAGAATGATTTATTGTTAATTTGTTCTCATCATTTATTTATTTCCATATTTACTTTCCTCACTGGGCTATTTTTCCCTATTGGAGCCCTTGGGTTATAGCATCTTGCTTTTCCAACTAGGATTGTAGCTTGGCTAGTAATAATAATAATAATAATAATAATAATAAAAGATAACCAGAAACTTATAACTGTGTAGTGATTATCGTAATAACAATAACAACAACAATAATAATAATAATAATAATAATAATAATAATAATAATAATAATAATAATAATAATAATAATAATAATAATAAAAGATAACCGGAAACTTATAACTGTGTAGTGATTATGGTAATAACTAAGCGCTATCAAAATTCGAATGTTTCCTATGCTAATCATATATCTCTTGATGGTACTGCGCTATAAAGACTCACATCTTTTATCCCTTTCTTTCCATACAAACTAATTTCCTCCTTCACCTTATCTCACCATCTAATTTAGACCCCTTCTTAATCTTCTCCCTCTACCAGGTTCCTCTGAAGTCCTCCTCACTCACTCCTCACCATCCATCCTCAACGCGTGCCCAAAACATAGGTGGGGATTGGGCCTTGAGTATTTAATGATATTTAAGTTTGGACTACGTGGAACGGTTGGATATTTTACCTACATGACTATCACCAGGCAAACACCCTGCGTATTATTATTATTATTATTATTTACTAAGCTACAATCCTATTTGGAAAAGCAAGATGCTATAAGCACAGGGGCCCCAACAGGGAAAATAGCCCAGTGAGGAAAGGAAACAAGGAAAAATAAAATATTTAAAAAATAGTAAGAACATTAAAAATAAATATTCCCTATATAAACTATAAAAACTTTAATAAAACAAGAGGAAGAGAAATTAGATAGAATAGAGTGCCTGAGTGTACCCTCAAGCAAGAGAACTCTAGCCCAAGACAGTGGAAGATCATGGTACAGAGGCTATGGCACTATCCAAGACTAGAGAACAATAGTTTGATTTTGGAGTGTCCTTCTCCTAGAAGAGCAGCTTATCATAGCTAAAGAAGTATTACTTTAGAGTATTACCCTTTTGGTATATAGCTTTTGGACTTTCCACGCAAGCAGAAAGCATACTCTACTTGGTTACACACACACACACACACACACACACACACACACACGGGGGGAGGGGGGGGGGTGGCAAACGCGACTGATCCGGTTCCAGCATCCATTTCGAATGATTTCATCTCCAGCTATTAATAAGCCATCCAGTTTTCAAAGCCTTACACTATTTCGCCCTCCACTCAATCCATAAAACGAATAATAACCCGGAGTCCTTTTGAAGTTGTAATGAATTTTCGATTAGGTCATATGTGTGACCTATCGGCATTTCAGTAAACGTTTGCTCTGCTGGAATGGGAGTTGCTGACCTGGATTAGTGTTTAGGTTTGTATATATTAACTTGGGTTTTGATTCGTCCATATTTCCTGTTCGTTTGCTACGTTTTTCGAAGTTTACTTTTTTTCCTGTCTTGATATTCCGATTGGAGGACTGTAATGGACACTGTGACTTAGTACTTGTAAATTTTATATATCCTTTGAATATAAATATAAGATAATGTTAACAATAACACTATTATTATTATTATTATTATTATTATTATTATTATTATTATTAGGAATAATGATACTATTACTATTATTACTACTAATGTTACTACTACTATTAGTAGGCATACTACTACTACTACTACTACTGCTACTACTACTACTACTACTACTACTACTACTACTACTACTAATAGTAATAATAATAATAATAGTAATAATAATAATAATAACAATAATGATAAAGAAGAAGAAGAAGAAGAAGAAGAAGCTGGTACCTCTACCCATAATATTTCGCCCATCGCAATTACCCTCTTTTGCCCTCTCGCTTCTCCCCGTTCTCAATACTTAATTGCTCTTCATAATTCCCCTCCTTTCCTTCCTTATTCTTCTTGTTACTAATCTTATTTTTTTTCCTTCCCAATTCCTCTTACTCTCTGTCTATACTCATATCCATGCATTTTTCTTTCCTCCTTTATTTTTTAATATTTTCTTTTAATTCTATTTAACAAATACCTAAAATGGATTTATCAACCCCTTTAACTGGCTTCAGAAATCAACCTAATGTGGACATATAAATAGATATATATAAGTTCTCTTTTGGGTGCCATCATTATCACGGACATTATTATTATTATTATCATTATTATTATTATTATTATTATTACTTGCTGAGCTACTAACCTAGTTGGAAAAGTAGGATGCTATAAGCCAAAGGGATCCAACAGGGAAAATAGCCCAGTGAGAAAAGGAAACAAGGGAAAATAAAATATTTCAAGAACAGTAACAACATTAAAATAAATATCTTCTATGTAAACTATAAAAACTTTAACAAAACAAGAGTAAGAGAAATAAGATAGAATAGTGTGCCCGAGTGTACTCTCAAGAAAGAGAACTCTAACCCAAGACAGTGGAAGACCATGGTACAGAGGCTATGGCACTACCCAAGACTAGAGAATAATGGATTGATTTTGGAGTGTTCTTCTCCAAGAAGAGCTGCTTACCATAGCTAAAGAATCTCGTCTACCATTACCAAGAGGAAATTGGCCACTGAAGAAGAATTGTTTGGTAATCTCAAGTGTTGTCAGGTGTATGAGGACAGAGGAGAACATGTAAAGAATAAGCCAGAATATTCGGTGTGTTTGTAGGCAAAGGGAAAACGAAACCATAACCAGAGAGAAGGATCCAATGAAGTACTGTCTGGCCATTCAAAGGACCCCATTACTCTCTAGCGGTAGTATCTCAATGGGTTGCTTTGTCTATATATATATAATTTAAACTACATATACAGGAAAGCGTGATCCGGAGGTACTGCCTAGGTAATTTTGATTAGTATGCAACGTTATTCTCGCGTATTGCAGAAGGAATTCATCAGGTTTCTCCTTGCCAGTGAATCGATAACAGGATTCCCCTAAATAGATCTTATACATATCCTGCAGGGAACCGTGGAATTAAGAAATTGATCAAGGACTAAATAATAAATAAGATTATAGTGAGTTTTTCAAGAAGTAAACTATACTCAATTTTTTTTTTAATGCACATTTGCACTGACTCGCAGCGGTGTCCTTTTAGCTCAGAAAAGTGTCCTGCTATCTGATTAGTTAGAATTATCTTGTCCAACCAATCAGCGAGCAGAAAACTTTTCCGAGCTAAAAGGGCACCCCTGCGAGTCCGTGCAAATCTGCCTCACTAAAAAGAATTTACTATAGTGTCTACGAAGAACTTAAAAAATGCAACTTTAGGATTTGCATATCAGTGAATTCTGCAAATTGTCTATCTGAAAAAAAAAAATATACAATTCTTAAGGTTGAAACAAAACTGGATGTCAACAAATAAATATTGCATGAAGAATCCCTTTCCTATTGAAGTCAATGTGGATAAATCTAAGGATAAAATTGTGGATGAATCCTACAATAGAATTGTGGATGAATCCGAGAATAGAATTGTGGATGAATCCGAGAATAGAATTGTGGATGAATCCGAGAATAGAATTGTGGATGAATCCAAGGATAGAATTGTGAATGAATCCAAGACTAGAATTGTGGATGAAGCCAAGGATAGAATTGGGGATGAATCCAAGACTAGAATTGTGGATGAAGCCAAGGATAGAATTGTGGATGAATCCGAGGATGGAATTGTGTATGAATCCAAGGATAGAATTGGGGATTAATCCAAGACTAGAATTGTGGATGAATCCTAGAATACAATTGTGGATGAATTCAAGGCTAGAATTGTTGATGAAGCCAAGGATAGAATTGGGGATGAATCCGAGGATAGAATTGTAAGTTAACGAATTTGAAAAAGAAAAAAAAAATTTTATTACTGATTTTTATATCTTTTTTTTTTTTTTTTTTTTTTTTTTTTTTTTTTTTTACATGTCTCTGTGAATATTTATTTCAAAGTAAAGTTTATTTAAAACCTAATAACTGAATAGATGCTTTTGTAATGAACAGTTATTTCAAGAAAATACGAGTGATTAAATATAAACGTCTTTATATTTTTCCATTTTCCAGTAAACAGCAATCCAATTCTTTAAGCTACATTATCGTGAATAAACAGCAAGACATTTCCCTAATCTCTGGTGGAAAATGGTCACATAATTAAATCAGCTAAAAGGGAAAATTCTCGTATTTTAGATGAGAATTATTGAAACGTGCGTTGTTAATTTAAAACAAGTTAAAAGGAAAAAGGGGAAAATGAAGATATTAAGTTTTTTTTTAAAATTCAATCTAGTAAAAACACATAATTACAAAGCAGCATAAATATATGAATATTAATGAATGAAAGCATTCATAAAAATTAAAATTCAAAGCGAATAAAACAAAATGCCTTTTCCTTTATCAAAGGGAGACTGTAATCAGTGAGCGTAGGAGATAAAACTAAAAAGACAAAAAAGAAATTTATCCTAATGCTATCTAAAGCAGAAGAAAAGACGTGGAACGCAAACGCCGCTTTCAGAGAGAAAGGGGGACGCTAAACACTGGGGAATAAGTAACCCCGAGCACAATAAAGGACAAAGCGAGACACGACTGAATGTAAACAATGGCTTGAGGGGAGAGGTGGGGGAAAGGGGCCGAATTGTGAGATCAGATATGTAGAGGATTAGAGCGAAATTAGATGTCACCACAGAGAGAGAGAGAGAGAGAGAGAGAGAGAGGGAGAGAGATTATGATTGAAAAACTAAAATACTTCCGAATAATACAACAACAATAATAAGAATAGGGAAGTGAGGAATATGAGGAAAGGAAGAGTACCCCTGGATACAATCCAGTTTATAGCTCAAAGGCAGGTACTCGGGATGGGAAAGATTTAGGAAATAGGGAGAAAGAGAAGTACAGGAGGAGAATAAAAGAGAGGGGCAGACCCTCTTGCGATATTAGGGAATTGGTATTATTATTTTACACTTCCGAATCCTATTTGGTGAAATGGGACGTCGTGAATTGTGATACAGAATGAATCAAGGAAATGTCTTATGTGGAAGAAAAGCAAAAGGAAGTGTAATTCGGAAATACTCAAAATGAAGTATTATTATTATTATTATTATTATTATTATTATTATTATTATTATTATTATTATTATTATTATTAGCTAAGCTACAACTCTAGTTGGAAAACAGGATGCTATAAGCTCAAGGGCTCCAACAGAGAAAAAAGCCCAGTGAGGATAAGACATAAGAAAACAGTATGCCTGAGTGGGTCCTCAAGTAAGAGAACTCTAACCCAAGACCATGGTACAAAGACTTTGAGACTACTCAAGACTAGAGAGCAATGGTTTGACTTAGGAGCGTTCTTCTCCTAGAGGAGCTGCTAACCATAGCCAAATAGTCTCTTCTACCCTTACCAGGTGGAAAGTGGCAGCTTAACAATTATAGTGTAGTAGTTAACCTCTTACGTGTAGAACTGTTTGGTTATCTTAGTGTTGTCAGGTGTATGAGGAAAGAGGAGAGTGTGCGAAGAATAGGCCAAACTATTCAGTGTATGTGTAGGCAAACTAAAATGAGCCCTAACCAGAGAGGGATCCAGTGTAATGCTATCTGGGGAGTCAAAGGATCTAATAATCCTCCTGGCCAACTTACCACCTACTAATAGAGGAGAAGGAGGAGAAAGGATAGAGAAGGACTTGGAAACGCCAAGATTGATTCTCACGTCTCGTGTCCATGTCGACGCTTTTCGTCGATGTCCGTGGCAAGGCAATCAGCAACACGTCTCAAATCACCTAAGTGCAATCTTCAGGTAGATATTACTTATTTGTTTCAATATAGCAAATTCAAATTCAAATTAAAAAAAGTTTATTGACATATAGATACATCAAATGGGATGTATTAGCATGCTAATGCATCCCCAACAAAACTTATTACAATGCTCCTTTATCTATTCTAGTGAAACCTAGGAAACTTGTTAACAATTTTGTTTGCGATATTATTATTTAAGACAAAGCAAACTTGCTCAGTAACACTATTAATAGAAACATTTGTAAATTCCCTAAGTTTATCACATTCTAACGTTTCAATATAGCCGAGGAATGTAGCCTCAATGTATAGACCGTGGTTGTTGCATTATTTACATTAGAATGTAAGAGGATACAATTTGGAATTTATCTGGTTTTTAATACTATAAAACCGGTGCTTTGAAAACATTATCGTTATTTCATGAAACATACGTATAATGATTTTCTCCCTTTTTTTATTTGTTTTGTGGTGAGAGATACTCAGATTGTAGATATTGTTGCGTGTAAAGATTCATTAGTTATGAAAGTGAAAATACTTAATACCAAATTCTCTCATAAATAGCATATATTTGGGGCTTGTGCCTTGTGACAAGAGCCCCTTACTTGGCTGTAAATGCCGGGCAATGTAAACAAACAAACGAGCGTATGTAATTTACACATAAAAACTTTCAACTCGATGATTTAACTTTAATTTGGATACAACTATAGTCCATTTCTTTTAGCAATGCATATTTGCACCGACTCGCGGTGGTGCCCTTTTAGCTCGGAAAAGTTTCCGGATCGCTGATTGGTTGGACAAGATAATTCTAACCAATCAGCGATCAGGAAAATTTTCCGAGCTAAAAGGGCACCGCCGCAAGTCGGTGCAAATATGCATCGCTAAAAGAAATGGACTATAGAATATAAATACTATATTTTCCTTAGATATTGCTTTGCTTCAGAAAATTAATTTTAATTATGCCTTATCACAATCATAAAGAGCTATTTTTCCTGTCTATTTTCATCATTGTTTTATGATTAATCAGCATTTGCGAGTTATTGGATAGGTGAGTTTTTTTTAGTGTTAGCACATCAAAAGCAAATATACAAAGCGCTTTTGGTGGCAATATGAATTCGCATTAGTTAATTGCCAAAGAGAAAAAAAATTGACCGTAGGCTGTTTCCACTAAATCTGTAAGATCTGTTTGCTGGTTTTCTTCTAAAGCTGCATCGGGTCTAATTATTGTTATTATAACCCCCTAATAAGTCAATAAATTACAAAGCAAGCCACCCGTTGAGATACTACCACTAGAAAGTTTCGGCTTTTTTGACTGGCCCGACAATACTACATTTGATCCTTCTCTCTGGTTACGGTTCATTTTATTTTTGCCTACACATAAACCGAATAGTCTGGACTATTCTTTACATATTCTCCTCTGTCCTCATACACCTGACAACACTGAGATTACAAACAATTCTTCTTCACCCAAGGGGTTTACTACTGCACTGTAATTGTTCAGTGGCCACTTTCCTCCTGCTAAGGTTAGAAGAGACTCTTTAGCTATAGTAAGCAGCTCTTTTAGTAGAAGGACACTCCAAAATAAAACCATTGTTCTCTAGTCTTGGGTAGTGCCATAGTCTCTGTACCATGGCCTTCCACTGTCTTGGGTTAGAGTTCTTTTGTTTGAGGGTACACTCGGGCACACTATTCTATCCAATTTCTCTTCCTCTTGTTTTGTTAAAGTTTATATAGTTTTTAAATGAGATATTTATTTTAATGTTACTCTTCTTAAAATATTTTACTTTTCCTTTGTTCCTTTCCTAAGTGGGCGGTTTTCCTTGTTAGAGCCCTTGGGCTTATAGCATCCTGCTTTTCCAAACTAGGGTTGTAGCTTAGCAAGTAATAATAATAATAATAATGTAAAGAATATAGTGTAATTATAAAGAATGTAAAAACGAACGATGATGAATGTGCAGTTTTATAGTAACCTTGAACAATATGTGGTAGAGAATTATTTGAGAAAATTGCCCCAAAATGTGGATTAGATAACTATTATTATTATTATTATTATTATTATTATTATTATTATTATTATTATTACTTGCCAAGCTACAACCCTAGTTTGGAAAAGCTGAATGCTACAAGCCCAGGGACCCTAACAGGGAAAATAGCCCAGTGAAGAAAGGAAACAAGGAAAAATGAAACATTATAAAAAACAGTAACAGCATTAAAATAAATATATCCATATATAGCAACAGGACGACAAATTCATTATATTACTATGAAGAAAAGCACCATAAGGTGTAAAATTATTCCAATACTGCTAACATGTTTGAAAAAACGGGGTAAAAAAAAAAAGTCTAGTATTCCCTGCTTCACTCCATTTAACACTGCGAAAAAAAAAAAAAAAAAAAAAAAACACACTCTAATCTGGCAGTCTAGGTACATTCTCACAATTCCTCAGAGGAATTTTTTCATATAAAATTTCAACGGTTGTTAGAATTTTTTTTTTCCTTTATAAACAAAGTTATTCCAGTTTTGATATGTAGAAATGTTCTTCGTTACTGAACTCATTAGCGCTATGTTTTAAATATAATAAAAGCACATCGCATGATAAAATTTGACTATGTTATATCCAAATATTTATTATTTCTTTTTTCATCCCGTCACTTTTGTTTTTGTTTATAACGATGTGTTTTTTTTTACTTTGTAAAATTATTTATATACGTTCACCAAAATGCTGAAATTTCTTTTATCATTTTACTGAATATAAATGATTTTTATGAATATTTGTATGCAGATTTGTTAGGCTCCATCATATATATATATATATATAAATATATATATATACATACATATATATATATATATATATATATATATATATATATATATATATATATATATATATATATATATATATATATACGTATATATATATACACGTATATACATATATATGTATATATATACGTATATATATATATATATATATATATATATATATATATATATATATATATATATATATATACTGCATACATACATATTTATATATGCATACTATATATATATATATATATATATATATATATATATATATATATATATATATATATATACAGTATATATATGTATATATATACATATATATATGTATATTTATGTATATGTATATATATATATATACATATATATATATATATATATATATATATATATATATATATATATGCCATGGATATTAACTTGATGGTTTTGATGTACAATTATGATTGGCATCTAGGTTTTACTTCATTTCCTTTTAGTGACTGAAAATTTATATGAAGAAGACTGCATAGGTACTTATTTAATGGGCAATGGAAAGTAGAAATGATTTTAAAAAGGTAGAAGGGAAAATTAAAACCAAGTACAAAGTTTCGAATGCTTCTAAAATTACGATGTAAAATTATCTTAACGTAAGTACTAGCAAAAGGC
>NC_090739.1:123927992-123929930 GCF_036898095.1 Palaemon carinicauda
CTCAAAACCGCCACCTATTTATCAGCAGAATTCACAGAGAAAATGAACACGTATAATATATTTTGTAACAAAAAAAAATGGAAGCATATATTTTCGCTCGTAATATTGCTTAAATGTTATAAAACTTGGATTTGGGAGTATTTGAAAATTATTTCTATTTGCTGAACTAATCTTTATATATGTATTTGTATTTATGTATATATGATTAGGTTACCAATAGTGCTAAACGCTGCTAAGCAATAGTAATTATAAACTCTAGATGAATTTGAAAATATAATATTGAATATGGTAATCAAAAGTTTTTCTTGCAATCTTCTTCTTCTTCTTCTTCTTATATATTATTATTATTATTTAACTATCATCTATTCTTTCCTTTTTCAGTATTGATAGTGTCCTGGGGGAAGGAGGTCCTGATCCCCCCACCCCCCCTGATCACCGACCAGCCATATTTCGACTCGTCAATGAGAACTAACCAGACAGCTCACGTCGGCCGCCAAGCTGAACTGAGGTGTCGCGTGCATTCTATAGGGAACAGAACGGTGAGAATAATCTAGTTGTTTTTCCGTATCCTACACTGTTAAAAAAAAAATCCTAAATAAAAAAAAAAAAAAAAAAAAAAACCGTATCCTATACTGTTAAAAAACAGTATCCTACTTGGTTTAAAAAAAACACGTATCCTACACTGTTAAAAAATCCGTATCCTACACGGTTTAAAAAAACCGTATCCTATACTGTTAAAAAAACCGTATCCTACACTGTTAAAAACCGTATCCTACACTGTTAAAAAAAACCGTATCCTATACTGTTAAAAACAAACTGTATCCTACACTGTTAAAAGAAATCGTATCCTACATTGTTTAAAAAAAACCGTTTCCTGCACTGTTAAAAAAAACCGTATCCTACACTGTTAAAACAAACGTATCCTATACTGTTAAAAACAAACCGTATCCTACACTGTTAAAAAACCGTATCCTACACTGTTAAAAAAAACCCGTATCCTATACTTAAGAAAAAAAAAAAAAAAAACTAGGGAACAGGACGGTAAGAATAATCTTATTGTTTTCCGTATCCTACTCTGTTAAAAAAAACCGTATCCTACACTGTTAAGAAAACCGTATCAAACACTGTTAAAAAGAAACCGTATCCTACACTGCTAAAAAAAACCGTATTTTACACTGTCAAAAAAAATTTTTCCTCCACTGTTAAAAACAAACTGTATCCTACACTGCTAAAAAAACCGTATCTTACACTGTTAAAAAAAAACCATATCCTACACTGTTAAAAGAACCCGTATCCTACACTGTTAAAAACAAACCGTATCCTACACTGTTATAAAAACAAAAAACGTATCCTACATTGTTAAAAAAACCCGTATCCTACAATGTTAAAAAACCATATCCTACACTATTAAAAACAAACCGTATCCTACAATATTAAAAAAACCGTATCCTATACTGTTAAAAAAACCGTATCCTACACTCTTAAAAAAAACCTAATTAGGGAGCAGAACGGTAAGAATAATCTAGTTGTTTTCCGTATCCTACTCTTAAAAAACCGTATCCTACACTCTTAAAAAAATCGTATCCTACAGTTTAAAAAAAAACCGTATCCTACACTCTTAAAAAAAAAACCTAAATAAGGAACAGGACGGTAAGAATAATCTAGTTGTTTTCTGTATCCTACGCTGTTAAAAAACCCAGTAATTTTAATCCGAAATTCTCCATAAAAAACATACTGTTCTCAGCCGTATTTCAGTAAAATAAAAGCGACCGTAATATCACTCCTTTACGTCAATATATCCGTTTTTAAAACGGTAAATGCCTGACTACATTTAATAGTTTTTTTTTTTTTTTTTTTACTGCTAATTTTCACAGTGTATTCTCTCTCCGTTATGTCATAAATCCATTACATAAATGCCACATATATATTTATACAGTT
>NC_090739.1:123930430-123932930 GCF_036898095.1 Palaemon carinicauda
AGAGGCGAATCATGGAAGAGGTATTCTATCATGTAAATTTCATTCCCACTAATGCATTCCCACTGGGAATGGGGACAGAACGGTTGAAAGGGGAAGAAGAGTCTGAATGGAGGAAGAGAATGCTTGCAGTTGGAAGAAAATGACTGGATAACGAAGATTCAAGGTAGGGGAAGATACTTGAAGTAGGAAGATAAAGGGTGGATGACGAAGATACTGATATTATTATTATTATTATTATTATTATTATTATTATTATTATTATTATCACTTGCTAAGCTACAACCCTTGTTGGAAAAGCAGGATGCTATAAGGCCAGGGGCTCCAACAAGGAAAATAGCCCAGTGAGGAAAGGAAAAAAGGAAAAATAAAATATTCTAAGAAGAGTAACATTAAAATAAATGTCTCCTATATAAACTATATAAACTTAAACAAAACGAGAGGAAAAGAAATTAGATAAAATAGTGTGCCAGAGTGTACCCTCAAGCAAGAGAACTCTAATCCAAGACAGTGGAAGATAGGATAAATTTACTATTTAGTACTGTATCAAGGATGACCTTCGATCAAAGGGATTAACCGGTGATGAGGTGTGGGACAGAGGTAGATGGAGTTAGCTGAGCAGAAACATCGACCCCACATACTTACTTTTACTTTTACGGGTTTATTTCTCGCCGTCCATCAGACACTAAAGGTCTGTTCAGGCGGGCCTTGGTGTGTGAAAAAATAATTTCTTTCCAGTTAATATTTTGTTCTGTATCGTTATCAGTTATTTCGCTAGCATTTGTATTCAGGCTTAATAGTTTTCAGGTCACTATTATAACACTTTCTAAAAAGATAAGTCTTCAGGTTTTTCTTGAAACCTGCCACATTATTGCTATTCTTGACATCGAGTGGAAGGTCGTTAAAGAGTCTCGGTGCAGCATAACTGAACGTTCTTCCTCCTGTTGCATGATTCACACTAATTTCGAATAGAAGTGGGAAAAGATGTAGACAAAGAAGAATTTAGAACAATATTTACCTTTTATATATTGCCTTCTATTCCAGATGTCAGCTTATTAACGCAACGAACAATTCGAACACTGAACACATACGAACCATTAGAGAGACTAAAGAGGCTCCCAACACCAATATAGTTCAATCACAACGAATCCAGTCAGCTGACTACCACTCAGACAATCCCCCTTCACTAACAACAACACCACGTGACCTGACGTTACTGTGACGTCACGTAAACAACACGTTTCTTCACTAGTTATTATATTGTCTATTTACTTATTATAAAAATCTCTTAATGTTTTTTACTTTACTTTTACTTTGATGGCTGCTTTTCCGGTCCCATGCAGCAGGAGAACCCCGCTCTCATAATCCTCTCTATATACCGGTATCTATATAACAATCTTTTCTAATACTCTACTTCTACACTTGATAACCTTTCAACTATCATACTATACTATTCTAAATATTCTAAATACTCTTAGAATAAACCATCAAAATAAATACTTCTAACCAACCAGGATGAAGATTCTAGAGGCAGGGAAAATGCATAAAGAAGGATAAAAGTAGTAAAAAGAAGAGCAAGATGCTGAGAGAAGAAGGAAGATGAAGGATAGAAGATAGAGATAAATACTCTTGGAATAAATCATCAAAATAAATCCTTCTAACTAATCAGGATGAAGATTCTAGAGGCAGGGGAAAATGCATGAAGTAAGATGAAAGTAGTAAAAAGAAGAGCGAGATGCTGATAGAAGAAGCAAGATGAAGGATAGAAGATAAAGATACTGGCAGTAGGATGAAGATGCTGGGAATCAAAAAAAAAAAAAAAAAAAGCCTTGAGTAGTATGAATTGGTTATCAAGGAGGAAGCAGATGCTTAGGAAACTAAAGTTATCCTTAAAAGGAAGGTAAAGGAAGAAAGAAGATGATGACTAAATTATTATTATTATTATTATTATTATTATTATTATTATTATTATTATTATTATTATTATTACTAGCCAAGCTACAACCGTAGTTGGAAAAGCAAGATGCTATAAGCCCAATGGCTCCAATAGAGAAAAATAGCCCAGTGAGGAAAGGAAATAAGGAAATAAATAAATGATGAGAACAAATTAACAATAAATCATTCTAAAAACAGTAATAATGTCAACACAGATATGCCATATATAAACTATTAACAACATCAAAATAGATCTGTCATATATAAACTATAAAAAGACTCATGTCTGACTGGTCGAAATAAAAAAAAATTGCTGCAACTTTGAACTTTTTGAAGTGTTACTGATTCAACTACCCGATTAGGAAGATCATTCCACAACTTCACAGCTGGAATAAAACCTTCTAGAATACTGTGTAGTATTGAGCCTCATGATGGAGAAGACCTGGCTATAAAGGAAATAAATATAATGAGTAGGCTAAAAGACCTCAGGAGTCGTAAGTCGTCGGGAAAAGGAAGATTATACAGTGAGTAGGGAAGAAAATATCGAGAGAAGGAAGACTTGACAAGA
>NC_090739.1:123950430-123953807 GCF_036898095.1 Palaemon carinicauda
GTTTCCTGATCGCTGATTGGTTAGAATTATCTTGTCCAACCAATCAGCGATCAGGAAATTTTTCCGAGCTAAAAGGGCACCGCTGCGAGTCGGTGCAAATATGCCATGCTAAAAGAAATTGACTATAGTTGATTTGTTTTGATAAATAGAGCTTAAGTTCTGGTTTATTCGTGATGGGGTATAGTGGTGGAAATCTTTCTCGTTAAATTAATAAGTTTATACAGCTATTGTAGTTGCTATATTACAAATGTAACTTAGTAAATTCTAGTTGATTTGTTTTGATAAATATAGCTTATTAAATTCTGGTTGATTCGCGAAGGGGTACAGTAGGTGAAATCTTACTTGTTAAATTAATAAGTTTATACAGCTATTGTAGTTGCTGTATTACAAATGCAATCAATTAAGTTCTAGTTGATTTATTTTGATAAATGTAGCTTGTTGAGTTCTGGTTGATTCGCGAAGGGTATAGTAGTGGAAATCTTACTTGTTAAATTAACTACTTGATAATTTGTTTATCATAACATTTCTTGGCCTCTTACCTTTTGATACATTTTGTTCTTTCGAAGGAATTGAGTTTTTTCTTCCGTATTGCTGATGGTTCTTCTCCTGAAAATAAGCAGATGTTTAAGAAATTATGATTATTGTTTCTGGTAACATATGTAATATGGGTCCTTATCTTCAGGGTCACCAAATCTTCATAGAAAGATTAAAAGATGTAAGAACTGAAACATTACCATTTAGTAATATTTTTGAAAGGAGTAAATAAAATTTCAGTATTTGAAAATAAAGTATATAAGATAGAAGAATTGTCTTTGAGAAGTAATTGGTATTTAAACACTAATTGGTATTGGAACTTATTGTTGCAATATATATATATATATATACATATATATATATATATATATATATATATATATATATATATATATATATATATATATATTTACACACACATATATATATATATATATATGTATATATATACACACACACACACACACATATATATACATATATATATATATATATATATATATATATATATATATATATATATATATATATATATATATATATATATATTTATATACATACATACATATATATGTATGTATATATATATATATATATATATATATATATATATATGTATATATACATATATATATATATTTATATATATATATATATATATATATATATATATATATATAAATTACTACTTCTTCGAATAATAATAATAATAATAATAATAATAATAATAATAATAATAATAATAATAATAATAATAATAACATTAAATTGATAAAAGCCTTAAAAGTGGAGAAAAGACGTAAGATATATAAACATCATTCTTTAACAAAATGCAGCAGATGATTTTCTATTCTTTGTGCTAGGTCACTCTTAACAAAAAGATACTAGGCAGGCAGTTAATTCTAATAGCCAGGCCTTCTCCATCATGAGGCTCAATACTACACAGTAGTCTAGAAGTTTTATTCCAGCTGTGACCAAGTTGTGGAATGATCTTCCTAATTGGGTAGTTGAATCAGTAAAACTTCAAAAGTTCAAAATTGGAGCAAATGTTTTTATGTTGACCAGGCTGACATGAGTCTTTTTATAGTTTATATATGACATATCTATTTTGACGTTGTTACTGTTTTTAGAATGATTTATTGTTAATTTGTTCTCATCATTTATTTATTTCCTTATTTCCTTTCCTCACAGGGATATTTTTCCCTATTGGAACCCCTGGGCTTATAGCATGTTGCTTTACCAATTAGGGTGTAGCTTGGCTAGTAGTAATAATAATAATAATAATAATAATAATAATAATAATAATAATAATAATAATAATAATGATAATAATAATAATAATAATAATAAAAGAAAAAAATAATAATAATAATAATAATAATAATAATAATAATAATAATAATAATAATAATAATAATAATAATAATAATAATAATACTTAAGACATAAATATACTCAGGATTAACCTTCTATTTATAAACAACACCAAAAAGGATAGATAATAAGATTAGGAAAACCCTCTGCATAACATTTCAGGTGAACGAGGCACGTAAGACCAAAAGGTAATTATCATATTGCAAATGTCATTGATTTTATAGGTAAACTTTTTTAACTGATAAAGTAGTATTTCCATCGTGTAAATAAGGAAGTGTGTTAGATTTAGTCTTGGGTAGTGCCATAACCTCTGTACCATGGTCTTCCACTGTCTTGGGTTAGAGTTCTCTTGCTTGAGGGTACACTCTGGCACACTGTTATATCTAATTTCTCTTCCTCTTGTTTTGTTAAAGTTTTTATAGGTTGTATATGAAATATTTATTTCAATGTTGTTACTCTTCTTAAAATATTTTATTTTTCCTTGTTTCCTTTCCTCGCTGGGCTATTTTCCCTGTTAGGGCCCCTCGGCTTATAGCATCCGGCTTTTCCAACTAGGGTTGTAGCTTAGCAATCAATAATAATAATAACAATAATAATAATAATAATAATAATAATAATAATAATCTGATATCTTCATCAATTGAAGAAAAATAAAAACAGGAAAATCTACATCCGGCATAATAACTTTCTTAATGACCATAATTTAAAAGATAAAATTAATAAAATTTAATTAATTAATGAAATATCTAAAAGTAATTACGTAGCAAAAAAGCCTAAATTACATCACGGCGTAATAATTATCCATGAATGAATAGAATAATAAACATTGGGGTCAACATTTTTTCAACACTTGCATTCTGCCATAATGAATGACGAAGTCCATGCATTTCGAATGCATGCAGACGAACGCACTGCCACTTTAAAACCTGGGAACCTTTTTTATCCTTTTCGTGCCTTCCTTCCTGAAAGTGCTTGTATCCAAGAGGTAAACGCCGATAAATTAAACGCTGCTTTTAATGTTTGCCGAAGAGCAACCATTGTTGGCTACGTCGCTTTCAACTGAGAGAAATTGTATTGGAATTCTAACACTAAAACTCGCCCGACAAGAAATGACTGAAAAGGAAAGGAAGGTCGTAAAAGAATACTACCGTTTTTCGTATGCATGTATATATATTCATATTTCTATGATTCAACTGTATCTTTATTTGTAAAAAAAAAAAAAATTAATATTGAGCAATTAAGATATTAACTATAATTTGTGATATAGCCTCTGTACCATGGTCTTACACTGTCTTGAGTTAGAGTATTTGATAAAATAAAATAATATTATTGAGCAATTAAGATATTAACTATAATTTGTGCCATAGCCTCTGTACCATGGTCTTCCACTGTCTTGGGTTAGAGTTCTCTTGCTTGAGGGTGCGCTCGGGCACACTATTCTATCTTATCTTCCTCTTGTTTTGTTAAAG
>NC_090739.1:123954307-123959307 GCF_036898095.1 Palaemon carinicauda
GGAAATGTCAGAAGAGATGAATAATGTTCGATTTCTTAAAAGTCACATCATTTGACACATTGAATTAGTCTCACGACCTGCACTCTATAATTGCGCCATTATCTATAATGATATAACTATTCACTTATTGAAAATGAATATGATAGAAGAACCCTTATAGTAATTAACAACCAGTAACTTGGAAAGATAATGTAATTCATTAATTAAATGTTTAATTATCCCAGTGAGTATTGAACTATTATTTAGAGTTTGTTAACACGTCTTACTGAATACATGAATCAGACGATAGTGATTTCTTTCAGACAAATAATAAGATTGGGATAACAAAACAAAGGCAGCATCATCTGTCAGTCATATCTTGAAAGAGACAGCATAATAAAAACATAATGACTAATGAACGAGGACGAAAAATTATCCTTTGACTTCTGTAATGTCATTAAGATCACTGAGCAGGGGACATCCGGGAACTTCCATTCTAGTATGTATTATTTTCCTAGTTCATGAAACGACTGATGAAGCTACCTGTAATTAATTTTCATTTCCCACAAAGTATGTTCTGAAGAGAATGTTTCTCAGAAAGATTGATAGATACATACATACGTGTACATTATTTATTTATTTATATATATATATATATATATATATATATATATATATATATATATATATATATATATATATATATATATATATATATATGTATATATATGTATATGTATATATATATATACATATACATATATGTATATATATGTATATGTATATATATATATATACATATATATATATATATATATATATATATATGTATACTGTATATATATATATATATATATATATATATATATATATATATATATTTATATATATTATATATATATATATATATATATATATATATATATATATATATATATATATATATATATATATGTGTGTGTGTGTATATATACATATATTTGATATATATATGCATATATATAAATATAATGTATATATATATAAATATAATGTATATATATATATATATATATATATATATATATATATATATATATATATATATATATAAATATATATATTATATATATATTCTTACAAAGCTGGTCTAGTGTAGAATAAATATTTCATTTCTGTATTTCATTTGTGTATTTACGAGGTGTATACCCAGCTCATAAGGAGAGCTCCTCTCATGTAGATATAAGTAATTTAATGTAAATTGTGTAAGACTTTCGTCATTTATTTCATTGTATTTTTCATTGAAGTCAGTATATATAATTTTACTTTATTTTCAAGAATTAACTTTTTATTTCAAGTATTTTTTTACGAAGTCTTACGCAATCTCATTTAAGTGTGCTGAAGGAACCATATAAGGTATGAAACATACGGTATTTGCTTAAATGCTTGTATAGTAACAATATAAAATATAAAAAAAAAAACTCTTAGCAATATAAAATAGTATAAGAGCAAACTGATGTTGTCTACAAGTATGAAACTAATTAAAACACTTGTCAGGAAAGTAGGAATGGCAAAAAATATATGAATAATCAGAATTATTTTCGAAAAATGTGGCCGAAAATTGTAAAATACCTGAAATATTTCTCGAAGAAAACCAATTAAACACTAGAAAAATAGATAGAAAAGGTAGAGATCGGTGTTGGTAATAAATGCCTAAGCAATATAAAATGTTTTGGAAGTGATTCGATTGCTTAAGGAAGCTAACAGTTTCTTGGTGTAAAAAAGAATCTCTCTCTCTCTCTCTCTCTCTCTCTCTCTCTCTCTCTCTCTCTCTCTCTCTCTCTCCTGGTAATATTTTTTGGTCTTGTATCTCATTGTTAATTACCCCCTTAATTTTCATTAGCAAATAAATTGATTGTCATTATCATTGACCATATTTACGACTGTGTGCCTTGAAATGAATATAATATATCAGGCTTTGTGAATCGATGTCCATTTAATCAGAAGCTCTCTCTCTCTCTCTCTCTCTCTCTCTCTCTCTCTCTCTCTCTCTCTCTCTCTCTCTCTCTCTCTCTCTCTCACACACACACAGACACACATACACGCACATATGTACACACACATAAAATACTCCTGTCCAGAAGATTATTTGTAAGAAACTTGAGCTCCTTAATTGGCTTGATAACTAGATGCTGCCTGGGACTACCGAATCTTCTTTGTTCTGTCCAGTAATTATTTCTTTGCTGTATTTTAAGCGCGGGACACAAAGCAACTGAGAATGCTGTAATCCGATCTTTTATCTCTCTCTCTCTCTCTCTCTCTCTCCTCTCTCTCTCTCTCTCTCTCTCTCTCTCTCTCTTCCTTTTCTTGCGAGAAGGGAGACGCATTATTGATTAATCAAGTGTTAAAGACATTTCTTTTTTAATGATAAGAAAATATAGAATTCTCTAAAGAAAAAGATTGGAAAGGCTTTGAAATCTTAAAAGTGTTATATAAAGTAAGTTTTTTCCCACAAAACATTTTACCTTTTATGTAAGGAATAAAAAAAACAGTACTGAGTAACCGGACATTGAAATATACAGTAGAAGCAAAAGCCTAATAATGATAACTAGTGGAACCCGTGTAAATTACACGAAATGATATTTTCAATACTAATTATCTTGTTCCTAACCTATACATGTTTGAATAAAATGTCCCGAAAATAATTTTATAATCTAGGTTATGGAAATTGATAGAACTCAATTTTTTATCTAATATTTAAAAAAAAAAACTATATGAGAAAACTATATAAGATGTGCTTTGATTAAGTAATCAAAGTCTAATGTGAACTTGTAAGAGTATACTATGAAATTATTTCCGTTTTCTTTAAAGCGTGACACAAATAAATAACACACACGCTATCGTATTATATATAGATTATAATGTTACGTCTGTAGAAAAATAAACTTTCCTTTCAAAACACACTTCGCTTGAGAAATGAAGGTTAAGCAAGGTGGCTTTAATTACTCGTTTCATGAACTAGGAAAAATAATGACATACTGGAATGGCAGTTCCTAGCTTTTACCTCCTCAGTAATATCAATGCCATAAAAAGTCAAAGAATATTTTTCGTTCCCGTACATTAGTCATTTTGCTTTTATCATGCGTCTCTTTTCGATTTTCCGGACAAATGATGCTGCTCCTACTCGATTATCCTAATCCTTAAAACACAGAAGAGTCAAGCTCATGCATTGAGCGAGACGCTTTAACAAAAATTCCAGATATGATTTTAATTCTCATTAAGATAATTAAACTTCTCTTTTAATTAATGAATTACCTTATCTTCCCGAGCTTGTCCTTCCTTGTTTATTGTCCTTATTCTTTAATTCCATCATTATATTCATTTTCATTAAGGAGGTGGTCTTCAAAAATTGACTTGGTTCACAAAAACACCTGATAACGTAGTGAAAATTTTATTTTAAGTAGTTAAATCAAAATTGATAATGACGCAATTATAGCGTGTAGATCGTGAAACTAATACGATATGTCAAATGAGGTCATTTCTAAGAGAACGAGCATTGTCCATCTCTTTTGATATTTCCTTTGGTCATCTCTCTCTCTCTCTCTCTCTCTCTCTCTCTCTCTCTCTCTCTCTCTCTCTCTCTCTCTCTCTCTCGACCTCCTGGTAATACTTTTTGGTCCTTCATCTCATCGATAATTTCCCTTAATTTTTATTAGCAAATAAATGGATTGTTAATATCATTGACCAAATTTACGACTGTGTGCTTGGAAAGGAAAATAATATATCAGGTTTTGTGAATCAATGTCCATTCAATCTGAAGCTCTCTCTCTCTCTCTCTCTCTCCTCTCTCTCTCTCTCTCTCTCTCTCTCTCCTCTCTCTCTCTCTCTCTCTCTCTATAAAAAGCACAAATAGATAAACAATAACTAAAAGGATGATTAAAATCTTAATTATTCAAGGGTTAAAAGTATAATCATATATGACCTTAAATTCAAATGTTTTACGAAATACCTATTCTCTTCTTGATACTACAATGCATCTCTAAATACTTTCCATATTTTGAAAATCTGCAATATGAAATTAATCTTTTTTCACTATTTCATTTTAAAAATACGATCATTTTAAGGGGAACAAATATCTTGATTAAAAATGAGAAATTAGAAAATGTAAAGCATGAAAATGTGAAAAGTTAATATAGAAAGAGAAATATTCCGTTTATGAAGAATTTAATAAATCATAAATGTATATGAAATCTGCTGTATGAAAATAAATAATTACTTTATATACTAGGTCACAAAAATATTTTAGAAAAAAAGCATCAAACTTGAAAATGTTTAGAATATAAAATGAAAACAGAATTTTCAACAAAGAAAGATCTCAGACTGCCACAACAATATTCTTCGTTGACAAAGACGAGGAGGATTCATTTGTTTTGTTTTTTCCTAGACGGCGAGAAAAGAAAAAACTTAATTTTCGCTGGACCCGGTATTGTGAACCTGCCGAAATTTTCACATATTTGTACCATTTACTGTGTGATGTGAAGGTTCGTCATCCCCAACAAAGCAGTAATCTTGAGAATGGGAGAAATTATATTATAATTTTATTTCTTTTTCATGACTCTGCTACTCTCTCTCTCTCTCTCTCTCTCTCTCTCTCTCTCTCTCTCTCTCTCTCTCTCTCTCTCTCTCTCTCTCTTTAAAGAGGGAGTCGCTGTTAACCTGCACCGTAACAGTGTATGGCTGTTCTGTCAGCAAGAACGGGAAATAGAGGAATTGAAAAATGAAAACCAAGAACTAAAAAAACAATTGAAATAGGTCAGGTCTAAGATCCAGGAGTTAGAAATAAGGAACAAAGAAGTTATAGCTGATGATGTAGAAAATGGGATTAGTTTCCAAAAAATGCAAAATAAGGTAAAATCAAGGACAGAACCTAAAGAGGAAATAACTCACAAAAACAGAGAGTTCATGAAACCCACTAGAGAAAGGGTAGCTAAGGCCAAGAAGACTAAATGACAGCTTAGAGATGTAACTAACGCCAAACACAG
>NC_090739.1:123964307-123966807 GCF_036898095.1 Palaemon carinicauda
CTCAACAAGAAAAACCTTGCGTTTACCTCTGACATTCTTTTGTCCTAGTTCTCTTTGTCTTCGACTTCCGCAACTTCCTTAACGGAACTTGTTCACTTTCTCGAACTTTTCTTTCTCTCAACGAACTGCCTTCCATTTTTTTCTCAGCCAAATACTTCTGAGGTTTATTTTTTCTTTTAGTCATCCAACAACCCCATTCTCGTTTTCTTTCAGGAGACAACTACCTTCCGTTTTCTTTTGCCAAAGGGATTCTCATCTAACCAAATATGGAATTTTTCTCACTGTTTCATTACAATTTTTTGTCATTTTCTATTCATATTTTTTCAACCTCGTACCATTCCTTATACTAAATTAGTATATCCTATCATATCCATACCTTATTTAATTTGTCATGGAAAATACATTCCTTCCTAACATTATCCTAGTATTGAAAAGATATTCACTTTATATAGTACATAAATTCTAATTGAAAAACTGTTATCAATAATTGAATTCTTTCAATTTACATTTAATATCTTCTCTGGGTTATGCAAAATCTCTTTCTGTATTGATATCAAAAGAAATGAAAACAAAAACGTTATTTTATCTAAAGCAGCAAGAATGTGTATGAGGTAAAATGATATAAAAGAAAATGTAAACGCCGCTTTCAGAGAGAGGGGAACAAGAAACACTGGGGAATAAGTATCATTGCTTACATCAGACAAAGCGAACTTAACTGAATGTAAACATGACCTAAAATGAAGGGGGCGAGAGTGCCAGAACATATGTATAATTAGTGTGAAATCAGATGTTGAGAGAGAGAGAGAGAGAGAGAGAGAGAGAGAGAGAGAGAGAGAGAGAGAGAGAGAGAGAGAGAGAGCAGTGACACGAAATAGTTAGTTGAAGAGCGCTGAAGTGGTTTGGGGTCGAGAAGAAGAGATACCTAAAGAGGAGAATGACGAGGAGAGATGGATGAAGGGGAGAAGGAGAGAAAGAGAAGGGGAAACAGAGAGATCAATTATTCACGCGTCTCTTTTCTATGTCGATGCATTTCCTCGGAGATCTGAGAGGCGAAGCAATCAAGAACGCTCTCCAAATTTCCACGCGGGACCCTTTGGGTAGATATGGCCTGCTTGTCGCTATATTGCTGAAGGATAATTGGTGCCGGTTTAGTATGTGGCCTACCTTTTTTTATTCTGGTTTAGTATGTGGTCTACCTTTTTTATTCTGGTTTAGTATGTGGCCTACCTATTTTTATTCTGGTTTAGTATGTGGTCTACCTTTTTTTATTCTGGTTTAGTATGTGGCCTACCTATTTTTATTCTGGTTTAGTATGTGACCTACCTTTTTTATTCTGGTTTAGTATGTGGCCTACCTTTTTTATTCTGGTTTAGTATGTGGCCTACCTTTTTTTTATTCTGGTTTAGTATGTGGCCTACCTATTTTTATTCTGGTTTAGTATGTGGCCTACCTTTTTTTATTCTGGTTTAGTATGTGGCCTACCTATTTTTATTCTGGTTTAGTATGTGGTCTACCTTTCTTATTCTGGTTTAGTATGTGGCCTACCTTTTTTTATTATGGTTTAGTATGTGGTCTACCTTTTTTTATTCTGGTTTAGTATGTGGTCTACCTTTTTTATTCTGGTTTAGTATGTGGTCTACCTTTTTATATTCTGGTTTAGTATGTGGCCTACCTTTTTTATTCTGGTTTAGTATGTGGCCTACCTTTTTTATTCTGGTTAAGTATGTGGTCTACCTTTTTTATTCTGGTTTAGTATGTGGCCTACCTTTTTTTATTCTGGTTTAGTATGTGGCCTACCTTTTTTATTCTGGTTTAGTATGTGGCCTACCTTTTTTTATTCTGGTTTAGTATGTGGTCTACCTTTTTTATTCTGGTTTAGTATGTGGCCTACCTATTTTTATTCTGGTTTAGTATGTGGCCTACCTTTTTTATTCTGGTTTAGTATGTGGCCTACCTTTTTTTATTCTGGTTTAGTATGTGGCCTACCTTTTTTTATTCTGGTTTAGTATGTGGCCTACCTTTTTTATTCTGGTTTAGTATGTGGTCTACCTTTTTTTTATTCTGGTTTAGTATGTGGCCTACCTTTTTTTATTCTGGTTTAGTATGTGGCCTAATTTTTTATTCTGGTTTAGTATGTGGCCTACCTTTTTTATTCTGGTTTAGTATGTGGCCTACCTTTTTTATTCTGGTTTAGTATGTGGCCTACCTTTTTTACTCTGGTTTAGTATGTGGCCTACCTTTTTTATTCTGGTTTAGTATGTGGCCTACCTTTCTTAATCTGCTTTAGTATGTGGCCTACCTTTTTTTATTCTGGTTTAGTATGTGGTCTACCTTTTTTTATTCTGGTTTAGTATGTGGCCTACCTTTTTTATTCTGGTTTAGTATGTGGCCTACCTTTTTTTATTCTGGTTTAGTATGTGGTCTACCTTTTTTTATTCTGGTTTAGTATGTGGCCTACCTTTTTTTATTCTTGTTTATTATGTGGCCTACCATTTTTTAT
>NC_090739.1:123971807-123974307 GCF_036898095.1 Palaemon carinicauda
TGTTATAGAAATATATGAAAACTCAGGGATTAAATAATATCAAATGATAAATGCAAAAATTGCTCTAAATCCTAATAAAAAGAAAAAAATTAAAAGACGTAGGATGCCTCCATTGTCATGGGTTTTTAGGATTCATTTATAACGATCAAGAAAAAATGATAGATTAGATGAAAAGAATTTTAATGTACTTCCCCATATAAGATCTTTAGATATTATATGCTGTATAAATTTATGAAATATTAATTTAGAAAGGCTCATGAAAAGGGAAGTATAATGTTAAAATGAAGAAAGTAAAAGGTAAAATAGAGATTATTATTATTATTATTATTATTATTATTATTATTATTATTATTATTATTATTATTATTACTTGCTAAGCTACAACCCTAGTTGGAAAAGAAGGATGCTATAAGCCCAGGGCCCCTAATAGAGAAAATAGCCCAGTGAGGAAAGGAAACAAGGAAAAAAATTATTTCAAGAACAGTAACAAAATTGAAATAAATATTTCCTATATAAACTATGAAAACATTAACAAAACAAGAAGAGAAATAAGATAGAATGGTGTGCCTGAGTGTACCCTCAAGCAAGAGAACTCTAACCTAAGACAGTGAAAGACCATGGTACAGAGGCTATTGCACTACCCATGACTAGAGAACAATGGTTTGATTAAAGTCTTTCAGCTGTATCTTAAAAATAGGATGCAATGATGATGATTTCCAATAATTCTAGAATTATTTATAAATAGATGGAATGTAAATTAAATAGTTTTTGGAGAATTTATGCAAAGAAAAATATAATTAATATAGTAACTATTCAACAGCAGAGAGAGAACGATTGCAAATTATAGCGTACACTGTTAAAAATTGGCATTACAAAAAAAAAAAAAAAAAAAAAAAAAAAAAAAAGGTAAAAGTCTGGCAATATTTATTCTAGGATTTTTGCCGTTTTAGAAACGGTTATATTGACGTAAAACAGTGGTATTACGGTCACTTATCCGTAAAAGATAATAACAAAGTAAGTTTAAATTACGGTCGCCTGTATTTTACTGAAATACGGTAAAGAACATTATATTTTTGCGGAGAATTTCCGGTAAAAATTACAGTTTTTTTCTGTGTAATTTTATAATTCATTTATTAGGGAGCAAGAAACAAACAAAACATCTATCAAACGGAACTAAGACAGCTCATGATAAATGATATACCGATCAAATAACATAACCTTTTGGAAAAGGAGGGGACAGGTAACACATAGCTCCCTAGTTTAAGAATTGAAGGATGTTGTTGTTGTTGTTGTTGGGGTATTAAAGCCAACACTTGTTGTTGGCACGGGCCTTTCCCTTGGTTGGCCCGTAGAATTGAAGGAGTAATATGTTTTCAGTCGGGCTCCAGCCTTCGCCTCTCAATCACAATTTCCGACACAATTTGGAAAGCGTTATCTATAATAGAGTTGCCAGTTTTGCCTTTTTTTAGGTCAAAAGAACTCAATTTGGGCTTTTTTAAAAAATTGGTTGGCCATTAGCAATATGGAAAAAAGGCTAGTCTTAAAATACTGTATATTTGTCCTTTTTCTACTAATGGGTTGGCCTTTTAAAGCTTCTGTTGATTAAAAGTTGGCCTTTTTCCTCATTTGGGAAACCTGGCAACTCTGATTCCATAACTCATGTTGCCAGTTTTGCCTTTTTTTCAGACCAAAAGACCTCAATTTGGCCTTTTTTTAAAAATTGGTTGGCCGTTAGTAATATGAAAAAAGGCTAGTCTTAAAATACTGTAAATTTGTCCTATTTCTACTAATCTGTTGGCCTTTTAAAGCTTCTGTTGATTAAAAGTTGGCCTTTTTCCTCATTTGGGAAACCTGGCAACTCTGATTCCATAACTCATGATGTCGGGTCTTCGCTCCTTACATTTAAGATCGTGATGTAACCAAATGTATTCTCGACTTTGGGTGTATCAAATGTATTATAAATCATAATCATGATAATATGCTATATATTATATGATATATTATATAGTTATGTGCTATGGTTAAGAGTTTTAGTTTTATTGGAGTGAATAGACTTGTTCATGGATGGAAAATTGAATTATTATTATTATTATTATTATTATTATTATTATTATTATTATTATTTATTATTATTATCATTATTATTATTATTATTATTGATATTATTTTTATTATTGTTATTATCATTTTTATTTTTATTTTTATTATTATTATTATTATTATTATTATTATTATTATTATTATTATTATTATTACACTACTGCAATTATTTTTATTATTATTATTATTTTTATTATTGTTATTATCATTTTTATTATTATTATTATTATTATTATTATTATTATTATTATTATTATTATTATTACACTACTGCAATTATTATTATTATTATTATTATTATTATTATTATTATTATTATTATTATTATTATTATTATTATTATTATTATTATTATTATTATTATCAACATCACTATCATTGTTATTGATAGTGATAAGAA
>NC_090739.1:123979307-123984307 GCF_036898095.1 Palaemon carinicauda
AGGAAAAGCTAGGACCCAGGACTACTTCATCTTGTTTACGACATTAAACGTTATATATTTTCCAAAGGTTAGTACCAGTGATTTACATACCAGGTATTAAAGTGTCTTAGGAGTGATTTTCAAATGAAAAAACTGTATATGCAGTTTGCAGTGTTAGTAGGCCTAATCCGTTTTCAACCGGCAGTCATAGGCCAAGACATTTTACCAATGGCGTAACTAAGGTCTAAATCCCATGTCCTGGCCAAGTCCATTTCTCTAATGTATAAGGAATATTAGTTTTGATATGCTATAGAACGTTGTAACAAGTTGAGGCCAATGATTCAAAGGATTATCCAGTTATGTATTTTTCCCTTCTATGTGAAAATATATTTTATTTATTTCATTTCTGATTATAGAATTAAATTGTGACTGCGGTGATACTGAAATATGTT
The DNA here is from genome assembly GCF_036898095.1 of Palaemon carinicauda. Classification (NCBI taxonomy): domain Eukaryota; kingdom Metazoa; phylum Arthropoda; class Malacostraca; order Decapoda; family Palaemonidae; genus Palaemon; species Palaemon carinicauda. The sequence goes on from NC_090739.1 coordinate 123,979,739, forward strand.
TACAGAAATCTCAATTAATTGTTTCGTACTCATAATCGAAAAAAAGTGACAACCCATCCAGTGGCTACTATCTGAAAAATTCTCTAGATTATCAGGATAAGTTCATACATATTTGAATAACCTTATTTGAAAAGTGATAGCATATGTAATTCCGGTTAATATATGATAGTTTGATTGCTAGCAAAAATAAAATTTGCTATTAGAAATGGACGAGTGCTGGCTAGATTGGTGTTTTTCTCTAGAAATATGTCTAATGGGGGCTGAGGCATAATAACTTACGTATCGGTCGATTTAAATGTGAAGTATGTTTTTTTACTCTTAAGACCATTGATTACATTTGAGAGTCTGAAGGGGATTTACTGTGCAGCCGTTTTTTTTCCATGGCTTACGGAGCATTCTGTGCATTTACAGTGACGTATCTGTCAGGTGATATTTTTTAAACCAATTAACAGCTTACAAGTAGTTCAGAAGTTCTTGGATGTTCTTTTTCTCTTCAGTTTCATCATGGCTTCCCTATGTCAATGTTGTTTTCTGAGGGAGTGGGAGATACATTCCCTCTTTTTCAGAGAAAATAAACGGCCATATGAGTTCCTACAGAACCATGGAGTCATCCCTTCAGACGTTCAATGCCCTTCCTGCCAACAGCCGTGTGTCTTTAGATCTCAAGTTAATCAGTGGGCTTGTAATCAATCAGTCAAGGTTGCTAAGAAGGGAAAGCGTTGTGCATGCAGTTTTTCCGTAACCGCATTTAAGGGCACTTTCTTGTAAAGGCTCATGTTCAAGCATGGGAAATACTGCTGTTCGTAAATCATTTCCTTGAAAGGTCCTTTTCGCACGACAATGTTACCTATAACCTTGGCTGGAAAATTACAAACTTTGGTTAACTGGAGGTCTTATTGTTCAGAAGTCTCTGAAAATTACTGCCAGAACTTGCCGGCTATTGGTGGGCCTGGCATTGTCGTCAAAGTGGATGAATCCAAGTTTGTCTGGTGTGTAGGTGTTTGGTGGCATGAAGCGGGAGAGCAAAAAAAAATTTGTGGTCCCTTTGGTGGACCAACCAAGAAATGCCGAAACCCTTGTGCCCTTGATACAACGTTATATTCACAGTGATTCGTGGAAAGGATGCAAAGATCTCGCCCCTGCGGGGTATGTGCACCTCGCTGTAAATCATTCACAAAATTTTGTGGGTCCCAAGACAGGTGCACATACTGAAAACATCAAAAGGCTGTGGCGGGACATGAAGTTACGTTCTCCATGGCGGAATTCAAAACGAATATTTTATTCAATATTTATCTTATATCTTTATACGCCAAGTAAAAATTATTATAATATGTATTTTAATGTTGTTTCATTTTTTCAATAATTAGCAAACTAAAGTGTACTTATTTTTCCAGCACGAGGTCCGAGCGCTTACATAATTTCCAACTTCAAGCCGCCAAACTGTACCCCCACCCATGTACGTCTACGTCTACGGCAGGGTCAGTGACAGTTCTTCCTTTGTCAATGGAAGACCCTCAGTCTTCGTCCTCCCAAACTTAAGGTGAGGATTTATTTATGAAGTGTAATTTCGTTTTAGTTTGTGACCTGGGAAGGGGTCCGGGGCTTGCCCCCAGCTAGGGGTTGTGACCTAGGAAGGTTTGCGACCTGGGAAGGGGGTCTACGGCTAGGTGTTGTGACCTGGGAAGGGGGTCCGGGGGCTTGCCCCCAGCTAGGGGCTGAAACCTGGGAAGGTTTGTGCCCGGCTAGGGGTTGTGACCTGGGAACTACTAGGTTAGGTTAGGTGGGTAACGAGTAGGAAAAATATATGGTTCATGTATTTGGCTAGAAATTAAAGTATCATATATTTACCGAATAATAAAGTACTGCCAAGATCACGGTGTAATTAAAAGTAGAAGTGACACTTATTTGTCCCACCTGTGGTTCTAAGTGCCAACTTGATATTAACAAAAAAGCATTTTGGTGAAACAGAAGGCATGTTGTATTGATAAACAAGTGAAAAAAAGGTGAAGTTTTAATGTATCCATTTTTAAGGGAACATGGTTTGAAAAGTCTCACTTAGATATAGAATCTAATTTGTACTTTACCCTCCAACCTAAGTAAACAAATGGCTTTAGGCTCTTATATTCAATATGGCTGTGTAAGGGGGTTGCAGCCACCCCCACTCACTAGGTTAGGTTAGGTGCTTTGTTTAGATTATCTAGTGGCCTTGTTTATTGCTAATTCTACAAGTGTCATTATTCATGTTAAAACTAATTCTTTAATTCATTCCCCATCCAAAAAACCCAGTTTCCCACAGGGGGTCCCCCAAGATTGAAAAGTTTTAATAAATAGGGTAAAAATAGTTCCTCTTCAAAAAAAGGTCAGCTTTAGATAATTCACCAAGTGATTCATCAGAAAAAAAATATCAAAATCATTAGTTGCAGAGCTATAGTATAGAATTACCAAAGTAAAACTGCCAGCTCCGTATGTACTGGCAAGCAGTAATGTATAGCTGCGCTCGCAATCCATGTGGCTCATTATTTCGGGGTTATTTGTTACTTTCACATGGGTAACAATAGCTATACACTAAACGGAGAGTGTTAACATCCCAATCAATTGCCGACATGATGAAATTACACTAGATTTCGAAATAGATTGATGTACTTCCCTTAAGTTCCCTCTTGGAGACGTCAATATGTGATGGTGGTTCAACTTAAACTGAAGGGAAGGGTTGAAAAAAAAATGTCAGTAGTTGAACAGCATCTGGGAACTTGTGCATAAATATTTGGAAGCTCCTGTTGGTTAAAAAAAGCCAGGTAATGATTACGTCATACAAAAAACAGAAAAGCTGGTCAAATTTAATTCAAGCAACACATGCGCAGTTACCACAGTAACTCGACATCAGTCTCCCAGATGTAAACAATGGACTTAGAGTGAGGGATAGACTTCACATTTTAATTGACTGGTACGTAAGTTATTATGGCCCGTTCCCCATTAAACATATAGAGAAAAATACCAAACTAGCCACCTCTCGTCCATTCCTTATAGCGAATTTGTTTCCCTAGTAATTAAAGTATCATATATTAAGCCAAATTAGTATCCTGATATTACTTGATGTTAGTGCTGCTATTGATACAGTTGTGCATGAACTGTTAAGTGATTTATGGTCCATTGGTATTGAAGATGAAGCCTGTGAGTATCTAAAAGACTACTAGGCTGATAGAAATTACTGTGTATAAATTTGAAATACTCATAATATGAATTATTAAACAGAGGCATACTTCAGGGTTCTGTTCTAGGCCCAATCTTATTCTATATATCTGTCTTGAGGGTACACTTAGGCACATTATTGTGTTTCCCTATTTATTTTCATCACTGGGGTATTTTCCCTGTTGGAGCCATAAGGCTGATAGGTTCCTACTTTTTCAACTAGGTCCGTAGCTTATCAAGTAATAAGGATAATCTTTTATTTTTGTTCATTTGATATAGATCTTGATTCAAGTGAACTAGCAGCTATAGACTAAATAATATTGACATCTTTTCCTTTTATCATATGGTGCTCAAGTATTGAAATAGGTAGAAATAGGAATTATTTCATGCCAATACACAATTAAGACATGAAGGTGTCAAATATTATTAGTGGAGTGCTCAATTTCTTAAATATAAGAATGTTAGCTTGGGTGATAGCAGGCATCTAATAACTTGCATATAAAGTAACACAAATGTGAAAAGAATGGTTTTCACGCTTTTAGCTGCTTTAGAAATCAATGGTGAATAGTTGTGCCTATGTTATTGCCATATGGGTTTAGGACCTTTTAGTCTCTTAACATATTTACTAATTAACATTTACTAACTGACCTGTTGAAATAAATGAAACTTCCATATGTTTTATGCCAAAGGTTTTATTAGTTCTTATGTAATATCCATTTTTAAAGCCTATGGTAATTACTTAATGGATGATGTATTTGTAGAAAGTGATTGTTAGGATAAAATATATATTGTACAGTACTGGTCATTTACTTTGTCTGCCACATATGCTATAAGTGCTATTCGAAGAATAGAATCTTTGTTCCTACACCTAATAGAAACCTTTATGCTCTTAACTATGGGTATATTTCTTCAGCATAGTTGAAACTAGCCATAAGACTTTTTAGCGAGGTATAACAATTAGTCTCTAATTAGCTGGGGGTGGACCCGCCACCCCACTCACACACACACACTGGTAATGTGACGCCACTTTACTAGGATACTTGCTATACATCTTGAGGTATTGCTGAAAAGCGTTTTCGTTTCATGGACAGACACAATTCATGCGAGAGGCCACCTAGATACTGAGCGTTAATGAGGGTGCAGGCAAGCAATTCTCGCTGACAATTTGTTGGTGCTTTGTTCTAGCTCTTCAGAGCAACCATATGGTGATGCCTGCCGAGTGCTTGCGGTCATCGCCTCTCCAATCGTTCCCCCAGGGTACAACAAGTATTGCGAGCTATGACCCTTCGGGGTTATTGTTGCAGATGGTGATGCTTGCCGACCACTTGCTGCCGCCACCTCTCGCCATCATGCCTTATAAAAGCTCTCTTGAGTTTTGTG
>NC_090739.1:123989307-124026807 GCF_036898095.1 Palaemon carinicauda
AAATTTCATAACAGTACTATTAATGTCATGAAATGTTCCTTTTTCCAGTTATTGAGATTTTAGGGGTCAAGAAAAATTTCATACTACAAATGTCATGAAATGTTAATTTTTCCAGTTATTGAGATTTTAGGGGGTCAAGAAAAATTTCATAACAGTACTATTAATGTCATGAAATGTTCCTTTTTCCAGTTATTGAGATTTTAGGGGGTCAAGAAAAATTTCATACTACAAATGTCATGAAATGTTAATTTTTCCAGTTATTGAGATTTTAGGGGGTCAAGAAAAAATTTCATAATACTACAAAATGTCATGAAATGTTCATTTTTTCAGTTATTGAGATTTTAGGGGGTCAAGAAAAATTTCATAATACTACAAATGTCATGAAATGTTAATTTTTCCAGTTATTGAGATTTTAGGGGGTCAAGAAAAACTTCATAACAGTACTGCAAATGTCATGAAATGTTAATTTTTCCAGTTATTGAGATTTTAAGGGGTCAAGAAAAATTTCTTAAGTACTACAAATGTCATGAAATGTTAAATTTTCCAATTATTGAGATTGTAAGGGGTTGTGTTATAATGGCTCACTAGCAATCACTAATTGAAGATGAAAATAAGACAGGTTAAGTTACAGTAGATTATATAAATTTTAACAATGATATTATCAAGTTATTTCAATTTATCATTGCTTATTTCGGGAACCCAATCATTTAATTGTTAAAGCTATTAAATTTTACTTGGTGTAATAGCAAATATTTTATTTTATCTTAATCTTTACACATTTGGTGCATATAAAGTATATTTTAGTTTTTAATTCTATGTATCTATATGGTACTGTTTTTTTCTAGTAAATTCTAAACACCCAAAATTTAACCTGAAAATTCAGCCCAGATAAATTTGTTTTTTTTTTTTTTTAACTAATTAAAATTCAGATTAAAATTCAGATTAAAATTCATTAATTTTAATTTAAACAAGCATAATAATGATTTTAGTTGTCTGCAAGCCAGTTGGCGAATACGAATATACTGAGTGATTATGGGTTCCTATTACCTCAAGAAATAATTAGCCACAATTATTTTAGGTATTGGTTTTATATTCAGTGCTCTAAATTTGTTTGAAAAAAAAAAAGGATGACCTCTAACATTAAAAAAATAAAAATCAACAAATGTTACCGAGGAAGGACTCTTTCCCTTGGAATTTTGCTGCTCATATTGTAAATTTTCATTAACTAGTTGTTAAGTGTCAATTTCCTCTGAAGCTTTTAACATACTTCTAGATCTTATCATTTTAGAATTGTGTACTGTAAACAAGTTCTTTTTCTTTGTATCTTTTCCCCCATTTTTATGTGGGGTCGATGTTTCTAGCCAGCTTTCTCCATATAACTGTCCCTTTGATCGAAGGTCATCCTTGATACAGTCCATCCACCTTCGCTTTGGTCTCCCTCTCCTTCTCGTTCCCTGTACCTCCATTTCCATCACTCTCCTCCCAATATACTGTTCATCTCTTCTCATGACATGACCATGCCACCTCAGTCTACTTTCTTGGATCTTATCTGATAGTTCTCTAACTCCTGTGGTACCCCTAATTACCTCATTCACTTCTTTTAGCATTGGATTCAAATTCATTAGACAATTTGTATGTTATTGTATATTAATTGAATGTGAATATAACCTATAATTATTTTAACTATATCATTTAATTTTTCTCGCTGTACACCATTTCACTGTATATCATTTATTTCACTGCATATCATTTGATTTTTCTCTCTGTACACCATTTCACTGCATATCATTTAATTTTTCTCTGTACACCATTTCACTGCATATCATTTAATTTTTCTCTGTACACCATTTCACTGTATATCATTTATTTCACAGCATATCATTTAATTTTTTCTGTCTGTACACCATTTCACTGTATATCATTTAATTTTTCTCTCTGTACACTATTTCACTGTATATCATTTAATTTTTCTCTGTACACCATTTCACTGTATATAATTTAATTTTTCTCTGTACACCATTTCACTTTATATCATTTAATTTTTCTCTCTGTACACCATTTCAACTCCTTCAGGATTGTCATTAGCTACTGTCATTGAATTTCCTTTTACACACCGTGGAAAATATATAAGAAGGATAATATTCTCTTCAAAGATATTAGCATGTGTTTAAGATACTAGCTACAGGACCCCTCCCCCAAAAAATAATGTCTTGTTGCAATTAGCCACATCTAGCCAGAAAGCAACAGAAAGCAATGAAAGTCATGAATAGAATAATTTCGAATCCTTTTGAAGAGAATCGGTGTTTAAGATATTACTATTGCAAAGAATTATAAGGCTAATATAATTTTCTCTCTCGCTCTCTCTCTCTCTCTCTCTCTCTCTCTCTCTCGAAATTAAGGTTGTATCCACACTCACTCTCTCGAAATTAAGGTTGTATCCACTCTCTCTCTCTCGCTCTCTCTCTCTCTCTCTCTCTCGAAATTAAGGTTGTATCCACACACTCTCTCTCTCTCTCTCTCTCTCTCTCTCTCTCTCTCTCTCTCGAAATTAAGGTTGTATCCACACACTCTCTCTCTCTCTCTCTCGAAATTAAGGTTGTATCCACACACTCTCTCTCTCTCTCTCTCTCTCTCTCTCTCTCTCTCGAAATTAAGGTGATATCCTCTCTCTCTCTCTCTCTCTCTCTCTCTCTCTCTCGAAATTAAGGTGATATCCTCTCTCTCTCTCTCTCTCTCTCTCTCTCTCTCGAAATTAAGGTTGTATCCACACACACTCTCTCTCTCTCTCTCTCTCTCTCTCTCTCTCCTCGAAATTAAGGTTGTATCCACACTCTCTCTCTCTCTCTCTCTCTCTCTCTCTCTCGAAATTAAGGTTATATCCACCTCTCTCTCTCTCTCTCTCTCTCTCTCTCTCTCTCTCTCTCTCGAAATTAAGGTTATATCCACTCTCTCTCTCTCTAAATTAAGGTGATATCCACCTCTCTCTCTCTCTCTCTCTCTCTCTCTCTCTCTCGAAATTAAGGTGATATCCACCTCTCTCTCTCTCTCTCTCTCTCTCTCTCTCTCTCTCTCGAAATTAAGGTGATATCCACCTCTCTCTCTCTCGAAATTAAGGTGATATCCACCTCTCTCTCTCTCTCTCGAAATTAAGGTGATATCCACTCTCTCTCTCTCTCTCTCTCTCTCTCTCTCTCTCTCTCTCTAAATTAAGGTGATATCCACCTCTCTCTCTCTCTCTCTCTCTCTCTCTCTCTCTAAATTAAGGTGATATCCACCCCTCTCTCTCTCTCTCTTCCTCTCTCTCTCTCTCTCTCTCTCTTAATTAAGGTTATATCCACATCAAGAAATATACGTTTCAAAGTAAGGTTACATTTTGAACATTTCGTCCTAAGTTGTTTGTTGGTTTAATCTCGAAACTTTATATCAAATATGTTTTATTGTAATTTTTTGTTAAATTAATATTTTTTTCCCAAAATATCAATTTTATAATTATTCTGGTCTCGCATAACATTCCAAATGCATGTTTGCAGTGGAAGATTCTATTTATTTTTTTTTCTAGTTAATTGGAATTTGTTTTGTAAACATTAGTAACAAAATTACTTTTAAAAGGATAAAATCTCTTGTCTACTGGTCTTATGCTTTGCATATTCTTTATGCAAAAGATGTTGGTTTTAAGAAAGATGTTGGTTTTATTGAAAGCTTTTATTGCATAAAAATTCTTATAGACGAAATTATTTAAAAGATACAAGAGCTAAGGTCCTGAATGATAATTTATGGAAAAAAGTGTGACATACTTATATTAATAAGTAAAGGTAGATGACCCAAATTTTGACGTTTAATATGAATATTAAGCCCTGTCCACACGATAGAGCATGCCCGACGGGCAAACAGTGATACCAGACCCCAATAGTTAGTGAAAATGAGGGTTGATGACGTCTGAAGCGAGAAAACTAAAGGCAGGGGTGTGGCAACACTGTATGATGCCAGATCCCTGTCTGTGGTTTTCCCGCTTCTGACGTCATCAACCCTCATTTTCACTAACTATTGTGGTGTGGTATCACCGTTTGCCCGTTGGGCATGCTCTATCGTGTAGACAGGACTTAATGTTCATATTAAACGTCAAAATCTTGGGTCATCTACCTTCACTTATTAATATAAGTATGTCACACTTTTTTCCATAAATTATCATTCAGGACCTTAGCTCTTGTATCTTTTAAGTAATTTCGTCTATAAGAATTTTTATGCAATAAAAACTCTCAATAAAACCTTTGAAATCATCTTTTTTTGAAATATTTTCATGTTGGCTTTAATGCAGTTTCATGTGCCATGTCAATTAATTTGTAACAAATAATTCCTATATTTTTTAGGATACCATGTAAAGGATAAACTCTGCAAGATATCTTTATTATACTCAAACATTGTAACATCTGAGGAATTCCGAAATAAAATGCATATAAGTAGTATTACAGTCTTTAATTTAGTTTCCCCTGGTACGCTAAAAGAAAATTTGGAGCTAAAAAAAAAGAAAAAAAATGCATAAAGTAAGTCTGAGTATTCTCACTATATTAAACCTCGTATGACCGAGTGTTCTCCCTAAACGCCCCCCTACCTCTTCAAGCACCAGCAAATACGTTATTCCCCATGAAAAGTGGGCTAAAAAGCTCATGAAGTAGTCCTTTCTCCTAACTAGTCACTTGTTCTTTTGGACTGCTATTGAACCCCCTACATACAGAGTTCGTTCACCCCCTATTGGGGAATGAGAGCAGTAGTACCAATATCTTCTGCTATATTTAACAAGTCAAGTTGGCTGCACTGTCTCGCATTTCATTTTGGAAGTCCACTTCTAAATCCAGCTGTCTGTCTAGAAGATTTTTCCTAACTTAGAAAAATAATGGCCTTACTATTTTCATTAATATTCCACAAAAGCCTCTGAATTTATATGAATAGGTAAAAGCTTCCAATGAACACAATATGGCTGAAGAAAAACTTGGAAATTCGTTAAAAACTTTTATTGTAGAAGATTGAATGTCAAACATAATACAGGTTTCAAGCAGTTTAGTTATAAAATGGAAATACAAACACACTATAGTCAATGACATATATGTATCAAATTCATGGAACCTCATATTCTGAAAGCTTTAAACATCCTAGATTCAAAGAAAACGTAACGTTTGTCACGCATTAAGCTTATGATTCAACGAAGAAAGGCTCTAAATGAGTCACCCTTCATCCATTATGACAAAACGTTCCGTTTTCTTTGTTTCTCTGTCAGGGTCCGTTTTCTTTTTTCAGAACCAGTTGGTACGTTTATAGCTCATCATATGAAATTACACATTTCATGACTGTGTAAGTAAGCAGTGCTTTATCTAATAGAAAGATAAAATTATTAATAAAAAAAGAAGAAAAAGGAAAGCCCACCAAGGCCATCCCCTGTCCCACCTAGTAACCAGAGACTTAATGCAAAATTTTCTTTTGAGAAAGCAATGTTACTAGGCCCTTGAATGCTTTCCTTTTCCTTCTTTTTTCTTTTTTTTTATTAATAATTTTACAAACTCTGATATCAGGATTGTCATTTAAAGACTTCAGGAATAGTTTGGAGCTCTAATGAAGTTAAATAGGCAAAAGACAGATTCGAGTTACGTTAATTCTTCAATGAAACATGAAATTATACACTTAGACAAAAAAAAAGAAAAAAAAATCGTCAATATTTCTAGAATGACATACAAAGTAAACCAAAAATCTAAAAGAAGTAAAAGAATCATTTTCAGGACTTTGTGCAATTTCAGAACGATCCATTACTACAGACACCTGAAGCTCACTCAAAAGCAGACAAGATTCACAAATGCCAAAGTTGCCTCCCTGTCTCGCCCCTTTTAATGCACATGATTGAGTCAGGTAAAAGAGAAGAAGACGTGCAAGGCTACTGCCCTGACCATCCTTGCTACTCCTCCCAGCAGACAGTCAGATCGGACCGAAGTACGCATTCACCTTACACGTGGACACCTGAATCACTTTAGCTGTGTAATAAGTTTTCAAATGCAAACCCAAGAAAAAGCTGGAAAGCAAGTTTAACCCGAAACACTTAGCTAAAAAAAAAAAAAAAAAAAAAAAAAAAAAAAAAAAAAAAAAAAAAAAAAAAAAAAAATCTTATGAAAGTGGCTTTCTTTTTACGTGCAAAAATCCGTGTTATGACTAACTACAGTATTTCGTACAGTTGGGATTATAGTAAATTCTTATTCAAAGTTGACATAACTTCTAATGGCAAACCGATGCTCTAAAATATACAGCACTTCTAGAAATAAGTTTTTCTTATAAACCTATAGAATTAAATAAAGTTAACCTCTAGAAATAAGTTTTTCTTATAAACCTACAGAATCAAATGAAGTTAACCTCTAGAAATAAGTTTTTTCTTATAAACCTACAGAATCGAATGAAGTTAACCTCTAGAAATAAGTTTTTTCTTATAAACCTATAGAATTAAATAAAGTTAACCTCCCTAGATACTATCATCACTTTTAAAATATTATCTATGCATGTAATCCCTTACTACTGTGTACTATTCTCATTCCTTAATATACTATCATCATCTTATAATGATTTATAATATCCTCATCATATAATTTCTTACAGTACTACTCTCTGCTCCTAATCCTTTACTATACTATCACGAGCATAACCATATTCCCTGAATAAGGTATCTTCAGCCATTAACCATAGAAGATAATCCTTAATTTTTATTACGTATTTTAAGCAGGTCCTGTGTAACTTAATATATTACTAAAAGTTACGGTCAAAATAGTTATGATCAAGCTGTTTTTAGTAATTAAAATAATTATATACTTTCTGAATTTTTGTTTTAACAGACTTTAGTTTAACCCAACCTGAAATTACGTTTGGAATGCCTTTTTAAGATTTCCAGAATAAGCTCAGACGCAAGAGAGACATACGAAGATCACGTATGTGGAGTGTGATATTCTCTATTGAAAACCGGAGCAAAATGAACAAATATTAAATAACTAATGATGGTAAATATAATCTTTAAAATATCAAATAATTATCTATTACACACAGTATTTCTCCAACATGACATTTAATAATGATGAATTCATTACGCATTTTACTTCCGAATAAAAAATAACTAGAATCGTTTTCGTAATAAACACAGGACCAGGAATTTCAACTTCTATACAAGTTAACTATTGTTAGAAAAGTATTGAAAACCGGAACAAAATTAACAAATATTAAATAACTAATATGATTTCAGTGCTGTTTGGAACACGAACGTCTCTGAGCTCCTATAAAAAAGAAAAAAAAAAAAAAAAAAAAAAAAAAACTAACGATGGCAAATGTAATGTTTAAATCTTCAAGTAACTATCTATAATTTACAGCATTTTCCAACACAATGGCATTTAATAATAATTATTACGCGTTTCAATTAAAAAAAGATAAACAATAGTTTTCGTTATGGCGAAACACAGGACCAGGAATTATAACTTCTATACAATTTAACTATTGTTAAGTTAATATTATATACTTTAAAGATTGAACCATCAAACTCAAATATCTCTGAACAAAAAGACAAAAAATAATCTATTATTTACTTATTATTGACTTTCTGGAGACGGAAATTTTCTCCTTAGATAGTTCAGCAAATCACATAATACATCAAAACTCTAAAGATCAGAAAATAACTTGATGTTTGCAGAATATCTTTATATAAATTCATATAAAGTCTAAACTTGTAAGTTAAATACATATTTATCTCAGAAAGTCTATATTCAGGGATATACTAAAACTTCAAGCGGTTTATTACTCTAATATATTTTAGAGATTATAACACCTAATATTTAAGAAAATTATAATGCTAAATTATTTTATATGTTCTGCTCACTGAAGCTGACGATTCTCCATTCGTGGAAAATATAAATAGTTTGAAGCTTGGCAATGGCTGATTGACTGTATATAGTACTTGTTAGATGGATAGAAGATATTTTTCACCTTTTTATATAGTTAAAATAAACTTCTTCAGAAACTATACTACGTAAATTACAATGCAAAACCCACCATAATTCTCCATGAAAAACCTGCAATCCTATTTCGTACTCCTCTATAAAATAACTAAAATCATTTCAGTCTGACTTTGAAGAAATGCTGTTAAGAAAACTGTCTACAAAATGGTGTAACTAAAATCATTTCCTTCTTACTTCTTTGAAGAAATCCTCAGAAAACTGACCTCCCTTGTCCACCTTAGGACATGCCCTATTGAAAATACGCTACATAAATTACAAATCAAAACCATGAAAAACCTGGAATCTTATTTCGTACTCCTCTACAAAAAGCTGTAACTAAAATCCTTTCAGTCTGATTCCTTTAAAGGAACATTGCTAAGAAAACTGAGTTCCCTTGTCCACCTGAGGACATGCCCTATTGGAAGCAATTAGGCAAAAGAACGACCCAACTTCTCCATAAGAATCTCAAACCAATCACTCAATACAAGCACAGCAATCCCTCATTCCGCGCAGTAAAATTATTAAAACTTTCATAGCACTAAGTCTTTGCATTCAGCATTTGTAAATCCTCATCACAATTATATCAGACACCGATATCAAGGATCAAAATTGACGGATTTTAATCCTATTTCTCTACTGATATGCGGTGAATGAAAGCAAATGTAGCATAAAAAACCCTTGATCTCGTTACCAATAAATAAATAAATAAATAAAAAAAAAAAAACATTCTCCAAGGAAAACTCTGTGATTGGCGGCTTATTAAAAGGCAGAATGATTAAATTTAGGCCTGAGTGACTTATTTCCTTTCCTCACCGGGCTATTTTTCCCTGTTGGAGCCCTTGGGCTTATAGCATCTTGCTTTTCCAATTAGGGTTGTGGCTTGGCTAGTAATAATAATAATAATAATAATAATAATAATAATAATAATAATAATAATAATAATAATAATAATAATAATAAAATGTAACCCATTTGCAATTTGAAATTAAAGTTATAAGAGCTTGTACGGAAAGACGGAAGAATGAAGGCAGAAAAGAGGGTAATGTTGAAGGCTATATAGCTAGTGCAGCTTCAGTAGGGCCTGAAGAAAAAAAGCTGCCAGGACTCAAAAGTATAACGCCTACAGATAGTCCTGTGAGGTGCATTGATGACACGAAGCTATTCTTTTTTTTTTCTTAAGAGAGAGAGAGAGAAGAGAAAAAAAGGGTGAGGTGTGAATTACCGTATTTTACTGCACTGTGTAACACAAAACTACCACTAAGGTCATGCAATATCCAATTTCCCATATGTAATTTTCGTTACTTTTGCAGCTGCATCAATGATTTTCAATTTAATCTTATAAATCTCAATTTAATACTAAAACTACTCTAGCTTAATGAGCTCTGATGATTCCATAAGGGACAGACAACTAAACCAATGGTATTCTCACAGAGTATGGGCTCAGAAATAATTACTTACTGTAGTGGGTACTTTTTTTTATTGCAATATTAGAACCTTAAGACACAGATAAAGACCTAGCCTTTATTAATGTAATGTAGCATTTTAAAATGTACCCTCTTTCAATTTAGCAATTTGTAAATTTCACATTACAAATAACGAGTAAGGTTCATATTACTTTGATAACTATCCATGCTGTGTGTGTGTGAAGTATTTTATCATTACAATGATAAAGTTCAAGCTAATTTCAAATAGGATAAATTGATATCTAACGAATTAAAAGAAAAACTGGTCTGGTTCCTGGTTCCTTATTCCTCACTCCGCAAAATAAGTTTGGGGGCACTCTATCACTTTATAGATAGGTGCAAAGCTTTTAAGCTTATTTTTATTATTGTTATTAAGCTTATATTACCTGTGCCTTAAATAAATTAATACAGTAATGAGATTCTCATTCTTTACTTTTATCCCACTCTAACTTGAAATTGGAGAGGATAACACCCTGCTATCATCAGTTTTGGTAACCTATTGTGGTTAGTTTGGACTTCTTAAATTCTTCTTTTATAAAAATGCCAGGCGATCTAAGAAACGAACTAAAGCTAAGATGGCTACACATGGAATATCGGGTATGAACCTGCCCACGATCAAGTGTATTATTATTATTATTATTATTATTATTATTATTATTATTATTATTATTATTATTATTATTATTATTATTATTATTATTATTATTATTATTACTTGCTAAGCTACAACCCTAGTTGGAAAAGCAGGATGCTGTAAGTCGAGGGGGTTCCAAACAGGGAAAATAGCCCAGTGAGGGAAGGAAATAAAGAAAAATGAAATAATTTAAGAACAGTATCATTAAAAAAATATCTCCTATATAAACTATGAAAACTTTAACAAAACAAGAGTAAGAGAAATAGGATAGAATAGTGTGGCTGAGTGTATCCTCAAGGAAGAGAACTCTAACCCAAGACAGTAGAAGACCATGGTACAGAGGCTTTGGGACTACCCAAGACAATGGTTTGATTTTGGAGTGTCCTCCTAGAAGAGCTGCTTACCATAGCTAAAGAGTCCCTTCTACCCTTACCAAGAGGAAAGTGGCCACAGAACATTTACAGTGCAGTAACCCCCTAAGTGAAGAAGAATTATTTAGTAAACTCAGTTTTGTCAGGTGTGAGGACAGATGAGAATATGTAAGAATAGGCGAGGCTATTCGGTGTGTGTGTAGGCAAAGGGAAAAATGAACCGTGGCCAGAGAGAAGGATCCAATATAGTACTGTCTGTCCAGTTAAAGGACCCCAAAACTCTCTAGTGGTAGTATCTAATTATCTTATAATGGAAATGCATTCTTAAGATATCTGACTATAAAGATAGCTAATGGATTAAAGAAGGAGTAAAGCGGATTAAAAGTTATTCATATTTAGGATATTAACGAACTTTTGATTACGATACTCCAATTATTAAGAATTTTGCAAGCGTTAAAACCTAATGCGTCTCTTAAAATGTTTTGAATTTTCCTCAAGGAAGGATGTTGTTTAAAGATAGGACTATTTCTGCACATCAGTATAGCATTAACCAAAACAGCTACCCAGAAATCGAAGCATATTTAAAATACATGTAATGAGAATATGCAATCGGAGAAATGTTATGGAAATGGAACTTTCATACATACATACATATACTTCCCCCAATTTTGGGGGGTAGCCGACATCAACAAATGAAACAAAAACAAAAAAGGGGACCTCTACTCTCTACGTTCCTCCCAGCCTAAACTTTCATACCTTGACTTAAAAAAAAAAAAAAAAAAAAAAAAAAAAAAAAAAAAAAAAAAAAAAAAAAAATCTGCCATAAATCCAGTAAATTTCGTACTTTAAACACACAAACTTAACAAGATTCTCTGTCAACGATTTATAAACCTCTTCTTCATACAAAATCAATTTTCCCACCCTTTAAGCAATACAAACACACGCATACACACACCTGGACAGCCTTCCCATCAACGAGAACATTAAAAAACTTATTACACAATTCATCTAAAAATGATCAAAGTGTTATTTATCCCTCCTTTATGTCAAGGGCACAAACGAGACGAGACAAGAAACAAAATGGAGTTTCTGAACCGAGCTGTGCACCTTTTCAGAGAGCCCAGGTATCTCGCCATAATAGAAAGCTCTGAAATGCAAGACTTCAAAATGACCCTCTTACCTAAGTCCTTGAAACACTTACGTTAAGTATACTTATCATTAACAATTAATACAGTACTTTAATTATACTAAAACTTGAAATTTGAATGAAATGTTTAAAAATAACAGTTACCATCAATTACACATTAACTTCAAAGAGAGCATAAACATGTCTGAAGAACATTGAATAACAATCCTTTTACATTAGATAGACATTCCACTACTTACATTACACAGTTCATAACAAATTTGATATTTTTGTCATTGACACAAGTGCGTACAACTTTGCAAGAAATTAAAATGATATCAAAACCTGTACATTTGACATTACAACCTTCTACAATGCAAGCTTTTTAAAGATTCTGAAATATTTGAATTGAATATGATAATTTATACTGAACTCTAAAATTCAACAAACTATTACAAACTTAGAGAATTTGAGGCTTTTGGGCAAGTTAATAATGGTATAACAGTCATAATTTTTCATACTTTAGCTGTCAGGATAAAACAATCACTGACAAGACAGCTGGATCAATAAGTAGACTAAAGTCCAAAATGTTTACAAGTACAGGATGTCAGCCTTTGACAAGCACAATATATTCAAGCTAAGACATTGATACGCAACTCTCATGACACCAGTAAAAGAATGAACAAGTTCTGTACATGGGGGAATAAAATAACAGTCTAAAAGAACAAGTGATCACTCTAGTTAAGATCAGGATCTACCTCATGGATTTTTTAGCCATTTTTTCTGGCGAGGAACAAACTGGCAAATGCTGATGCTCAAAGAGGAGGGGGGCAACGGGAGACTCATCAGCCATACGAGGCGAGTCTTTGGGTTTTTTTTAAACATTTCCAAATTTTGGGATAAAGGAAGGATCAAGGATGGGGAGTGAGAGATCTGAAATTGCAGGTGAGAATCAGGTTAAAATAGAGAACTTCTTCATGATTCAACGATATTTGAAAACATGTATAAAATCTCCTTTTATTTTTAACAATTACTATATTATTCTTCAAGGTATATTCATGTAGCTCCAAGAGAGAGAGAGAGAGAGAGAGAGAGAGAGGAGAGGAGAGAGAGAGAGAGAGAGAGGAGAGAGAGAGAGAGAGAGAGTATAACTAAATTGCATAAAGTACCTGGAAATTAAAGTCGCTTCCTTAGATTGAAGTGGCCTTTATAAAGCACATAGCGTATATCCTATCTATCTTATGCATACTCACAAATCCTCTTTTATCTTCACAACCATGTGATTCCAAATTTTTCTCCCTCCATTCATCTAATCAAAAACACTTTCCCCATTTTTTTTTTACCCCAAAAATTAAAATTCCTATCTAACTATGCAATTCATTGCAGAAGTTGAATCAGTAATCAGCTGCTGACTGAGGTCGCCTTCTAAAACTCCTGATTAAGGACAGAGCCTTTCTAATATAAGTCAAAAGTCACACCATTTAGATTAATCTATTTTATGCCCTAGGTCTAAAGTTAGCGATTCATAAAAACAAACAAAGTTTTAGGAGTTGACTTCCCACAGCTTACTTCTATTATCCAAAACATTACGAACACCTCAAAATAATTGTTTACGTTAAATCCGTAATATCAACCTGAACTTATAAGCTTTAATATTATTAATATCTACTCCAAGTACATGTTAATTCACAAATATCTAATGTGATGGACTCTACTTCATTTCGTCTATATTTGATGACATTCTATATTTCTCTTACACATGCATATTTCATATTTCCATTAATCAATATATCGTAGCTTATTCTTTCATTCACCGATATTCATTTACAATGTCAATCCACCATAGTTCCTAACATAAGTAATATCAGAAGGAACGGGGTAGTGCAGGTAGGATCAGAAGGAATGGGCAAGTGCAGGTAGAGTTATAAGGCACATGGAAGTGCAGGTAGGGTCAGAAAAAACGTTCAAGTTCAAGTAGGGTCAAAAGGAACGAGGAAATGCAGGTAGGATCAGAAGGAATGGGCAAGTGCAGGTAGTGTCAACAGGGACTGGCAACTGGAGGTAGGGTCAGAAGGAACATCCAAGTGTAGCTACGGTAAAAAGGAAGGTAGTATTAGAAGGAATGGGCAAGTGCAGGTAGGGTCAACAGGAACTGGCAAGCGCAAGTAGGGTCAGAAGGAACATCCAAGTGTAGCTACGGTAAGAAGGAAGGTAGGATCAGAAGGAATGGGCAAGTGCAGGTAGTGTCAACAGGGACTGGCAACTGGAGGTAGGGTCAGAAGGAACATCCAAGTGTAGCTACGGTAAAAAGGAAGGTAGTATTAGAAGGAATGGGCAAGTGCAGGTAGGGTCAACAGGAACTGGCAAGCGCAAGTAGGGTCAGAAGGAACATCCAAGTGTAGCTACGGTAAGAAGGAAGGTAGTATTAGAAGGAATGGGCAAGTGCAGGTAGGGTCAACAGGACCTGGCAAGCGCAAGTAGGGTCAGAAGGAACGTGCAACTGCAGGTAGGGTTAGAGGGAATGGGCAAGTGCAGGTAGTATCAACAGGAACTGGCAAGTGCAGGTAGGGTCAGAAGGAACGTGCAACTGCAGGTAGGGTTAGAGGGAATGGGCAAGTGCAGGTAGTATCAACAGGAACTAGCAAGTGCAGGTAGGGTCATAAGGAACGTGCAACTGCAGGTAGGGTTAGAGCGAATAGGCAAGTGCAGGTAGTGTCAACAGGAACTGGCAAGTGCAGGTAGTGTCAGAAGGAACGTGCAACTGCAGGTAGAGTTAGAGGGAATAGGGAAGTGCAGGTAAGGTCAACAGGAATTGGCAAGTGCAAGTTTGGTCAGAAGGACCGTGCAACTGCAGGTAAGGTTAGAAGGAATGGGCAAGTGCAGGTAGTGTCAACAGGAACGGGAAAGTGCAGGTAGTATCAACAGAAACTGGCAAGTGCAAGTAGGGTCAGAAGGAACGTGCAACTGCAGGTAAGGTTAGAAGGAATGGGCAAGTGCAGGTAGTGTCAACAGGAACGGGAAAGTGCAGGTAGTATCAACAGAAACTGGCAAGTGCAAGTAGGGTCAGAAGGAACGTGCAACTGCAGGTAGGGTTAGAAGGAATGGGCAAGTGCAGGTAGTGTCAACAGGAATGGGCAAGTGCAGGTGGTCATCAGGAACTGGCAAGTGCAGGTAGGGTCAGAAGGAACGTGCAAGTGTAGATACGGTATGAAGAAAGGTAGGGTTAGAAGGAATGGGCAAGTGCAGGTAGGGTCAACAGGAACTGGCAAGTGCAAGTTGGGTCAGAAGAACCGTGCAACTGCTGGTAAGGTTAGAAGGAATGGGCAAGGGCAGGTAGTGTCAACAGGAATGGGCAAGTGCAGGTAGGGTCAACAGGAACTGGCAAGTGCAGGTAAGGTCAGAAGGAACGTGCAAGTGTAGATACGGTATGAAGAAAGGTAGGGTTAGAAGGAATGGGCAAGTGCAGGTAGGGTCAACAGGAACTGGCAAGTGCAAGTTGGGTCAGAAGAACCGTGCAACTGCTGGTAAGGTTAGAAGGAATGGGCAAGTGCAGGTAGTGTCAACAGGAATGGGCAAGTGCAGGTAGGGTCAACAGGAACTGGCAAGTGCAGGTAAGGTCAGAAGGGACGTGCAAGTGTAGCTACGGCAAGAAGGAAGGTAGGGTTAGAAGGAATGGGCAAGTGCAGGTAGGGTCAACAGGAACTGGCAAGTGCAAGTAAGGTAAGAAGGAACGTGCAACTGCAGGTAGGGTTAGAAGGAATGGGCAAGTGCAGGTAGGGTCAACAGCAACTGGCAAGTGCAAGTAAGGTCAGAAGGAACGTGCAACTGCAGTTAGGGTTAGAAGGAATGGGCAAGTGCAGGTAGGGTCAACAGGAACTGGCAAGTGCAAGTAAGGTCAGAAGGAACGTGCAACTGCAGGTAGGGTTAGAAGGAATGGGCAAGTGCAGGTAGTGTCAACAGGAACTGGCAAGGGCAGGTAGGGTTAACAAGAACTGGGCAAGCGCAGGTAGGGTCAGAGGGAACGTGCAAGTGTAGCTACGGTAAGAAGGAACGTTAAAGTGCAAGTAAGGTCAGAAGGAACGTTCAAAGACCATTAAGCAATGCCTACAATGGACCGTCAGATATAATATACTTTATTTCATTTTATATCTAACCTTTCAATACGTTGAATTCTATGACCTTTATTTTCCCCAACCGATGTTTCATGATCATCTTGTTCAATGAACGTTCATTGACCTATATTCCATCCCTTTCTTTACCATTTAATCTATTAAGTTTGATTAGCTACCCTCTCCATTATTTCCCTCACTTTAAGCTCTTCACTTTCTAGAAAATTAGAGAGAGAGAGAGAGAGAGAGGAGAGAGAGAGAGAGAGAGAGAGAGAGAGAGAGAGAGAGAGAGAGAGAGAGAGAGAGAGAGAGAGAGAGAGATGCTAATTGCCGCCAAGTAATACGAAAGGTCAAAGGGAGGACGAGTATTGAGACGAAATGTGACTAATATTCAAGAATTATTCACAACAGTATTGGGAAGAAATCTGACTATTTAAGAATTACTCATGCATGAAAGAATAGGATAAGATACCATGCTATTCTTTTTCTTTAACATATAAATCGAAAGAACGATTCTAGGTTCTTTTTATCCTTAGAAAACAGAATTGTAAAACTGTAATACATTATTTCTGATAAAAGGAAAGCAAAAGTTAATTATTGTGAACGGTTCCCCTCAGCAACATGAAAGAAATTTACAAAATATTATGCTTTTAATGTTTTCTTATTCAAGAAACAAAAGACGACGTAAATTTCTCGCCAGTTTTATGATCATTTGGCAGATAGCTTAGGAATAAAAACTTAATGTGCTACATTTGAGGAACATACCTTGAATTCCATTGATACAGAAGTTCTCTTTTGAATATATCCTCAAAAGATAAAAGCAATATTATTAGAAATGTATAAATCTTAAATCCACAAATTATAAATATTTAGTCAATTAGATTTTAATTCACAGAGCAATGTCATATAACTGTGGACCCTAAAGATTGACAAGAAAACTGGAACTCTTGAAAACAAGATTAAAAATAAGTTGAAATTAAAATCAATCGAATTACTTAAATAGAAACAAGGAAACAATGAGTGATATGAAGTAATCAATCTCACGAGAGCACAAAATAGTTCCTTAGACCAAGGTGTGTAGCAGATAACTCCATACACATTAGAATGCTCTAAATTCCATGGACAACATAGTGCTCTAAAAACCCAGCCACTGAGAGGGGGGGCAATCCAGCCTCAACTTGGTGTCGGTCCCAACCACGGGTAAATGGGGAGGGTTGGCGGCAGGAGAGGCATCAGGCCATGAAAAATTAGCCCAAAAAACTATGGTCATTGAGTATAATCAGAATGAAATTAATGCTAGGGCGTTCCCCTTAGGTGACGCGTTGGGACCTCGCCTGATCCCTCCGAAAAATCGGCAAGGGCTACCCAGTCATGGGCGGGCTGGATTAAAGAAGCAAGCTCGGAGGAAAATACCTGAAGAGAGGATGAGAGTACAGGGAACGAGAAGGAGAGGTAGATTGAGAAAGCTGACCAGAAACATCGACCCCACATAGAAGTAGGAAAAGATGTAGACAAAGAAGAAGAAGATAGTGCTCTAAACTTATAGAACATTTAATTATCCGATGAGTGCTTAAGGCAACCCCTAGAAGTGTTCTAAATGACACAAAAAGTAAGTGTCCAGAATTAGTTCCAAGACCGAAAAAGTTCTTGAATAACTGAATGGACAAAGGATTAAGGCTCAAGTAACTCCATATACAAAGTGGTGTTCTGAATATACACGTGTGTGCTACAAAAAAAGAAAAAAAATATAATTCTGCAAACGAAGGAATACTCAAAACTGCTAAATCAAATAAGGGCCCTGGATAACTTATTGAATCAAGAAATATCCTCAATAACTCCATAGAACTCCGTAAACTATTTAGCATCCCAAATAACCTATAACAACATGTAGAGACTTAATTCCTTCACAATGCATGACTAAGTTCTTCAAATAACTTCATAGATCAAGGAGTGCTATAAAAGAAGTGTTAAGCAAACCAAGTAGCCAATTTTTGCCCAGAGAAAATTTATAAAACAAGTGAACCCCTACAAGACAATTTAAACAGAAAGGTCCCCGAAAAAGTTTGAATACTAAAGGAAACCCTTTATACCGAAAAATACATCTTCAAAGAAGAATTATCTAAATAAATTATAAACAAAGATTGTTCGCAAACCACTCTATAGAGTAAGGAATGCCCAATGTAACCGAACATACCAAAGAACAAACACACAGGATATCTTATTTTCTTCTAAGGATATATTCTTTAAACCAGATCGTATCACCTCTCACAAAAACAAGCCAAGGAAAAAAATTAAAATCTCTCGAAACCAAACTGGCCCTTAAGGTAAGTATAATCCTGAAACTTAGGAAAACCTTGTAAATATTTGTAACCTTGTAAAACCTAAATATGAAGGGAATATTTTGAATTGATGTGGGAAGATCATAAACCTTTTCATAACTTTCTTTCAAATTCGTACAGCTAATAAGAAGAGTACCAAAGAAGAAAAGCATAGACTTGCTGATGACCTTAGGGTGAATATCCATGGAAGCCAATAGTGAAATTATTCCAATTATTAAAATCTACTTTTTTGTTGCTAATCATTTTATCATACCATTAAATTCAATTTCAATACTTTCATCCATGTACCAATTGGAACAAAATTATCAACTACTCCTTAAAGAGGAGACCAAGCGGAAGCCTTCAGAAGAACTGATATCAAAAGGAAACTAAGCTGTGAAATAAACATTATATCTGCTATTGAGATCAATATTTTCCATATAACAACACAATAAACCTGCCATGAAAACATAAATTTCAAGAAACTATGTTATTATGCTTCAGGCTAGATATCCTTTTAATTTTGTAGAAAGCCTAATCTCTTTAAAAACATTACCATTTCCAACACATCAAACCATCAACAATTAAGCAATGATGAAATATCCACCTTAAGCAAGATCCATGAAAGGGGACTTCATAAGACTTTTTATAAAGTATCAGAAATAGATACTTCGATAGAATAGCTTTCTGGACGGAACCTTCATATGCAATCAGTTACTAGCAGCATAAACTTAATACTTTAGCAACTTTTACCACTGTACGTTCAAACCAAATAGCTTTCTGGACAGAAACTTCATATATAATCAATTACTAACAGCATAAACTTGATAGCTTAGTAAGGTTTACCAGGAAACGTTCAAACCAGTCAATTAACATGCAGTAAGAATTATGATCTAACCAAATAATGTATATCATGTGCAATTCTCCAGATTATTCAACATCGTGAGCAGGCTTCACATTAAGCAGGGCATGAAAAGTGGGAATAAATTACTGCTGGTGAAACTTGGTTAATCTAAATAAAGCAGCATCTAAGCAGAACTCCAAAAAACCATAACAATTGTCATACTTTTGATGTTATCAAAGGGCATGAGATGTGTTCTAATTAAAGGAAAGCTGAATGACCAATAAATATTTACAGAATACGAAGTTCTAATAGAAAGTAAGGATAGAAAGAAAAAACAGGGTGAAAAAATCCATTATTGTTAATTAGCTTTCCAATCTATCACCCTAGCTAAGTACCAAGGAGGACCAGACAGTGGTTGCTGATTAATTTTGCAAGTAGAATTAGCCCCCCTTCATTACTAGTTCTGTGTTTAAAGGTTATACGATGCTCGTGAGTAGTAAAGGGAGGGGGGGGGGGGTGGCTTGTATTTAAGCCAGTCGTCACCTAGCTAAGTACCAGGAAGCACCAGAGATTGGTTGCTGATCAACTTAGCAGGTAGAATTATTCCCCCTTTCATCACTAATTCACAGGGCACGGTATCATAGATATACAATGAAGACTAAACATCATTGTAAGCATAAAAATGTATTTTCACCTAGTAGGACCTCACCTGATTGAGAAACTGGTCATCAATTTAACTTCAGGTCACAAAAGTATATTAAGTTAAGATAAAATATCTTAATAACCTCCATAGCTTAATAACCAACAAATATTTACAGAATAAGAAAGCCGATTAGAAAGTAAGGATAGAAAGAAACCTTATAATACCATAAGGTTAAACAAAGGTAAAAAATCCACAATTGTTAAGAATCTTTCCCATCTATCAGCCTTAGTTTAGGAAAGCCGAATAGGAAAGCCGATTAGAAAGTAAGGATAGAAAGAAACCTTATAATACCATAAGGTTAAAAAAAAGGTAAAAAATCCAGAATTGTTAAGAATCTTTCCCATCTATCAGCCTTAATTTAGGAAAGCCGAATAGGAAAGCCGATAAGAAAGTAAGGATAGAAAGAAAAATTATAATACCATGAGGTTCAAAAATGGTAAACAATCCAGAATTGTTAAAAATCTTTCCAATCTATCAGCCTTAGTTCAATATCCTCAAGTGCCACCAAAAGCACGGTATAAAGAATACAACGAAGAACAGACATCACTGTATAGAAAAGATTTTCACCCAATTGGACCTCACATGATTGAGAAATTAGTCATCTGGGAAGTATAGGTTATGAAATTAATTATATTAAAGTAAAGTCAAGATAAAAAATCTGGACTTGCCATAATATATCGTTTTAAAAACACATTATACCATATAATCGGATTGAGGATTTTCTATGTCATTTCCATAAAAAAGAGAGAAAATTTACCTAAATACACCACAATATTTGTTTATGAAAATCTAGCTATTTAATATTAGTACCAAAAGTTTTAGTTGATATGTTTTCTGATTTACAATAGTACCATGGTCGAGTCTTTGTGTCACTTCAAACGCTTTACAGAAATTATGGCAAACCTATTGTACAAGCATTGTGGTCAAATATAATTTGATTTAAGTTAAAAACAACTGAAAATTATATAACATTTTTCTAGAGTCTTGATAAAACAAGGTATTACCAACATTCCTTTACCTCGAATGAATACGGAAAAAAATATAAGTAAAATTTTCAATTAATGACAATACATTAGTGAAATTTACTAGTGAGGCTTATAATAAATTTAGTATGGCACAAAATAGCAAAAGACTGAGTTGGTGATCAAAATTGTTGACGTGGTGATTCAGTATCACTTAATTTTACGCTTTTTTTTTTTTTTTTTTTTTTTGAAATCTTTAAATAATAAAAAAAATTGACAGTAGAGTTCACGACAGTTAAGACTTAATCAGTATAATGTAAAACGAAAACTATATGGCACAGGCAGCAACAGATTTTGAGATTTAAAAAAAAAAATAGCAGCTTTGCAGTTGAATTCTAACAGCTAACTTTAACAGATTAACCAGGCAATATTGGGGTACTTAAAGCCTCACTGTAAACACATCTACACAAAAATCTTAAAATTTTTTTAAAAAAATGTTAATTCTCCCCACACCTAGTGCCATGAGGACTATTTTTCTTTACTTGAAGTAACAGATCCTGAATTCCACTTGTACAGTAGAACGGAAGTGCTCTTGTAATTAATGGACATCACATTATATCTGCCTTGAGTAATCTGTGAATCTCAAACAGGCGACCAACTGCATCCTGAAACAAAATTATGAATTACTCCTCTTACAATATATGATAAATAGAACGTTATGATAGGCTAACTGAAGGGCGTAAAGGGGCTGAGAGTTTGCTTATTTTCTTGTTTAAGTAATAAACTACGTAAGAATGCTACATGTGAAGTTTAAAAAACGGGAGTCACGGTCAAGTGGAAATTAAAGGAAAGTGATCTAAAGTTGAAAGAGATTTACTCCTCTTACAATATATGATAAATAGAACGTTTTGATAGGCTAACTGAAACATCCATCCATATACCAAAGCACCTCCCCCAACTTTGGGGGGCAGCCGGCACCAACAATGAAACAAAACAAAAAGGGGACCTCTACTCTCTATGTTCCTTCAGCCTAATCAGGGACTCAACTGAGTTCAGCTGGTACTGCTAGGGTGCCACAGCCCAACCTCCCACATTTCCACCACAGATGAAGCTTCATAATGCTGACTCCCCTACTGCTGCTACCTCCACGGTCATCTAAGGCACCGGAGGAAGCAGCAGGGCCTACTGGAACTGCGTCACAATCGCTCGCCATTCATTCCTATTTCTAGCACGCTCTCTTGCCTCTCTCACATCTATCCTCCTATCACCCAGAGCTTTCTTCACACCATCCATCCACCCAAACCTTGGCCTTCCTCTTGTACTTCTCCCATCAACTCTTGCATTCATCACCTTCTTTAGCAGACAACCATTATCCATTCTCTCAACATGGCCAAACCACCTCAACACATTCATATCCACTCTAGCCGCTAACTCATTTCTTACACCCGTTCTCTCCCTCACCACTTCGTTCCTAACCATATCTACTCGAGATACACCAGCCATACTCCTTAGACACTTCATCTCAAACACATTCAATTTCTGTCTCTCCATCACTTTCATTCCCCACAACTCCGATCCATACATCACAGTTGGTACAATCACTTTCTCATATAGAACTCTCTTTACATTCATGCCCAACCCTCTATTTTTTACTACTCCCTTAACTGCCCCCAACACTTTGCAACCTTCATTCACTCTCTGACGTACATCTGCTTCCACTCCACCATTTGCTGCAACAATAGACCCCAAGTACTTAAACTGATCCACCTCCTCAAGTAACTCTACATTCAACATGACATTCAACCTTGCACCACCTTCCCTTCTCGTACATCTCATAACCTTACTCTTACCCACATTAACTCTCAACTTCCTTCTCTCACACACCTTTCCAAATTCTGTCACTAGTCGGTCAAGCTTCTCTTCTGTGTCTGCTACCAGTACAGTATCATCCGCAAACAACAACTGATTTACCTCCCATTTATGGTCATTCTCGCCTACCAGTTTTAATCCTCGTCCAAGCACTCGAGCATTCACCTCTCTCACCACTCCATCAACATACAAGTTAAACAACCACGGCGACATCACACATCCCTGTCTCAGCCCCACTCTCACCGGAAACCAATCACTCACTTCATTTCCTATTCTAACACATGCTTTACTACCTTTGTAGAAACTTTTCACTGCTTGCAACAACCTTCCACCAACTCCATATAACTTCATCACATTCCACATTGCTTCCCTATCAACTCTAGCATATGCTTTCTCCAGATCCATAAACGCAACATACACCTCCTTACCTTTTGCTAAATATTTCTCGCATATCTGCCTAACTGTAAAAATCTGATTCATACAACCCCTACCTCTTCTAAAACCACCCTGTACTTCCAAGATTGCATTCTCTGTTTTATCCTTAATCCTATTAATCAATACTCTACCATACACTTTTCCAACTACACTCAACAAACTAATACCTCTTGAATTACAACACTCATGCACATCTCCCTTACCCTTATATAGTGGTACAATACATGCACAAACTGAAACATAAAATATATATAAAAAAAAAAACTGTTATTAGATGAGATTTACAAACTTAGAACGGTCTTGTCAGCAAAACTAAACTTGATCTCATATTTACAAATAGGTACCATGATTACTGTTTGTAGACGAACCTAGGAAGATCATTCTTTTACCTATTCTTATATAAAAACATCTAATGTCATTAAGTTACTGAACAGGAAGAGCCCGTGAAAAATGGAATTTACTGTGCATTATATTTACCTTAGACAATTCATGTAACATACATGAAAACTTCTCACTCAAACCAAATACTAACAAAGCTCTATCAATAATGCTTATTCTAAGCATCTCCCCCTTAATATAGGCTATATGGGCCAATCTGAAGAAGTATTTATTTTTAAAATACCAGCCATTGAAACTATTTTAGAAAAAAAAATATAGCAACCCAACTCAATTACCATTTTTATTTGATATATCTTTTTCGTATGGAGGCAGTGCATAATTATAAAGATGACTAACTCCAGATTAGAACATTTGTACATGACTGTAAGTAAATATCTTCCCTGAAAGAAACTTCTTGTGATGGTTAAAAATTAGTTATACATTCTAACTAGAGAAAGAAGCCGTGCAAATTTCTCAATCAGGAGTTATCCTGCAACCATATTTGTAACATTTATATGAATGCGTGTATGACGAATGCATGGATAGCGGTTGATTTCCCTTATAATTTACATATTAAAGATTAAATAAAACTCTACATTTAAAAACTTGAATGGAAACTAAATAATTTGGCCTTAAACCTTTTATATATCATACAACCTATTAAAGACTTGGAGTTGGGTAAAATAATAACATTTATGTAAGACGTCAACATATATATAATTTAGTAAATTGATTGTGTTATATTCCATGAAACCTGAAAGTCTAGGTGTATTGACAGAAATATTTATACTTCAGTGCTGGAAGAAAATTTTTTATAGTAATCCAGCACCTGGACTTCCCTCAAACATTAAACAAGTGGGGCAAATCAGTTTATGAATAACTTTTGGAATATTATGGGAAGTGAAATACTAGACTTAGAAACATTCTATATTACACTTTTTGTTTCTTCTTTTTTTGCTAAAACGTTATAAATTTCAAGACAATTATCAATTACTCGACAAGTATCATACCACAGGTTTAAGAAATATTGCACTCTATGGCCCTATTGCCGAGCATTTAAAATTAATGACACATGAAAGTATAGTATTTAACTTATATTAGCTATTGCTTCACTGAAAAGAATTTTTTGGGGGGGAATTTACCTTTTAAAAAATAATTTTGTATCTAGAGTGGCTCAATAGTATACAGACGTAAGATAAATAATGTATAGGTATGACAAACTCTATTACCATTCCACCCAAATATAATTTGAGATCAATGTCACTTTCAAGAGAATTTCTGCGATGCTACACTTTTTCAAATAGTGTATGCTCAATACTACTACATTGTACATTGTGAATAAGCTACTTCCCATGGAAATTTATCACCTACTCTGTAACCCAACTGAAGCGTACACATCTGAATAAACTATATGATGAAAATTTTAACTTATCTTTAAACTGATGTCCTTTGAATATCAGAGCCTCCGTCTCTGTGATCAGCTTAGATTTAGATATGGATAATTTAATCTTGTGCCCTTAGTGTTCCTTTAGTTTCCATCTCCTTCCCATATCATGAGGGGAATCAGGTTGCTACTAGAAATTTTTTCGCTTACTGGCTTCGGCTTTTGGATTTCCAAATGTGCAGGTTAATAAACGCATCTGAAAGAAAAGTAAACTATCTTTACTCCAAATTTTCTTCAACTTCAAATCATAGCCTGACTCTTGATAATCAATATGATACACAGTTACATTTATAGGATTATCATGAGAATATAAAACATATTCAACTTCATCTTTAGAGATTAAGATAAAAGAAACTTTTAAACCTTAAACTTGACCATACTGTTATGTTATTAACAAAATCATCTGTAGTAGGAACATTGCTAATAACCAGAGTTCATGAAAACAAAACATGAATATGACAAAGTTCAGCTTGGAAGATTATTCAAAGTTATAGCAGCAGCCATACTTTGTATAATGTTTGTGGTGCTTTCATATCAACCCCATTCTTTAAACAATGGTTTTATGAGTACTATTCTTGGTAAGGTTACCTGTATTGTCATTGTATTGGTAATATTGCATTTGACGCTTTAAAAAATGAATAAGATCAAAAGCTAGCAAATATGCAGGTGAACAGATAATTAGGTATGATTATATTTTTCTGGTATAATAAATGGAGAACATTAAAATCTCTTCAAATACATCAGCTATTAGAAAATGTTTAAATGAACTCGATGACTATACCGCCCACCAAACCTAACTCTTTCATTCATGGCGCATCAATGAAACTTCCGCCCTTAGCCAGTAGAGAAGCATTTGCTTGGTTTCAGCAGGCCAATGTTTAGTTTCACATTAAGGCCATGACTCGCTCAAGCAACAAAGCAGACTATGTACTCCCGGCAATCACCGAGGACACTCACCTAGAAATCTCCAATTGGCTTTGCGATGAAGACATGCCCCAATAGAATATGATGTCCTCAAAACATACCTCCTGGAGCAGTACTCACCATTGCCAGCCACCTGTATAGCCAAAATTTTCCAGCTCTCTCAACAACCACTGGGGGACCAAAAGGCTTCGCTCACCCTCAGGGAAATGACCAGTATTGCTCGCCTGCAACCTGACACAGACGGCTCTCCTCGGGAAGTGAACCTACTTCGTGCCCTTTGGGTACGACACCTACCTGAACCTGTATGTGTCGCAATTCCCGACATCAATACCTTGCCCATGAAGGACCTTATGGCCAAAGTCGATGCTCTTATGGGCAGACTTCACCACCATTAAGACCTCCCTCAATTAGCCCCATGATATGCCGGAGGGGCCGAAAAAGCAGCCTACGAACCACATATGCCACCCCTCACTCATGTTGGCGACCAAAAAAACTTGTTACATGATGCAGGTACTGATTCGTGGTTCTCGCTAGACACTGATACTTGACGTTCCCAAATCACTTTCCAGGATATGGCATAGTCATCCTATGCCTGATGACATCCACCTGATAGCTGCAAATGGATCGGAGATCCCTACCTACAGTACGAGACACTCACTCTATCGTTTGGGAGCGCCAAATACCACTGGAAGGTTCTCGTTGCCGCCATAACATTACCAATAATCAGTGCAGGTTTCCTAACCCATTTCAACCATCTGGTTGACTTGGCATATCGACGTTTAGTCAGCGCAGACTCATACTCATCGACACCTCTTAGACCCGCTCCCTCCAATCTCGCATCAGTGCACCCATGGATGCCTACCTCCACCTCCTCACATTGTAGCCGGAAGTCCTCCCACCAGACCCTCACCAAATTCCTAAGGTTCTCACCAAGCACGATAATTATCACCTTATCAAAACAACATGGCCCCCAAAGTGTGCCAGATTCAGACGTCTGGCCCCAGGTGGTTTGGCAGTTACTAATCGAACGTTCATCGAAATGGAAGTAATGGGCCTTTGTCAAAAGGGCTCAAGCCTATGATCATCAGACATCCCTACACATTGTCCTGAAGAAGGATGGCTCCCTGCACCCTAATGGGAATAGCAGGCATCTGAATATGCAGACAAAACTGGATCACAACCCTCTCCCCAACCTTGCTGATGTTACCTCCTCCTTGCACAAAGCAAATGTGTTTGCCACTCTCGACCTCCTGAAGGGGTATCATCAGGTGCCAATGAACCCAGAAGACATTCCCAAGACTCCCATCCCCATCTCCTTTGATAAATGCACATTCACTTACTCCTGTTTTGGCCTTTGTAATGCTGGGGCCACTTTTCAACACCTCATGGATGGCATCTTAGTGGATATCCCCTTCTACGTATGTTATGTGGATAATTGATTTGAGTTCTTTTCTTTTAAAGAGGAACAACTCCATCACCTACACATCATTCTCAACAGCCTACAACAGAACAGCTTTGTAGTCCAGTATGACAAGTTTACCTTTGGTGTCAAAGAAGTATTGTTCTTAGGGCACAGCATCACTCCTGAATGCTTCCACGATCTCTGAGAAGGTATCAGCTGTTCAGAACTTCCCCATGCCCACGACCATTAAAGCAATGCAAGAATTCTTGGGCGCGATAAATTGTTATTACCAGTTCTTGCCAGCTATCGCTGCCACTCTTACTCCTAACTACGCCTCCCTCAAGTGTAAGCCAAAAGATCTGAAGTGAGCTCCCCTTCAGCAAGCAGCCTTCTGCAATGCAAAGAATGCCCTACAAACTACTGTTGCTCTCCTTTTTCCCGAGCTGCATGCTGCTCTCCTCCTCTTCACCGATGCCAGTAACATCCTTATTGGTGCAGTCCTTTTGACAAGGCTGTTCAGAAGGTCTCACTCTTCCTCTGCTTTTAATTTGCCTGGACATCTCACTGTCACCAACAACTCCCTATAACATTTTATCTTTTTAAAAAATTCTGAGAGTTGCTGCGCCACTTATGCCATACTCGCATGAATGGGTGGAAGAAGTCTGGTAAGACTTGATATAGACGATCTTTTTCATCTTCAGAGATCTGGAAGCATCTGTACGTTCAGGAGCAGAGGAGGCGGATGAGATCATTTTCATTCCTTGACAGAGGAGCAAGGACATCTAAATCTCCTGCTGTGCAGCTATAACATGTCCCAAGGAGAAAGTTTCCATGGACCTGTGGGCCACATCCTTCAGGTAATGAGCAGTAAACATAGTCTGCCATCTCCAAATACCTGATTGGAGTACCTGCATCACAGAGAGATTCCGTTAAAAAGCTAAGGAGGCACCAACACCTTATGTCGTGATCTTTTATTTGTGTTTCCCTAAGGATCAGGAGAATATCCGCTGTCTATGAGTCCTAGTTCTTCGAGTGTGGTTACTCCGGACCGAAAGAAGCAACCCCTGTCCTGTGGAGGGGCTTTATTACCTGACTACAGGTAGGTAGGCTCAAACTCTGTAAAGAGCAATAAATGGAGCCAAGGGACAAGGTAAAACCTTCTGGAGATACTCGAAGAACGAGCAAAGGTCTCCCGTCGCCTAAGTCCAGGAGTGGGACCCCTCTTGATGACCATTTTAAGGGTCTATTACTGGAATAGCGCCCTCAAGAAGAGAGACAAACTTTACACGATAAGGCGCATTTAGTAGTAAAGGAAGTCCTTAATGGGTTCTTCGATGTTGTGGACGTGTCACTGTACGTGACGTGTCTATTAAGCAAGATGAGTCTTGCCGGCGAGGTGAGTCTAATAGGCTAGCCGAGTCTCTTAATGAGACAAGGAATTGCTCAAAGAAGGGAGCCTAACAGGTGGAAGCAGTCGTTCTCCCACAGGATGAAAATAATCAGAGCCTGTCCTTGTTATTGACTTTCTTCCCGAAGGAAGGCCTCTGAATAAAGGCTATTAGAAGAAGTCTCCCACTGAAGGGGTGGACTGGATAAAATCCGAGACCCATATACAGGATCCTCGGAGGCCGAGACCACGTAGGTGCAAAAAGTATTTCCTATGAACGGGAAAACATATGAATCACTGCCGTCCCCATAGGCAAATCTTCCCAAGAGAAGCTGATGCCTTTCCAGGAGACTGAGAGACAGTATCATTTGTGCTCTGACCATAGTCCTGAGGACATGAGGTACCGTATGCGGCCTCGTCCACTTTACTTTGATGCTTCCACAGGAAACTTCAAATCCAGAAAAACCAAGGAGATCACCTCCCTGAACGAGATTCTCATCTGGCAACCTCATTATCAGGACAGTCTTTTGCTCGAACCTCATAGAGAACCAGAGGAAAGGAAGATCCCTGGTGCCGAAGGAGCTGGGATCTCGCTGTTCCTGAAGAGGTTGAAATCAACGGGGACTGATGCTGTCTTGTCGAACCTGTGGAAGTTTCTGCAGGTTGATATACATGTCTATATATACCCATATTGGATATGACAGGTGATTCTTTCCTTAGATTACTCCAATTCTCAGTCCGTGGTAACTAAAGACGTCTCAGAGGAACTGAAGACTGTTAGGATCAGCCAGTTGTCCGAAGTTTTTGGAGACCAGGCAAATCCTGAAGGGGAAGGTTGAATTTAGGATAAAAACCAGTGACAGTCTTCGGTGCCAAGCTAAACTGAAGCAACATTCCCCAATATGACGGGCTGTAGACGGATGTCCTGAAAAGGGGGATATGGGGTATTAGTCGTAGTGGTCGATCCTATACAGGAAGCCATGGAGTTTCTGTTTGATCGCAAGACCTTCCCTCGCATGACAGGGTTTGAAGATCAAAGTCATTGCATGAAGAGAGGCTAAGATTGAAGACTGACCAAAGAAGCTCAGAGGTATCTTGACAAACCCCGTCTTCCCATGTGACCGAATGTTCCAATCGTGAGGATAAAGAGAGACCACTTTCCACATCCTAAAGGAGGATAAAAGAGACAAGAGGGATCTCTTGTGGCTTAGATATGGTTTCTCTGTCCTTGGTGAAAAAAAATGAGCCGAGTATTTCGTGCTCGTAGAAGGGTTTTTTCCATTAATGTAAAAAACCTAACTCTATGGTGAAAAAGGAAGATATCCTTTCGAATAACTCCGGCTGAGGGGAGAGGTCTGGTAACAGAAGAGAGTCTTTGTCTGTGTTCACGAACAAGACTGAGTCTCGTGAAAGTTTAGGCAGATATTTTTCTCCAGGAAATGATTTCGCGGATGGTGGTTGAAGGTGTCCACATGAGGGACCAAAGGCTTATAGGCTGATGGAGAACGGGAGTATACAAGTGGCCAACAGCCTCTAGTGTTCTAGTAGGTCAGCCATCCACGGGTTGACCAAAATTCTAGCAATTAAGTTGCCACAGTTGTCGCGTTAGACAGCACTGAATTCAAATCTCTAAGAACGAGAGAATGGTGTGGGGAGGTAACACCATGGGGTTGTGCCTCCCAATGCAGGGGGAACAGATTCAAGGAGTCTGCCTCCACAACCATGTCCGAAATCTGACTAGCTGCAGGATACTGCATAACTAGCACAGTTCCTTTCCAAGCAAAGTCAGCTCAAGAGGTGGTACTATACTATACGTGAAACAAGGAAGGAGGTATGCAGCCGAAGCAGCAACCTGGTCCTTGAGGCACCTGGCCATTAAGCCATTCTGTAGTAGGAACAAAGGTTAGGTGAAGAACGTACGTTCATGAGGGATGAATGTCCGCAAATGTGCTGGATCGATGAAGAAACCTAGCTACATGAATGAGGGTTCATCGAATTTTGCAGAAGACGACGAAATCTTCGAGAACCGAAGAAACCCTGTTTGTGAGAAACCACCCATAAGGCGAGGGGTATCAAGTGCCAAGGTTAGCCCTCGTACATTATCCCAGTTGTCGATGGAGAGTGCTGTTTTAGGTTCCCAGAAGTAAATCTATGTTAAACTCTTTCAACTCTACATGGGAGGGCTACCGAAGTATCGTAAGCCCAAGAGATAGGTGAGAAGAATATTATGTCATCTAGATAAGAGTATTCTCCAAAGAGAGACTTTCAGGAGCAGCTCGTTCAGCTCTACGTGGAAGGGCTACAGAAGTAGCATAAACCCAAGAGAGAGGGGATTAGATGATTAATGTCGTCTAAATGAGAGTAGTCTAAATGAGAGTAGTCTCCAAAGAGAGACTCAGGAAGCTCCTGCTCCAATAAAGGGTCTACAACAGAAGGGTTGTTACAGAAGAGCTTTACACCGGAAGGCAAATTATCCAGGGCTGAACTGTAAATGCCGAATGTGGTTGCTGGTTCTACCAGCAACCTAGAGAAGAGCTGACTAGTGATGATCCTGAGCAGGGTTAGTGGTGATCACGAGCCTGTAAACAGCAAACAGTAAGCAAGCAAATGGCAAGCAAGCGAACGGCAACCTATCGAACAACAAGCAAGCAAGTGTCAAGTTGACGAACGGTGAGCTGTTGCAGGGCGAGACAACTAACAACTAGTTGTTGATTGTTAATCAGTGAATTGCGTGATTGGTAAGAAGTTGAAGATCGTCTAGCCATTGAAATGGCAATTTACAAGCTGATGAACAAAGGGCTAGCGAATTGGAGATCTGGCGAATCAGTGATCTGGCGAATCGGCGAACTGGTGACCAGCAAGCAGGAAATTGGCAATTGTCATGGTAATCCGCGAGCTTTCGATCAGCAAGATGACTATCTGTGACCTGGTAATTGGTTAGTTGACAATCGATGAGCTAGCGATTGGCGAGCTGACGATCAAAGAGCTGTAAATTGGTGAGTTGGCAAACGCCAAGCTGGTCTAATTGTTAGTTGCAGATCCTTGATCGGCGAGCTAGCGATCGGGAATCGACATCCTGGCAATCGATGATCGGCGAGCTTAGGTAGGCAATCGGAGATCAGCGATCGGGATCATCGATTGATGAAAGACAAGCAGGCAATCGGCGATGGGCTAGGTGGCAGTCGGCGAACTACTAGTTGGTGATATTTATATTTATATAAATATAAATATATAGATATACCTATATATATATATATATATATATATATATATATATATATATATGTATATATATATATATATATATATATATATATATATATATATATATATATATATATATATACATATACATTTATATATATATATATATATATATATATATATATATATATATATATATATATATATATATATATATATATATATATATATATATATATATATATATATATATATATATATATATATATATATATATATATATATATATATACATATAAAGATATATATGTATATATATAAATATGTATAGGTATATCTATATATTTATATATGAAAATATATATATATATATATATATATATATATATATATATATATATATATATATATATATATATATATATATATATATATATATATATATATATATATATATATATATATATATATATATATATAATAAATATGTTATTTTCATTAGTAAAATAAATTTTTGAATATACTTACCCGATAATCATGTAGCTGTCAACTCCGTTGCCCGACAGAATTCTACGGGAGGGATACGCCAGCTATCACTATACTAGAAGGGGGTGTACTCACAAGCGCCACCTGTGGCCAGGTACTACAGTACTTGTTGTTGTCGCCACCTCACTTTTTCCTCGGTCCACTGGTTCTCTATGGGGAGGAAGGGTGGGTCAATTAAATCATGATTATCGGGTAAGTATATTCAAAAATTTATTTTACTAATGCAAATAACATTTTTCAATATTAAACTTACCCGATAATCATGTAGCTGATTCACACCCAGGGGGGTGGGTGAAAAACCAGTGTACAAGACTAAAGGATAGCTAAGTATCCCGTATTTCATATAATCAGTTATCCACAATAACAATGAAATAATAAGTACCTGGTAAGGAAGTCGACTTGAACCGTTACTCTGCCTTTAATAAGATCGTCTTCCTTACTGAGCGCAGCGTTCCTCTTGGAAGGCTGAATCAACTCAAAGGTGCTAAAGTATCAAGGGCTGCAACCCATACTAAAGGACCTCATCACAACCTTTAACCTCGGCGCTTCTCAAGAAAGAATTGACCACCCGCCAAATCAACAAGGATGTGGAAGGCTTCTTAGCCGACCGTACAACCCATAAAAAGTATTCAAGAGAAAGGTTAAAAGGTTATGGGATTATGGGAATGTAGTAGCTGAGCCCTCGCCTACTACTGCATTCGTTGCTACGAATGGTCCCAGGGTGTAGCAGTACTCGTAAAGAGACTGGACATCTTTGAGATAGAATGATGCGAACACTGACTTGCTTCTCCAATAGGTTGCATCCATAACACTCTGCAGAGAATGGCTCTGTTTGAAGGCCACAGAAGTAGCCACAGCTCCCACTTCATGTGTCCTTACCTTCAGCAAAGCAAGGTCTTCTTCCTTCAGATGAGAATGTGTTTCTCTAATCAGAAGCCTGAATAGTAAGAAACTGAGTTCTTAGAACTTGGAAAAGAAGGTTTCTTGATAGCACACTATAAGGCTTCTGATAGTCCTCGTAAAGGTTAAGACCTTTTTAGAAAGTACCTAAGAGCTCTAACTGGGCAAAGTACTCTCTCCAGTTCATTCCCCACCAAGTTGGACAGGCTTGGGATCTCGAACGACTTAGGCCAAGGACGTGAAGGAAGCTCGTTTAGCAAAAACCGAGCTGCAAGGAACATGTAGCCGTTTCAGATGTGAAAACAATGATCCTGCTGAAGGCGTGGATCTCACTTACTCTTTTAGCTGTTGTCAAGCACACGAGGAAAAGAGTTTTTAACGTGAGGTCCTAAAAAGAGGCTGATTGGAGAGGTTCAAATCTTGATGACATAAGGAACCTTAGGACCACGTCTAGATTCCAGCCTGGAGTGGACAACCGACGTTCCTTTGAGGTCTCAAAAGACCTAGGGAGGTCCTGTAGATCTTTGTTGGTGGAAAGATCCAAGCCTCTGTGGCGGAAAACCGCTGCCAACATACTTCTGTAACCCTTGATCGTAGGAGCTGAAAGGGATCTTACTTTCCTTAGATATAACAGGAAGTCAGCAATCTGGGTTACAGTGGTACTGGTTGAGGAAACTGCATTGGTCTTGTACCAGCTACGGAAGACTTCCCCTTGAGACTGATAGATTCCGAGAGTGGATGTTCTCCTTGCTTTGGCAATCGCTCTGGCTGCCTCCTTCGAAAAGTCCCTAGCTCTTGAGAGTCTTTCGAAAGTCTGAAGGCAGTCAGACGAAGAGCGTGGAGGATTGGGTGTACCTTCTTTACGTGAGGTAGACGTAGAAGGTTCACTCCTAGAGGAAGAGTCCTGGGAATGTTGACCAGCCATTGCAGTACCTCTAAGAACCATTCTCTCGCGGGCCAGAGCGGAGCCAACCAACGTCAGCCGTGTCCCTTGCGAGAGGAGAACTTCTGAAGTACCCTGTTGACAATCTTGAACGGCGGGAATGCATACAGGTCGAGATGGAACCAATCCAGCAGAAAAGCATCCACGTGAACTGCTGCTGGGTCTGGAATCGGAGAACAATACAACAGGAGTCTCTAGGTTATCGAGGTAGCGAACAGATCTATGGTCGGCTGACCCCACAGGGCCCAAAGTCTGCTGCAAACATTCTTGTGAAGGGTCCACTCTGTGGGGATGATCTGACCCTTGCGGCTGAGGTGATCTGCCATGACATTCATACCGCCCTGAATGAACCTCGTTACCAGCGTGAGCTTTCGATCTTTAGACCAGATGAGGAGGTCCCTTGCGATCTAGAACAACTTCCACGAAAGAGTCCCTCCCTGCTTGAAGATGTAAGCCAGGGCTGTGGTGTTGTCAGAGTCCACCTCCACCACTTTGTTAAGCTGGAGGGACTTGAAGTTTATCAAGGCCAGAATAACCGCCAACAACTCCTTGCAATTGATGTGAAGTGTCCTTTGCTCCTGATTCCATGTTCCCGAGCATTCTTATCCGTCCAAAGTCGCACCCCAGCCCGTGTCTGATGCGTCCGAGAGGAGACGGCGGTCGGGTTTCTGAACAGCCAAAGGTAGACTTCCTTGAGAAGAAAGCTGTTCTTACACCACGCGAGAGAAGACCTTCTCTCTTTGGAAACAGGAACTGAGACCGTCTCTAGCGTCATGTCCTTTATCCAGTGAGCAGCTAGATGATACTGAAGGGGGGGGGAGGTGGAGTCTCCCTAACACGATGAA
This sequence comes from Palaemon carinicauda, assembly GCF_036898095.1. Lineage (NCBI taxonomy): Eukaryota > Metazoa > Arthropoda > Malacostraca > Decapoda > Palaemonidae > Palaemon > Palaemon carinicauda. The sequence continues at coordinate 124,024,124 of NC_090739.1, forward strand.
CAGGGCCAGCGATGAAAGTGTCCCTGTTAGACTCATCCACTACCTGACTGAGCATCGGTTCCTTCTCAGCATGCTCTGGATGCATTCTAGGGCTTGGAAGATCCTTGGGGCCGACGGAAAAGCCCGAAAAGCTCGACTCTGAAGATCCATACCCAGGGAGACAATGGTCTGGGATGGGACGAGCTGAGACTCCTCAAAATTGACCAGGAGGCCCAGTTCCTTGGTCAGATCCATAGTCCATTTGAGAATCTCCAGACAGCGACGACTTGTGGGAGCTCTTAAAAGCCAGTCGTCTGACGGAGCCGGACACAAGATCATGGTACTGCTGCACAGTCTGTGAACTGTCAACCATGGGGAAGCGAGGAAGTACAGTGACAACCCGAAGCTGTCTAGACTGTCTGGGTCGTACAGACAACTCCTTATCGGGTTGCTAAGGTTGCCGTACTGCGTCACAACAAGTCACTCCTGCTGGTTGTTGAACGTCTTCCCAGTGACACACTGACTCCGTAAACAAAAAAATCCTCTAACAAGGACTAAGTTTGGACTGCATGTCTTGCAACACAGCTCAAGGACTATGGGAGCAGGTGTGGTAACAGACGGGATTAGCGACTGAAGTGGGACCATTACCTTCCCTGGAAGCATGTTATGCTTAAATAAAAGTCCATAGGAGGCTACGCAGCTAAAGGCTCCTCTCCAAATGACAGAGTCCTCAAGGGAATATCAGAAGGAGGGAGAAAAGCACTTTCTCATCTACAGGGACCATATCCGAGAAAAGCTAAGTTCTCTCAGTGAGGGTTACACTGTGCAAACGCAGCAGACTAGAAGGCAACGTTAAGAAACTGCTTGACAGTCTAGTGAGTTGGCAACAACCAAGATGTGTGACTGAGAAGCATGCGGTAAGGTATGCAGAGCCTGTTGTATGCAGAGCATGCTGTAAGCAGAGCATGCTGTATGCAGAGCATGCTGTATGTAGAGCATGCTGTAAGGTAAGCAGAGCGTGTTGCATGGCGTGTAACATTTCTCAGAAATTCCACGACCAGTGCTAGAGTGAGTAATATCGCATTACCGTCCATTGAAAGTGCACGTGCCGAGGGAATTGATTTAGACTGTTTTGTTGATGAATTTGATAGCCGGCATGATAATCGTAGAATTAAGCTACACTAAATGTACTATAATCTACTTCACCTCCGGAAAGGGAAACTCGCCCTGTTGGCAACACTGCATTACTACATGCATGCTTGCAAGGGGTTTAATATCAACATAATATTACCTTACATTCATAACTAATGATTTTTGCCATATTTTGCGATTTGTTAAAAATATATTGCAAGGAATACAAATATATTTTTATATAAGTAATACAAATAACCTCCATTATCATAATGTTTGAAAATGGAGGTAAGGTATGCTGAACAGCAGAGTCAGAACGAGCTGGAACAACAATAGTTGTGGTTTCCTCTTCAAGACTCTGTTGAGGGAACGCCTGAGGCTCAGTCTGCAAAGGCTGATCAAAAGAAGTAGCAGAAGGTAGGCGCATGGGTGGAGGAGGCTGACTCCTGGCATGAGTGGCTGAACTCAAGGGTTGCGCTTGCTGAGTGGTTGGCGGATGCACAGTAGCAAGTTCCTGAGGAACGAGTTGAGGTTCCTGCGGTGTGAGCTGAGAGCGATGAGGTAGTGGCTGCGCAGAACGCAGTAAATGTCTCGCAAGTTGAGGCTCCTGAGGCGCAAGGCTAAGGTGTTGAGGTGCTTGCCTTGAGGAGGGTTGAGCTCGCTGCAGCGAGAGCTGAGGAGACTGACTCATGGATGGGAGAGGTTGTTGTACCTCAAGCGAGTGTTGCCTCACTGGTGGAACAGCAAGTGGAAGCGGAGGAAGAGAGGTATAAGCCTCCTGTTCCCATTGCTGAGGTTGCCTTAAGGAAGGCGGAGGGAGCTGCACACCACTGGAAACAGTAAACTCAGAACGTGGCTCAACATCGTACGCCTGGCAGGCAGTACTGCGGTCAGGCGGAGCGAGCGCAGGAGGAGGCGCTAAGCCTCCTGTTCCCATTGCTGAGGTTGCCTTAAGGAAGGCGGAGGGAGCTGCACACCACTGGAAACAGTAAACTCAGAACGTGGCTCAACATCGTACGCCTGGCAGGCAGTACTGTGGTCAGGCGGAGCGAGCGCAGGAGGAGGCGCAACCTTCTCAGCCTGACACTCACGCATCAAGACCGTAAGTTGTGACTGCATGGACTGCAGTGGAGTCAACTTGGGGTCGGCAGACACTAAGGTCTGCTGAGGTAAAGCCTTAACAGCAGAGATCTGTTGCGGCAGAACCTTACTCCTCTTAGGCGGAGTGCATTCAACTGATGAGTGCGGCGAGTCAGAGCTAACCCAATGACTGCATCCGGGTTGTTGAACTCTAACTTCGTACGTCTGGCATAGGTCTGGACTTTACGTTTAAGAGGTCTTGAGACCTGAGACCAGCGTTTTCTCCCCGAAATTTCTTCTGCAGACGAGCAAAATAAGGGCTCAATCGTCTGCGGGTGGGAGTGACGGTCTCTGTAAGACACGCCCGCAACCACCGAGGATACTTCTGTGCGCCGATCAAGGCCTGCCGAACCCTTTTGCCCTTCGACATTGCTTCTCCCCTGGGCTTGGGAGCTTGCAAGAGGTCCCGGACTGGGAGGACGACTGGCACGCAC
>NC_090739.1:124031807-124039307 GCF_036898095.1 Palaemon carinicauda
AATTACACAAGACGGATTTGTTCAGGCAACCCCATATTTGTTCGATTGCTTTTAACTCAGGGTGGGCAAGAAACGGCCGGATTAGCTCATGAGCCAATGACCAGATAATTTTGTTAACCGTTAAGGCCCCTACACACGATAAACTTTTTCGTCAATTAATTGATATCAATTTATTGACGTCAATGAATTGATGGAGAAATTAACCGTGTGTAGGGGACATTGATATCAATTTAATTGAAACAATTTCATTGAATCAATTCATGGAGAGATCAAAGATCCTTTTATATTTATTGATGGGTCTTCAATAAAATTGATCGTGTGTGGAAATTCGTGTAATCCTCTGGCTCGTCTTCCCTTAATTCCTTCAGCAATCGTGTATGTCCTAGTTCCCTTCGACAGAGATACCATATCTTCGCCCACTTAAACCTCTTCTTTCGCTTTTGGAGTGTCCAGAGCAAGCACTATTCCTAGAGCCACAGTTATGAATCAAACTGAAAATTGAAGTAAAATCATTAACCGTGTGTAGGCACAGTTATTTCCTCAATTTCATTGTCGTCAATAAAATTGATATCAATTAATTGACGAAAAATTTTTTCGTATGTAGGGGCCTTTAACGGTTCTGGGTGCCATTGAAACTTGCATTGAAGACAATACAAAATAAATGCACGTTTCGTCCATGTTCAGACTAATCCGTAATTAATAGCTGCTTTCTCTCGATTGAAACTATAAAAGTTGCAGTGAAATTGCAGTTTTGCAACTATGATTGTAATATATAGCGTGTTGAACATGGCTGCAATGAGCCACTTTCCTGAACGGTGGTGGAATGAGACCAATTTTGCCTGCTGTCCGTGGCTCGTCGGGATAACGTATACATTGAGTGATGGGAAAGGGGGGGGGGGCCTTGTTAAGAAAAAAATTGGTAGTTCATCTATTTACATCGCAGAAATAGAAACAATTCCACTACTGTAAATAAAAAACAGAAAGAAATTCATCATGGAAAGATATTGAACCATGAGAAAGGAAAATAGAAATGAGACGATAAGCAAAAATACAAGGAAACGAGAGAGATAGTGAGAGGGAAGACGAGAAAATAGAAGAAAAATCAGAATAATTGAGAGAAAGAGAGAGAGAGAGAGAGAGAGAGAGAGAGAGAGAGAGAGAGAGGTGGAAGGATGAAATGGAGAATGAAGGGAAAAAAGGAGTGAGGAGTAGACAAGGTAGTTTAAGATGACGTCACAGCTTCACCCCTTCGAATCCCTTCATTGTTGCGACTATATAGTCAATTAATTTTAGTGAGGCAGATCTGCACCGACTAGCAGGAGTGCCCTTTAAGCTCGGAAAAGCTACCTGATCGCTGATTGTTTGGACAAGATAATTCTAACCAATCAGGTAGTAGGAAACTTTTCCGAGCTAAAAGGGCACCGCTGCGAGTCGGTGCAAATGCGCCTCATTAAAAAAAATGAGTATAGTATCGGCTATGACGCAATGAAAGTCATGAGCAAACGCCGTTGGTAAATACATTTGTCAATGCACTATAACATCAGCAATTAGAGAGAAGTGTGAAATAGCCGGTGCTGATATATCATGCTGGTGTGATTAATTGTATCGGAGATATTAGCGATAAACCTTGGGTCCAGGCGGCTGAAATACATAGTGAATATTTTCGTAGGTATATTCATACCCCTGAACATATTATTTATTGGCTTTTCGACTATGGAAACTTAAATTCATCTGCTTGTCTGATAATTAAAACGTCTAAAAGCTTAATACTGCTATTTCATTTTTCTATAGTAAATTCTATGGATGCAATCAATTAATTGATGATAGCAAAAAAACTCTCTCAAGGTTTGCATTTGATTTCGAGATAACTAGAATATTATCGATAGCAAGCAATATAAGAGGACCATACTGAAGGTATCAATATGGTCTCAAAATTCCTATATATATATATATATATATATGTATGTATGTATGTATATATATATATATATATATACTGTATATATATACATATATTGTTTTTTTTTTATTTGCATTATCAATAATTGTGTAGACAAAAAGCAATTACTTGGTTTTAAAGAATTGTTATGATATTATATATCAAAATAAACTGTTGAACATTCAAAGAATTACCGAATTGAAGGTAATGAAAATAATACTTTGCTTCTAGTTAATTTTTCTTCTGAATTTACTTACCAATATTTACAAACTCTTCCATTATTCAAGTCCATAACCCTTTATCCTATTTCTTCTCTACACTCTCTTCCTCTTCCTCTTCCACATACGCCTTACAGTCCTCTCTTCCTTCTCTTCCTTCTCTTCCTTCTTTGCCTTCCCCAACTCAGCTTTAGAAGAGATTCCTGTAGACTTCCTTGCAAGCATTCTTTTCATAGGAAGTTATTGAGAAATTAAAGACTTTTATCTCCCATGGCTAATAAAATGTTAAGGAAATTCTTCGTGGGATATGTAGGGAGGAGGTGTTAGGGTAAAAACAAATCTAATTTACAGTAAAACCCTTCTATTTTGTAAATCAGAAATATTATATACTTTTTTGTGTGTGAGTGTGTATATGCACGTTATGATTTATATATATATATATATATATATACATATAAATATATATATATATATATATATACAGTATATATATATATATATATATACAGTATATGTATATATATATATATATATATACATATAAATATATATATATATATATATATACAGTATATATATATATATATATATATAAATATATATATATATATATATATATACAGTATATATATATATATATATACATAGTCAAATGAATATAGATACAGATATAATAGATATATACATGCATACATACATATATAAAGGAAATGGTTAATGGCATGTAACCGAAATATAATTTTATTATGTATCCCAAATTACATACATCAACTTAATCAGGATAACGTATAAACTTACGTGGCACTATTTTTCCATCTTTAAGCGATAGCAGAGGAAGTGAAAGTAAAATGAGATCCTAAAAAAGTTTCCATGTGTCATAAAACATCACTTGAATTTTCTTAATGTAAATAAATTTATATACTCCCGTGAGAAGAATGATAACTACTCTTTTACTCAATAAAATAAAGCTATAATATTAGATTTATCAGCTGTGCATTCGATTTTAAAGTCTTCTCTTTCCTTTGTGAATTTCAGCCTTCGAATTCCGATACAAATTTTCTTAGGTGAAAGCAATGTAGCCAACACTGTCTGGTCTTCGGCAAGCATTAAACGCAACGTTTAATTTATTGCTTCTTGCTTTCGTGAAGGAACGGAAAGAAACGAATAAAAAAAAGGCCTAAAGTTATTTTGGAGTTTTTATTATCTTTGTTACTTACGAGAAAAATTATGTGGCAATGAAGATATGAGAGAACTTGCGCTCATAAGTAACCTGTATATAAAAATTTTCATGGCAATATTATTTTGAGAAGAAGGACACTCCATAATCAAACCATTGAATATTCTCTAGTCTTGGGTACTGCCATAGCCTCTGTACCATGGTCTTCCACTGTCTTGGGTTAGAGTTCTCTTTCCTGAGGGTACACTCGGGCACACTATTCTATACAATTTCTCCTCCTCTTGTTTTGTTAAAGTATTTATAGTTTATATAGGAAATACTCATTTTAATGTTGTTACTGTTTTTAAAATATTTAATTATTCCTTGTTTCCTTTCCTTACTGGGCTATTTTCCCCTGTTGGGGCCCCTGGGCTTATAGCATCTTGCTTTTCCAACTAGGGTTGTAGCTTAGCAATTAATAATAATAATAATAATAATAATAATAATAATAATAATAATAATAATAATAATAATTTACTATTTATCTGGATAAATAAGCTATTACCGCTGCCAAATTTTGAACTATAGTAGAAGGGATAAAGTTATATTGGAGTTTTTATTACCTTTTTACTTACGAGAAAAATCATGTGCAAATGAAATATACGAGGAGATGCACTAACATTGCTCATAAATATTTTGTATATAAAAATCTCATGATAATATTATTTTGAATTTAATATTCTTCTGGATAAATAAACCATTACCCCTGAAATAATTTGAATTATAGTATATTATTATTATTATTATTATTATTATTATTATTATTATTATTATTATTACTTGCTAAGCTACAACCCTAGTTGGAAAAGCAAGATGCTATAAGCCCAGGGGCTCCAACAGGGAAAATAGCTTAGTGAGGAAAGGAAACAAAGGAAAAAAATCTATTTTAAGAACAATGACATTAGAATAAATATTTCCTATATAAACTATAAAAACTTTAACAAAACAAGAGGAAGAGAAACGAGATAGGATAGTGTGCTCGAGTGTACCCTCAAGCCAGAGAACTCTAAATCAAGGCAGTGGAAGACCATGGTACAGAGGCTATGGCACTAGAAGGAATAATATTCCCGTTCCACATATTCTTAGTCCTAAGATATTATTTTGCAGAAATTAATTTCTAAAAAATTAGCTCAAATACATAACCCTTAAGTTTTTAACTGTTTTAAAGCAGATGAGTTCAATTTTAAGTTTCGATTGTATATTCTTCTATCATCTATTTTGCCTTTCATATAATTTTTTCTGATATCTTCTATTTGATTTTCATATGAAAGAACATTATTCATATTTACATACTATCAGCATGTGCTTCCGAGATCAACGGTTCACTATCAAATCTATTTATATAATTCTTGCTTTCTCTTTGCCTTTTGAATCAGATGTATTTTTGCTCCTATTCCATTTGAATATAACATAAAGTTTAAAGAAAAATGATATTACCTCTCGTGTCTACCTTTCTTGCTTTATCACAGAAAGAATGCTACAAAGTTTAATTTCCTGTGCGTCTTCTTTTCTTTCGAGTTATAAGAATTCTGAAGAATTGGCGTTAGAATAAGATTCACTCTTTTAATCAAGATATTCTAGAATATTTCTTATATTTTCATCGATGTACTGTATATTCTGACATTTCTCAAACGAAATTCCATTAGAAGTTCCACTATCAGTTTTATTATTATCATTATTATTAATAGCCAAGCTACAACCCTAGTTGGAAAAGCAAGATGCTATAAGCCCAAGGGCTCCAACAGGGTAAAATAGCCCAGTGAAGAAAGGAAATAAATAAATGATGAGAATAAATTAACAATATATCATTCTAAAAACAGTAACAGCGTCAAAACAGATATGTCCTATATAAACTATTACCAACGTCAAAAACAGATATGTCATATATAAAACAATAAAATGACTCATGTCAGCCTGGTCAACATATAACCTCTTGTTAAAAATTAGAAGCATAGATGTATCTACTTTCTTGGATCTAACCACAAGAGTTAAAAACTATCAGATACGATCCAAGAAAGTAGACTGAAGTGGTATGATCATGTCATGAGAAGAGATGAACAGCATATTGGGAGGAGAGTGATGGAAATGGAGGTACAGGGAACGAGAAGGAGAGGGAGACCAAAGCAAAGGTGGATGGACTGTATCAAGGATGACCTTCGATCAAAGGGATTAACGCGGTGATGAAGTGTGGGACAGAGGTAGATGGAGAAAGCTGGCCAGAAACATCGACCCCACATACAAGTGGGGAAAGATGCAGACGAAGAAGAAGAAGAAGAAGAAGAAGAAGAAGAAGAAGAAGAAGAAGAAGAAGAAGATATATCTTTCATATATTATTAAACGACAGAATTTCAGTTTTTTTTTCATTACGTCATCTATGTCTATTCCTGGGAAGTCCCATCAACTTTATGGAAGGAAAAACTCATATCCCTTGAAGGATACAAAGGAAGGATAAATGAGTTGTAAAGTCGTTTATTGCTCATTTGAATTGGGAAAACAGAACAGTTTCCCATTTTTCATCTTCCGTGAAATGACTCGCGTAGAAAAGCAATTTGTAAACAAAAATCCAATTTCAAAGCCAGTAGGTTATATTAACGGTATTTACCATATTACATAAGAAATATTAACACAAAGAGCGCAAGAAATAAGGGAAATAAGAGACATATTAAATGATTAATGAATAAAATACGTATTTTGTTAAATAATTAATCAATACTAATTGATCTCTCTCTCTCTCTCCTCTCTCTCTCTCTCTCTCTTATATATGTATCATATATAGTATAATATATATAATATATGTGTGTGTGTGTGTGTGTGTGTGTGAGTGTGTGCGTGTCTGCCTGTACGTGTGGGTGTTATATAATATAATAACACATAAAAAATTTCAGTACCCAAATTGATAAAACAAGATGCAATTTATTACCATATTCTCTAAACTCGGTATGTATAAAGAGTACTTCAGCCAAACAGGAGTCAGAAACTAACATATCCACCTTCGCTTTAAGAGAGAGCTCTTTGAACACTGAATTTAAAGAAGAGCTTTTAATTAATTTCATTCCACTTATTAATCACGATCTTTCTCATTAAAATGGTTTTTTTCCTTAGTCCGTTCGTGTATATATATTTAAGAGAGAGAGAGAGAGAGAGAGAGAGAGAGAGAGAGAGAGAGTTTTTAAACAAAATAATACTTTGTAGGAATCAACTGCAAGGATTAAGCCTTCTGTAGAAACGCGTTTGATTGTGTATGCGTGTTTTTGTATATCTGGTTTGTTTATGCATGTGTCGATGTGAGAGAGAGAGAGAGAGAGAGAGAGAGAGAGAGAGAGAGAGAATTCCAATACATTAGATTTGGAAATAAAAGTTAATAACCAATTAATTAAGAGAGAGAGAGAGAGAGAGAGAGAGAAGAGAGAGAGAGAGAGAATTCTAATGCATTAGATTTGAAAATAAAAGTTATACCCAATTAATTAAGAGAGAGAGAGAGAGAGAGAGAGAGAGAGAGAGAGAGAATTCCAATGCATTAGATTTGGAAATAGAAGTTATACCCAATTAATTATGAGAGAGAGAGAGAGAGAGAGAGAGAGAGAGAGAGAGAGAGAGAATTTCAATGCATTAGATTTGAAATAAAAGTTATACCCAATTAATTAAGAGAGAGAGAGAGAGAGAGAGAGAGAGAGAGAGAGAGAATTCCAATGCATTAGATTTGGAAATAGAAGTTATACCCAATCAATTAAGAGAGAGAGAGAGAGGAGAGAGAGAGAGAGAGAGAGAGAGAGAATTCCAATGCATTAGATTTGGAAATAGAAGTTATACCCAATTAATTAAGAGAGAGAGAGAGAGAGAGAGAGAGAGAGAGGAGAGAGAGAGAATTCCAATGCATTAGATTTGGAAATAGAAGTTATACCCAATCAATTAAGAGAGAGAGAGAGAGAGAGAGAGAGAGAGAGAGAGAGAATTCCAATGCATTAGATTTGGAAATAGAAGTTATACCCAATTAATTATGAGAGAGAGAGAGAGAGAGAGAGAGAGAGAGAGAGAGATTCAATGCATTAGATTTGAAAATAAAAGTTATACCCAATTAATTAAGAGAGAGAGAGAGAGAGAGAGAGAGAGAGAGAGAGAGAATTCCA
>NC_090739.1:124051807-124053570 GCF_036898095.1 Palaemon carinicauda
CAGTATATTTTTACGGAGAATTTCCGATAAAAATTACGGTTTTTTTCTAACGGTGTACCTCACAAGGACTTACAGAAAATACTATAAACTATCGAGATTTGTTGGTGCTTCAACTCCAGTCCAACAGACTGTGAGACGGGCGTTTCTAGTAGTCTACCAAAACCATTTTGCATAGATTTGATTATTGTATTTTAAATGTGTTTATGCTGAATTTTTTGTAAATTCTTCGTGTGACGGCTCAAAGACGACATGCAGATATCATCATCGCGAAAGAAATCCAATGCGGGATAAAGAGAGAGAGAGAGAGAGAGAGAGAGAGAGAGAGAGAGAGAAATCATTTTTTAAATATGATTTGGTCGTTCTGTTAATCTTTTTTATTCTAATATTTTTACTTTCTATCTGTTTTTCATTTTTGAGAGTATATATATATATATATATATATAATTAATATATGTATATACATTTATACATATACACTTATACAAAAGTATATATACTGTATGTGTATGTGCGTATGTGTATATATACTATATATATATATATATATATATGTACATATATACATATATATACATGGATACAAATAAATAAATATATATATATATATATATATATATACATTTATATAATTAGTACATAAATACATTTAAACATATACTCAAATACAAAAGTATATATACTGTATGTGTATGTGCGTATATACTATATGTATAAATATATATATATATATATATATATACATATATATATATATATATATATATAAATATAAATATAAATATATATATATATATATATATACATACAATATATATATATATATATACATATATATATATATATATATATATATTTACAGGCGCTACTATAGCATGATATCTACCGATCTGTTTCTGCCCATATAGTGCAGCGTAATAGTTTGTAACATCTAAAATGAAAAAAAGAAGAAAAAAACACGTTTATTTCAAATAATTTCTTTATCTCAATTTTTTTTTTATTGCAATTGTTTGTCCCCCCCCCAAAAAAAAAATAGCCAATTTACTGTTTATAAATTTTTCTTATATCTTTGAAAAAAAAAAAAAAAAAAAAAAAAAAAAAACAGTGATGACGCCATCATTCTTTATAAGAAAAATTCCAGTAGTGTAGATCTGAGTAAGTCTGAAAATGGTCAATTGGTATAATTTTTTGTTTTATTTTTGAGAATGGCAATTTTATAATCAAGCCACGAATGTTCAATGCCTTGTGTATGTACTCCTGATGTTGAGTTTACATAATTGTGTTCAAGGTCCTTTAAATATACTCCATGAGTCTTTTTATAGTTTATATAAGACATATCTGTTTTGACGTTGTTACTATTTTTAGAATGATTTATCGTTAATTTGTTCTCATCATTTATTTATATCCTTATTTCCTTTCCTCACTGGGCTATTTTTCCCTATTGGAGCGCTTGGGCTTATAGCATCTTGCTTTTCCAACTAGGGTTGTAGCTTGGCTAATAATAATAATAATAATAATAATAACAATGGAGTTTGATTGTGTTGGTGGTTGACTGTTTTGTGCTGATAGTCAATATTACTTAAGTACTACTTAAGCATAAGTAGCTTAGCCACTCATCTGAACAAATCACAGACCCAAGCTTACATTCACGTTCTATTATAGGAATCAGCGTCTCCCTATCCCTTCGTTGAACATTAGAGTACTGAAAATTAAGCCCATTTTTAAAAACCAAAAACCCATGACCCATCGATAAGTGTTCCTCAATT
>NC_090739.1:124054070-124056570 GCF_036898095.1 Palaemon carinicauda
TAGAGAATTTTTTTTTTTTTTTTTTTTTTCTTTTGCCAGGGGACATTATATCAACCGAGTTGGGGGAAGCGTGGGCTATACGGCAGATATAAACTAAATATCACGGTAATAAGAAAACTAAACGTAGTTCCTAATACTCTATTTGAACTATTTGATGTCATTTTGAATCGACCCTACTAATGTACGTTTTTCTTTTCTTTTATTTATATTATCCCTTATACCTAGAACTGGCTGGTAATAAGCTGACACATAACTATTGGATGTTCTTACTATATTCATCATTCCAGAATTTGTTTTATTACTAGCCAAGATACATCCCTAGTTGGAAAAATAGCCCAGTGAGGAAAGGAATAGGCGAAATAAATAATCGATGAGTAAAATTAACGATAAATTATTCTTAAAACAGGAGCAACATCAAAACAGATATATTTAAACTATAAAAAGACTTATGTTAGCCCGTTCTACATAAAAACATTTGCGGCAACTTTGAACTTTTGAAGTTCTTCTAAAGATTATTTGTTTATAAAATTAAGCATAACCGTCTCTCTCTCTCTCTCTCTCTCTCTCTCTCTCTCTCTCTCTCTCTCTCTCTCTCTCTCTCTCTCTCTCTCACACACACTGAGGGACCTGGGGAACCCAATCATAGAATAAGGCAATAAGGCTCGCTCTCTCTTTCTCTCTCTCTCTCTCTCTCTCTCTCTCTCTCTCTCTCTCTCTCTCTCTCTCTCTCTCTCTCTCTCACGAGGTGCCTCACACTGAGGGACCTGGGGAAACCCAAACATAGAATAAGGCAATAAGGCTCTCTCTCTCTCTCTCTCTCCTCTCTCCTCTCTCTCCTCTCTCTCTCTCTCTCTCTCTCTCTCTCTCTTCTATTCTATCAGCATATCGCTTCCTCCATACTTGTGGAGAAAAACCTAGGCTTCTCCATGAATATTTTGGTGTTTCCTTTGTACTCTTTACTTTGCTCTCAAAAGAGCCCAGCCCAATAACCCTGTCTGTCTCTCCACCTTGAATTCAATTTCACTGTTCCATCTCTGCATTGGTTTTTATGACCGTTGCTATGCAAGGGGTGAACGCTATATCATATTTCCTTTTATTAAACTGTAAATGAACAATGAATACCATTAGTATACTGTCAGTCTTTTTTCATGAAATTTTAATAATGATTTTGGCAAGGGGAGAGAGAGAGAGAGAGAGAGAGAGAGAGAGAGAGAGAGAGAGAGAGAGAGAGAGAGAGAGGGGTGGACTACTAACATTCACTGTATCCCTCCATGAGAGAGAGAGAGAGAGAGAGAGAGAGAGAGAGAGAGAGAGAGAGAGAGAGAGAGAGAGAGAGAGGGTTAAGTTGTAACTGGTAACAATTGCTATATATCATATTCTTTTAATTATTTGTTTTCAACTGATATATGATTCTTTTAGAAAAATAGCTGCTTTCAACCAGAAGAAATTCTTTTGTAATATCAGTTATATATATTTCAATTCCACTTTTAATCCTCAAATTACTTTTGTGAAAAAAACTGACACATGTTTGGCATTATAGAAATGAATTAAAACATTAGTCTTCAATAGAATTCTATGGAGAATGTCTTAAAATTGGTGAACTTTTAGGGATGCTATGCAAATGAACTTTTAAATATTCCTCTTATTTAAACGAAATAATTTCCTGTGAGATATCTTACTTCTTTACAATAACATCATCATTGACAAAACTTTAAAGGTTTTAAAGGTCTAAAGGTCGCTCATGAATGGCAGAGGCAAGGGACAGTGACATTGCCCTAGCAAGCAGGACAATGCCCTAGAGACTGACCATATATTATATGATCAGCGCCCAAGCCCCCTCTCCACCTAAGCTAGGACCAGGGAGGGCCAGGCAGTGGCTGCTGATGACTCAGCAGATAGACCTATAAGCTCTCCCCAAACCCCCCAATCTAGCTCACAAGGATGGTAAGGTTGCAGACACTAAAGGCACTAACGAATCTGACCGGGACTCAAACCCCCGACTGGCAAACACCAGGCAGAGACGTTACTTAACAGCCAAAACAACCCTTTGAAAGACTTGACTTGTCTCGGAATATAAATTACGGAATCTCGTTACAGTAATTGTAAAAAGCTAAGACCAAATGTAACAATTATGTTAGAGAATTGTAATGAAAGATAATTCAATTTCTATGCAAACGAACACACGCTGAAGTAATTCAGAAGGATATCATGTAACTCTTGACTATTTTGTTTCCATTGGAAGAATTAGTGTTCGGAATTCCTTCCTGCTTTTTTATAAAATTTAATATAGTCAACCTTTGTTTAGAACGAAAATAACATTTTTTTTTTTTTTATAAATATCAAAACAACATTTCAGTAATATAGAGTAACGAACAATGATGTTTTTACAATTATCAAACAACTGAAACTTCCAGTGATTTCGAACAATGACCAACGAATGTTTTTTACAATTACAAAACAACTGAAACTTCCACTGATTTCGAACAATGACCAACGAATG
>NC_090739.1:124066570-124071570 GCF_036898095.1 Palaemon carinicauda
ACTTTTTATATTTGAGAACAAAGCCCTCAGAAGGACATTGGGAATTGAATGGCAGGACAGATTTAGAAATGAAACTATAAGAGGTTACTCGAGTGTCATATGTAGATAAGATCATGGTGAGGTGTAAGTGGAGATAGTTTTGGTATGCTCTTTGCACTCACCAAGAGAGATTAGTTCACCAAACTTTTAACAGGGTTCCACAAGGCACTAGAAGAATTGGAAGACCCAGGCCTACATGAATGAGGATTATGAATAGTGACGTAGGAGAAGATGAAGTATTGAATATATAAGTATTAATTTAAAAGCACAAGATAGAAACGACTGACGAAATCTAACTGAGCCCCTTCGCGTCTATAGGCGTATGAGATGAAGATGACATATCAATGGAGATACATGCTTTTTTTTTTCTAATGCCTTAAAGACAGCTTCATTACAATTCTCATATTTAAGGAGAAAAAAATAGTCATGGATCAACACTTTCGAATCGCTAATTTGCCGCATTTTTCATCCATGTTAATATTCCGAGTAAATATGCTTTTGAAGAAAAGGTGGAGAGAAAACCAGCACTTCTCGGCATTAAGGTTCCGAGTTATTTTAGAAATTGCTGCAACTCGTTACCATGATCTCTCTAAACATTGGCCCTAACATCCCAAAGGCTGAAAGGGTGTTGTTTATACAATTATCGAGTTTAAAGTTGCCTCACGGGACCAATAAAACTTCGACATGTTTAACTTTAAAGTAAAAGATAGAAAATGTATATCATTGGCATTAGTGAAAAACGTAACTTAAGTCAGGCAATGACTTCTCTCAAGTCTTTAACCACCAAAGAGCACAGTTCGTTACTTCGGTAATCAAAAAAAAAAAAAAAAAAAAAAAAAAAAAAAAAAAAAAAAAAAAAAAAAAAAAAAAAACTTTGCTCGCTGCTTCTACGCTTCTGACGTCACCTAAAACAAAGTTTGTCTAGCAAAACTCCTCTTGTGGACGGAGCTTTTCATAATACTTAAACAGCAGATGTATCTGCCCATATAACTCTCTCTAGAAAGCTACGCTCCTCTTGTGGACGGAGCTTTTCATAATACTTAAACTGCAGATGTATCTGCCCATATAACTCTCTAGAAAGCAAAGCTCCTCTTGTGGACGGAGGTTTTTATAATTCTTAAACCGCAGATGTATCTGCCCATATAACTCTCTAGAAAGCAAAACTCCTCTTGTGGGCGGAGCTTACATAATACTTAAACTGCAGATGTATCTGCCCATATAACTCTCTAGAAAGCAAAGCTCCTCTTGTGGACGGAGCTTACATAATACTTAAACTGCAGATGTATCTGCCCATATAACTCTCTAGAAAGCAAAGCTCCTCTTGTGGACGGAGCTTTTCATAATACTTAAACTGCAGATGTATCTGCCCATATAACTCTCTAGAAAGCAAAGCTCCTCTTGTGGACGGAGGTTTTTATAATTCTTAAACCGCAGATGTATCTGCCCATATAACTCTCTAGAAAGCAAAACTCCTCTTGTGGGCGGAGCTTACATAATACTTAAACTGCAGATGTATCTGCCCATATAACTCTCTAGAAAGCAAAGCTCCTCTTGTGGACGGAGGTTTTTATAATTCTTAAACCGCAGAAGTATCTGCCCATAGAACTCTCTAGAAAGCTAAGCTCCTCTTGTGGACGGAGCTTACATAATACTTAAACTGCAGATGTATCTGCCCATATAACTCTCTAGAAAGCTAAGCTCCTCTTGTGGACGGAGCTTTTCATAATACTTAAACTGCAGATGTATCTGCCCATATAACTCTCTAGAAAGCTAAGCTCCTCTTGTGGACGGAGCTTTTCATAATACTTAAACTGCAGATGTATCTGCCCATATAACTCTCTAGAAAGCAAAGCTCCTCTTGTGGACGGAGCTTTTCATAATACTTAAACTGCAGATGTATCTGCCCATATAACTCTCTAGAAAGCAAAGCTCCTCTTGTGGACGGAGGTTTTTATAATTCTTAAACCGCAGAAGTATCTATCTGCCCATACAACTCACTACTGTAGCTGTTGGTCCCAGAAACACTTGAATGACCCAAAAAATAGAGATTTTTTTTCCCAGATACAAACTCTAACTTAAATTTCTGTATCCCAATAGAAATATTTAAATGTATAACCATATATGAATCAAGGAAATATATGAAAAAGGAAAATTTAAGTAATCTTCACTACCAATTTTCAGGTTTGACATTTAATATTTAGTCAAGTTAAGCTTAATTAGCTTTCAACTTTAGCTATCAAAATTGAGAAAATTTTCTTATGTAGAATTACAATTAAATAACTTTGGAAGCCAAAGTTTTTTTCTAAAAATTCCCTGCTCTTTTATAATAATTTGATAAATCTTAGTTTTGTTTAAGCTTCTAGTAAAGACATTTCGTAATTGCTTGTATGATTATCAACAATTTTATTTAATTTCCCAGGCTTTCAATGATCTAACAAAACTAAGTAATGTTTCATTAAGGTTTCATTTTACTAAAACCTTAAACTCCCGAGAAATATAAGTGCTCGTAACTCTATTACTTTAAATTTGATTCGACCAAAACGAATTAAAGTTTAGTTACCTATAGCTAGTTCAACACGCTAAATATTAATGAATTCTTGGAGTTTTTCCATGCAAAAATTTGCTTTTAACTTCTATATACTCCCTAAACTAAGAATCCATTACTAAAACTCTTAGACTTCCGAGACAAATATTTTCATCTCAAAAAGATTACTTTCAATATAATACGACTAAGATGATTTGAAGTTCTGTTACCTATAGCTAGTTTTAAAGACTAAATATAGAGTTCTTGGCGTTTTTCCCTGAAAACTTTCTTTTAGTCTCTATAATTCCTAAACTAAGAATCCATCAAATTCCATTCTGTAAGTAGTCTTTCGAGCAAAAACATTAGTGCCTCATTACAAACTCTGCCTTTAGACTAACTCCTCACCTACGGCTAGTTTAACAGCCTAAATAAGGGAATTCTTAGCGTTTTTCCCTGCAAAAATTTGCTTTTAACGTCTAAATAACCCCTAGATTAAAAACCCATAAAATCCCATTCTGCAAGCAGCCCTTGAGCAAAAATATTTAGCACTCTACAAAAACTGTTCTATGCAACCTTATTTATGGTTAATTTAACAGGCTAGATAGTGAATTTTTAGTTCTTCCAATGCAAAAATTTGCTTTTAACGGCTACATAATCCCTAAACTAAGAATCCATTGAATACCACTAAATTCCACTCGGCACGCAGTCTGAGGAAAAACTAAGTAGCTCATTACAAAATCTGTCAGACTATCCAATCTTGAAACAGTGACATGCTACGTTTTACACACACTGGTGGTAAATGAACTAAAACAGCTTGACCAAGACTTCGGTTCAGTATCTCTCACCAGCTATTCCAAGTCTAGTACTTTCAAAGTATTTTCGCTCAACTTCCGTGTTGTGAAAATTACTTTTTGTTTTTCCAGTGCTCCTTATATTAATGTTACGATAAGAAATGCAAACTAGACAAAGTTCCATATTTCATCTTTGAAAAAACACCATTTAAAGTGTGAATCATTAGTCAACAAGTGGGCAATTAGGTTTTTCATTTCAAATCGTTAGAAGCGAAGTCTAATTTAAATTTTTGTTTTTTTTTTCCATACAACTTATCACGTACTTATTAAAGAGTACACCATTCAAGATTCTGAGTCGTTGCTCAACAAGAATGCAGTTAGGCTAATTGCAAGTCATTAAAATTTAAGCTTCATATAAATTAAGTTTCCATATATCTTCTCTCATACCTATTCTAGAGCATAACATCCAGTTACACTTAATGCAAAGCAAAGTCGCCTTTTAAAAAAGCAGTTTAGTTAAAAGAATGTTAAACTAAATGCTATAAAATTTTCTAAAACTGAGAAGCTATGAAAATTTACCATTACATTTTGAACTTTTCAGTAATAGCTTAAGATTTAAGAAAATATAACAACCACTAAGAACCACCACAAGGTTAGAATAGAGAGGAATTTATTTTATGAGACTTATTAATTACAAAGGCATAAAAGTTTCAGAAAAAAATAAAAAAATCACTGGTTCAGACAAAAAAATAAAAAAAAAGACAAAAAAAAAAATGACTTTAAACTGCTCCACATTCCAATAACCCAAAATGATTAGAAGTTTTCGTTAATGCCCAACTATGTCAATTTTAAAAATATTGTACATTCAGTTAACAGTTTATCGAAAATTTCAATAAACCAAAACGCTTAGTAACATTTGGTTAATTGTAAAAAAAAATTAAAAATTAAAAAATTTGTACATCAAGTAACCAGTTGAGCAAAATTTTTATCTTTACTATAAAGAATAACCTTTATAGGAGCTCATGACCGGGATTCCATAACCAGTATCCAACCAAAACTTAAAGAGTGTTTCCAGTACCAGTCGAAGTATTTACAAAAGATCTCTACAACCGGAATTAATCTTCAACCAAAACTTGCAGTTTTTCCAGTACCAATCGAAGTATTTACAGATCTCGACAAGTCCATTACCAGTAACAAACTTGTCAAACTGAGCCATCATTGGTGGAAATTTCTCTTCCAATTTACTTAGTAATTTTGTGCTGAAGTCGAGACATCTAATCTGAAAAGTATCAAGCATCAGATATTTGTTTTGCAAGAGTTTTGTACCCCTACATAACAATCTTAAGGCTGTAATAGGGAGCAATTAACAACTATAGAAA
Organism: Palaemon carinicauda; assembly: GCF_036898095.1. Classification (NCBI taxonomy): domain Eukaryota; kingdom Metazoa; phylum Arthropoda; class Malacostraca; order Decapoda; family Palaemonidae; genus Palaemon; species Palaemon carinicauda. Next base: position 124,071,304 of record NC_090739.1, read on the forward strand.
TTTCAAATTGAGCACAAAATATACAACCATAACTAACCTTTGTAATAGATTTCCAGCAATGTTAGAATATGAAATAGAATTTAATTAACCTTTGTAATAAGATTTTCAGTAATGTTAAAATATGGAATAGAACTTTATTAACCTTTGTAAATTAACCTTTGTAATAAGATTTTCAGTAATGTTAAAATATGAATAGAATTTAAATAAACTAAGTAAATTAACCTTTGTAATAAGATTCAGTAATATAGAATATGGAATAGAATTTAA
>NC_090739.1:124076570-124089070 GCF_036898095.1 Palaemon carinicauda
GCTTGTAGCATTAGGAATTGAAAAGTAGGGAAGACTACTGGAGAATATTACCATTCTATTTTGAATTGGCTTAATTGAAATATTTCTTATCATAAAAAGCGCTAGAGAAATTGATTAACAAATGGGAATAAGTGTTGGAGAAAGTTAGCATGAGTGGGAGGTCGAAGCCCTCGGATACATACCTGTAACTAAGTATAATGAAAAATATCAACCTATATATTTATGCTGGAAGGGCTATATATATATATATATATATATATATATATATATATATATATATATATATATATATATATATATATATATATGTATATATATATATACATATATATATATATATATATATATATATATATATATATATATATATATATATATATATATAGAGAGAGAGAGAGAGAGAGAGAGAGAGAGTATATAACCATAGATAGTCAACCATTTCAATACATTAAAAAACAACCTATGAATATTATTATACATGTCAATTTTGTTATAAGAAGATTTTCCGTTTGATATTACTCCTATACTGCATTTTTTTTAACGCATTTGAAAATCAATCCTAATAAGGAATTATGAGATATATTCATACTCTTTTCCTTAACACCATCCAAAGCTTTAATATATTGTTTTGATGTAACTTTTTTTATGCTATGATACCCTCTCACACGTAAAGGTAATTTTTCTATATATTACCAATCCTTTCCAAACTTTCACCGAACGCAAAACCAATCTATAAATTTATTTCCTATTTTCTTAGTAATAATTTATATATGTATATATATATATATATATATATATATATATATATATATATATATATATATATGTATATATATATATATATATATATATATATACATATATATATATATATATATATATATATATATATATATATATATATATATATATGTATATTTATATATATATGTATATATATTATATCAAATATCTATATACATATCATATATATATATATATATATATATATATATATATATATATATATATATATATATATATATATGTATATATATGTAAATATACATATATATATTTATATATATATATATACACACATATATATATATATATATATATATATATATATATATATATATATATATATATATATATATATATATATATATATATATATACAGTATATGTATATATGCGTGTGTATTTATATACATATTTACTACTTGAAAAGTTATTTCATTATTACATAAATAGATTTACTTATTATACACTCATCATTCGTAATTTACTCATCCATTTGTGAAACATATTTTTTTTAATCATTTCCCCAAATTTCATTTTTATCACTTCCCACATCTTTTTCATTATCGTCCCCGTTATCATCGTTTTTTTCCTCTTCTTGCTTTTCCCGACAATTTGTTTCCGCCATTAGCATCGAACATTTTCCAGAGGGATAATGACCCCATCTCGCTTTCAGGAATGCTGGAAAAATTCCATTGGATTCATATTCATGACTTTTTTTATTTTTTTTTCAGTTTAAATTTCTCAGATATAATGGTTTTGAGGCAGAGATAAGAAAGGTTTCACGGCCATTCATTTTGTCTTCATTTACTTCTCTCTCTCTCTCTCTCTCTCTCTCTCTCTCTCTCTCTCTCTCTCTCTCTCTCTCTCTCTCTCAACTGTTATACTTATTCCTGAGTCATTCATGTAATGACTGCTTTCATAATATCTATTATGGCAAACTTAAAGTTAATTTCTCTCTCTCTCTCTCTCTCTCTCTCTCTCTCTCTCTCTCTCTCTCTCTCTCTCTCTCAACTGTTATACTTATTCCTGAGTCGTTCATGTAATGACTGCTTTCCTAATATCTATTATGGTAAGCTTCAACTTAATCTCTCTCTCTCTCTCTCTCTCTCTCTCTCTCTCTCTCTCTCTCTCTCTCTCTCAGTTGTTATATTTGTTATAGAGAGCAAATTATCGTTTATATAATGACTGCCTACATAAGATCCATTGTACGGGACTTAATCCATATTAACCTCTCTCTCTCTCTCTCTCTCTCTCTCTCTCTCTCTCTCTCTCTCTCTCTCTCTCTCTCTCTCTCTCTCTCTCTCTCTCTCTCTCCATTAGGATTCATCCGGTGCATTCCAGTATTGGAATTAATGCATTACACCGAAGGAAGACCTAGTCAGTCTAATGGTAGCATTGCCAGTCCATTAAAAGCCGACCGTATCTGTTAATAATTCTGATTTTGAAGCGTTTCATTTTGTATTATACGATTGTTAATATTTGGACTCACACAAACATACATATCTATATCTGTACCATGGTCTTCCACTGCCTCGGGTTAGAGTTCTCTTGCTTGAGGGTACACTCGGGCACACTATTCTATCTTATTTCTCTTCCTCTTGTTTTGTTAAAGTGTTTGTAGTGTATAAAGGAGATATTTATTCTAATGTTGTTACTCTTTTTAAAAGTATAATTTTTCTTTGTTTCCTTTCCTCACTGGGCTATTTTCCCTGTTGGAGCCCCTGGGCTTATAGCATTATGCTTTTCCACCTAGGATTTTAGCTTAGCAATTAATAATAATAATAATAATAATAATAATAATAATAATAATAATAATAATAATAACGATAATATTTCCCTGTTCCCTTTCCTCACTGGGCTATTTTCCCTGTTGGAGCTCGTGGGCTTATAGCATTGTGCTTTTCCAACTAGGCTTGTAGCTTAGCAATTAATTATGATAATAATAATAATAATAGTAATAATAATAATGATAATTTTTCCCTGTTTCCTTTCCTCACTGGGCTATTTTCCCTGTTGGGGCCCCTGGGCATATAGCATTGTGCTTTTCCAACTAGGATTGTAGCTTAATAATAATAATAATGATAATAATACATATAACGTGGTGAAAGGGTTTGCGTATCGCCATGATCAGCAAAGCTGTACTAGTCAGGACCACTCCTACTAGTTAGGTTTACTGTGAGGGATCAGACGAAAATCTCCCACCATCACCATTCCGCCCCGGCCAGCACGGTGATGGAAATTGGCCAAACCCTAGGCATGTATTGACCTGTTCGAGGCCTTTATCCTGCAGTGGACTAGTAACGGCAGCAGTTGCTATTGCTGTCGTTATAGAGATGCATACAGATACGTGCGGATATAAAAAAGCATGTAGATATATATTTATATATATATATATATATATATATATATATATATATATATATATATATATATATATATATATATATATATATATATATATATGTATATATATATATATGTATATATATGTGTATATATACATACACATACATATGTATATAAACACACACACACATATATATTTATATATATATAGATATATATATATATATATATATATATATATATATATATATATATATATATAAATATACAGTATATATACAGTATATATGTATATATATATATATATATGTATATATATATATATATATATATATATATATATATATATGTGTGTGTGTTTGTGTGTGTACGGTATATATACATATATACATATACATATATCTATCTACCTATCTATCTATCTATCTATCTATGTTTTAATATATATATGTATATATATATACATATATATATATATGTGTATATATATATATATATATATATATATATATATATATATATATATATATATATATATTTATATATACATATATATACATATATATATAATATATATATGTATATATATATATATATATATATATATATATATATATATATATATATATATATATATATATATACATATACATATATATATATATATATAAAAAAATTTCCATTAAACAATCAGATAAAACATGATTTCAAGTCTATTAACTTGTGTAAATTGGCAGATGAAAAGAAATGTACATCTAAAAGATCACATTCAATTTAAAACTTAAAAGTAATCCTTACCAAGAATATTGACATCTTTGGGCAGAATTTGTAGTTTTCAAGACCTGAAATCTATAAAAAGTATTGATTTTAGATAATGAAAAAAAAATTTCGAAAGAGAGAGTGAATCACACCAAAGAATACAATTCTTACTCCATAATAAATGTGCTTTAACTATTCCATTCTATTCATGTAGAATGATACAATTAAGTATAAAACATAAAACTCGAAACTAATAACATCAACAGCAGATATAAAAAAAGAAAAATCTATCATCAATAAATTCTAGAATCAAGGAAAAACAATTTAAAAAAAAAAATTGTACTCTTTCATAAGCTTCGTCTCACCACAAAAGAGCTTAAATATTTGTCAAACTCGGGAATAAAAACATGAGTAAAAATGCAAAGAAAACAAACCCAGTATTGACATATCCTCTTTGTATCAGGAAGAAAAAAAAAAGACATTGTTTATATACGAGGTGTCTCTGTTTTCGTAATTTTAAAGAGAATAACAAAAGGTGCTTCAATTCTCAATGAAAACTGAATGATGTTTTATCTTTCATTTTTCGGAATGACAAATGTATCCTCATTAAAAAACAAAATAGGTATTGATAGAACAAACATGCATATTAATACTTACGAACACAAACACGCTCACACATAACAAAGGAACAATCACAAGAAAAAAAAAGTCGTAATTCATCACACCGTTCATGCTTTACTTCTTGATTAGAATAATTGATTGCAAAAGAGTGACAAAAGCACTTTTAAAGGTTTAAAAGCCACTCATGAATGACAGAGGCAAGGGACAGTGACATTGCCCTATAAAGCAGGATAATGCCCTAGAGGCTGACCATACATATATATGATCAGCGCACAAGCCCCCTCTCCATCCAAGTTAGGACCAAGGAGGGCCAGGCAATGGCTGGTGATGACTCAACAGATAGATCTATAGGCTCCCCCAAATACCTCATCCTTCGCTCGCAAGGATGGCGAGGTTGCAGCGAACAAAGGAACTATCAAATTTGAGCGGGACTCGAACCGCAGTCTTGCTTTCACTAGTCAGGGACGTTACCACATCAGCCACCACAACCTCTAGAAAAGGTTTAAAGGCCCCTCATGTATGGCAGACGCAAGGGACAGTTACAATACCCTTTCAGGAAAACGCCCAATTCCCCCTTCTGTAGCCAAGCTGGGAACAGGGAAGGCCAGGCAATGGCAGCTGATAACTCAGCAGGTAGACATTATAGGCTCTCCCAAACCACCATCCTTAGTTTACAAAGATGGTGAGGTTACAGACACTACAAGGGACGTTTCCAATAGACCACCACAACCTATTGATAGTAATTATTGAAGCTAAATATTATTGATTCAAATAAAAATCAAAGTCATATTACAGCATGCTTGAGTAACATGGCCTCTGTTGATTGGAATTTTACCCAGAAACTTCACTTAATAGAAAGCCAATTTGCTGAAGATTCCATATAATCTTGTCTGCATCTTTTCTCATTTTTATGTGGGGTCGATGTTTCTGGCTAGCGTTCTCCATCTACCTCTGTCCCCCACTTCATCACCGGTCAATCCCTTTGATCGAAGGTCATCCTTGATACAGTCCATCCACTTTCGCTTTGGTCTCCCTCTCCTTCTCGTTCCCTGTACCTCCATTTCCATCACTCTCCTCCCAATATACTGTTCATCTCTTCTCATGACATAACCATACCACCTCAGTCTACTTTCTTGGATCTTATCAGATAGTTTTCTAACTCCTGTGGTCCCCCTAATTACCTCATTCTGTATCTTATCGCTTCTTATCCTCTAATGCCATAGCTACTGAAGATTCCATATAATCTTATATTTCCCGCATGAACATTATCAATAGACTCCATTTTAAAACCCTTTCAAGTTCTTTGTGTGCTTAAGAGTTCTTTGGATAGTAAGGTGAACGTATTAGAACGTGGAAGAAAGAAATTACAGAAGAATTACTTTATGAGAATACATTTGCTCCAGTGATATTTTTTAGAGCAAGAACTAATACGTTAAAACTAAATATTGTAAATAGACACAATGGGGTGGAATATAAACTGTAATTTTTATGAAAATGAGGAGGAAGATTTGATACATTTTGTTGTTGTTTTTTTTTTTTTGCCAGGAATATAGAAAAGAAAGGAATGAAGTAATTGAGCTACAACAACCATACGACGAAGACCTAAAGAAAATAGTTGGGTTATTCTTATTTTAGTGAAACAAGTGTAGAAAAGAAAAGAGAAGTATTAAAACTGATGTGGAAGAAAAGACAAAACAGTACAAGAAGATGATCTTTGGAGGCGTCGTTGTAAAGGCTATGCCTCACCCCAGAACCAGAACCTGAACCTGGGGAACGAGAGTATTTGCATAACATCACCTCTGGGTCTTTCTCCTCACGGCTTCATCGAAGGCTTTTATTGGAATCGCACATCGTTATACATCTAATATCAATTAAACTTTGAATATAAAACTATGCATTGAGAAAGAAAGTCGTTTACAGATTCTGGAGTACTTTAGTAATGTACTATAATTTGGAGGTCGAAGTACTTAAAATATCATTGTTATCGCTTGCCTTTTTCAATGGCAACTAGAGGGACACTCAAAAGAGAGTTGACCTCCACCGCGGCAGCTTATTTCTTGACCTTTCACTCGACCTTGACCTTACCTTTGACCTTAACATGTAGTAATTTTATTTTCCTTTCACTCGACCTTGACCTTGCCTTTGACCTTAACATGTATTAATTGGATTTTAATACTCTCAAATATGAACCAAGTTTGAAGTCTCTGCGATGTCCAAACTTATGGCTGATTACGTGAATTGGACCTTTTGTTTGACCGTGACCTTGACCTTTCAAAATTTAGTCAATTCCAGCTTTTCACAAAACAATTAATCCCTGCAAATGTTATTGCTCTACTATTGGAATTGTGGCCAGAAAGCTGTTCATAAATAAACACAAACACACACAAATTAAAAACAAACAAACACACAAACAAGGGAGAAAAATATAACCTCCTTCCAACCTATTTGGCGGAGGTAATTATTTCTTACTGAGAATCTTCATTATATTCAGAACTAATTCAGATTTTGTTCTACTGTATATTAGACTTGAAAATAATAGATTATTTTTGTTGATAATTACAATTTTGTTCATATTCAGAATTAAATAAGTTTTTTTTTGCTGTATATTAGACTGACAAATAATGAATTATTTTTTTTTTATAATTGCTATTTTGTTCATATTCCGATCTTGGGTAGTGCCATAGCCTCTGTACCATGGTCTTCCACTGTCTTGGGTTAGAGTTCTCTTGCTTGAGGGTACACTCGGGCACACTGTTCTATCTTATTTCTTATTTCTCTTTCTCTTGTTTTGTTAAAGTTTTATAGTTTATAAAGTGATATTTATTCTAATATTGTTGCTCTTCTTAAAATATTTTATTTTTCCTTGTTCCCTTTCCTCACTGAGCTACTATCCCTGTTGGAGCCCCTGGCCTTATAGCATCCTGCTTTTCCAACAAGGGGTTGTAGCTTAGCAAGTAATAATAATAATAATAATAATAATAATAATAATAATAATAATAATAATAATAATAATAATAATAATAATAATAATAATAACTAAATCAGTTTTTGCTATATATCAGACTGACAAATGATAAATAATTTCTTGTTGATAATTCCTATTTTGTTCATATTCAGAACTAAATCAGTTATTACTAAATCGGGGCTGTGTATATCTGCATGAACATTTTGATTATATTATTTAGGGAAATTATAAGTTTTTAGTTAATTTTGGAACTATCATTACTGTGTAAAATATTCAACTTTAAATAGGGTTATAACTTCGTTCCAATTCAGAAGAATTAGCACGAATCATACCTCTACTGGATATACTAATCATGAAGATGATTTCCATTTAATTATGCATTCCAAAGATTGATTTCAATCGATAACAATATCTATTTAGGATAATTCTAAAATAAGTTACTGAGCTATTCATAAGATTATCATGCATAGCCACGTGAGGGAAACTTTACATTCAGATCTCCCTGGACAATTCTATCCTGTTCGTAATACTAGGCAGGTAGTTAATTCTAATAGCCAGGCCTTCTCCATCATGAGGCTCAATACTACACAGTATTCTAGAAGTTTTATTCTAGCTGTGACCAAGTTGTGGAATGATCTTCCTAATCGGGTAGTTGAATCAGTAGAACTTCAAAAGTTCAAAGTTGGAGCAAATGTTTTTATGTTGACCAGGCTGACATGAGTCTTTTTATTGTTTATATATGACATATCTGTTTTTCGACGTTGTTTATAGTTTATATAGGACATATCTGTTTTGATGCTGTTACTGTTTTTAGAATGATATATTATTAATTTATTCTCATCATTTATTCATTTCCTTATTTCCTTTCTTCACCGGGCTATTTTTTCCCTGTTGGAGCCCTTGGGCTTATAGCATCTTGCTTTTCCAACTAGGGTTGTAGCTAGCCTAATAATAATAATAATAATAATAATAATAATAATAATAATAATCGGCCATCATGGTGAAGAATGGGTAATTTTTATTAGTTTCTCATAGTGTCTGGAATCTCATCATCCCTGTAAGCACAGGATGGGTGCTTTGGGTCATTTTCAGTCATTACCTGGCCCACCCTGGTCCTTGGGGTGTGGAGGTGGCATTGACGCTGATTATGAGTGTATAGGGTCAGTCTCCAGGGCATATGCCTGCTAGGGCATGTCAATATCCTTTGCCTCTGCCATTTATGAGTGACCTTTAAATCCTCTGAATATATGTGTACACTACTTAACAACTCGTTGACGCTGATCCCAAACAACTCGTGTAAAGCCTCAAACTATATAGGAAGCTATTTTACCAAAACAACCCACTGAAGGCTAATTTTTATAAGCAAACAAAATAATTTTGAGAAAATATACAGAATGTATTTACTCTAACGAATCGTAGCCCATCATGCAAGTCAGATTCTTTTTTTTTTTTTTTTTTTTTTTTTTTTTTTTTTTTTTTTTTTTTTTTTTTTTTTTTTTTCTTATAAGATGATATCTCGTGAAGAGGAAGTCCTTTCTTTTGTAAGCCAATATGATCTGCTTGACCAAGTTGAGATTGTAGCTTACCTCCGTGCGGGAAACGTGAAACACTTGTGCAAGAAATAAGAAAGCGGAACAGAAAGGGAGAATTCCAATTTCCAGCCCATATTGAGATGTCTCCAAAAATGATTGTCAAGCATATCGCGAGGTACGTGATGGGTATATTTTTCTTTTTCATTAGAACAAATTAAATGAAAAACTCCATGCCAACTCAAGTGTGTGATATTTCAGAATCGATTTATTACTTTGTTTATAGAATCCCGATGAGTCCTGCGATAACCTTCACTGGAAAGTCGCCCAATACCGTCACCTACAGTCAATTCTTTTTAGTGAGGCAGATTTGCACCTACTCGCAGGGGTGCCCTTTTAGCTCAGAAAAGTTTCTTGATCGCTGATTGGTTGGACAAGATAATTCTAACCAATCAGATAACAGGAAACTTTTCCGAGATAAAAGGGCACCGCTGCAAGACGGTGCAAATCTGCCTAACGAAAAAGAATTGACTATAGTTTATAATATGTGTCGTGAAATTTGTAATATGACGATATCACTGTGCCAAACGTTTGACCCCTCGTCAAACGTTTGGCATAGGGAAAATCCCATATAGATTAACGAGTCTAGATTTGCTGTGTGTCGTAAATAGAGACTGAATGTTAACTGGTGATCATCAACTGAGCTCAGAAGGTTCTGATGCCGAAAAATTGAGGAACACTTATCGATGGGTCATGGGTTTTTGGTTTTTAAAAATGGGCTTAATTTTCAGTACTCTAATGTTCAACGAAGGGATAGGGAGACGCTGATTCCTATAATAGAACGTGAATGTAAGCTTGGGTCTGTGATTTGTTCAGATGAGTGGCTAAGCTACTTATGCTTAAGTAGTACTTAAGTAATATTGACTATCAGCACAAAACAGTCAACCACCAACACAATCAAACTCCATTGTTATTATTATTATTATTATTATTATTAGCCAAGCTACAACCCTAGTTGGAAAAGCAAGATGCTATAAGCCCAAGCGCTCCAATAGGGAAAAATAGCCCAGTGAGGAAAGGAAATAAGGATATAAATAAATGATGAGAACAAATTAACGATAAATCATTCTAAAAATAGTAACAACGTCAAAACAGATATGTCTTATATAAACTATAAAAAGACTCATGGAGTATATTTAAAGGACCTTGAACACAATTATGTAAACTCAACATCAGGAGTACATACACAAGGCATTGAACATTCGTGGCTTGATTATAAAATTGCCATTCTCAAAAATAAAACAAAAAATTATACCAATTGACCATTTTCAGACTTACTCAGATCTACACTACTGGAATTTTTCTTATAAAGAATGATGGCGTCATCACTGTTTTTTTTTTTTTTTTTTTTTTTTTTTTTTTTTTTTCAAAGATATAAGAAAAATTTATAAACAGTAAATTGGCTATTTTTTTTTTGGGGGGGGGGACAAACAATTGCAATAAAAAAAAAATTGAGATAAAGAAATTATTTGAAATAAACGTGTTTTTTTCTTCTTTTTTTCATTTTAGATGTTACAAACTATTACGCTGCACTATATGGGCAGAAACAGATCGGTAGATATCATGCTATAGTAGCGCCTGTAAATATATATATATATATATATATATATATATATATATATATATATATATATATATATATATATATATATATATATGTATATATATATATATATATATTGTATGTATATATATATATATATATATATATATATATATATATTTATATTTATATTTATATATATATATATATATATATATATATATATATATATGTATATATATATATATATATATATATATATATATATATATATATATATATTTATACATATAGTATATACGCACATACACATACAGTATATATACTTTTGTATTTGAGTATATGTTTAAATGTATTTATGTACTAATTATATAAATGTATATATATATATATATATATATATATATATATATATATATATATATATTTATTTATTTGTATCCATGTATATATATGTATATATGTACATATATATATATATATATATATATATATATATATATATATATATATATATATATATATATATATATATATAGTATATATACACATACGCACATACACATACAGTATATATACTTTTGTATAAGTGTATATGTATAAATGTATATACATATATTAATATATATATATATATATATATATATATATATATATATATATATATATATATATATATATATATACTCTCAAAAATGAAAAACAGATAGAAAGTAAAAATATTAGAATAAAAAAGATTAACAGAACGACCAAATCATATTTAAAAAATGATTCTCTCTCTCTCTCTCTCTCTCTCTCTCTCTCTCTCTCTCTCTCTCTCTCTCTCTCTCTCTCTCTCTTTATCCCGCATTGGATTTCTTTCGCGATGATGATATCTGCATGTCGTCTTTGAGCCGTCACACGAAGAATTTACAAAAAATTCAGCATAAACACATTTAAAATACAATAATCAAATCTATGCAAAATGGTTTTGGTAGACTACTAGAAACGCCCGTCTCACAGTCTGTTGGACTGGAGTTGAAGCACCAACAAATCTCGATAGTTTATAGTATTTTCTGTAAGTCCTTGTGAGGTACACCGTTAGAAAAAAACCGTAATTTTTATCGGAAATTCTCCGTAAAAATATACTGTTTTCACTCGTATTTCAGTTAAATACAGCCGACCGTAATTTTACCTTACTTTGATATTATCTTTTACGGCTTGGCGAGCGTAACATCACTCCTTTACCTCAATATAACCGTTTTCAAAACGGTAAAAATCCTGGAATTAATGTTGCCACACTTTTACCGTTTTTTTTAATGCAAAATTTTAACTGTGTAGGAATGTTGGCTTTTAAGGGACCCTATAGTTCTAGATGTATGGATATCATCAGCTATTGCCTGGTCCTCCCTGGTCCTAACTTGATATAGAGGCTGCTTGGGCACTGATCATATGCATATATAGTCAGTCTCTAGGGCATTGTCCTGGCCATTGCCTGTGCTAATTAGGAGCAAGAAATATATAGTTTTGAAAAAGATGAAAATCGTAAGTTTTCAAGGAAATGTGTAATCTATCTTTGATACTCAAATCATGATAAACATCGAGTTCCCTAAACATTAATAGGTATAAAATGCTGGTGGGAATTAGCAGCACCCTAAGATGCAATTCTCATTAGCATTAATTAGAGGCCTTAATGATCGGGCTGCATTATCGAGCATTAGCGAACTGTAATATGCATAACGTCTATCTGGAGAATTGTGCGCAGGGGAAAACTGAGCAGCATATTTCTTATCTTGATAGCTATCGCTGCCATCTTCTCTTGTTTATAGACCTTTGGAGAGAGAGAGAGAGAGAGAGAGAGAGAGAGAGAGAGAGAGAGAGAGAGAGAGAGAGAGAGAGATTTCCATACTCA
>NC_090739.1:124099970-124114970 GCF_036898095.1 Palaemon carinicauda
CATTTTCAACCTTTTCTTGATATTTACTTTTTACCCCCGGTTTTATTAGCTCTTCAACCCCCACTAGCTCCCTTTTACATCCACCTACTCTATTCCCTAACTCTTTTGGTACAACTAATTTTCCTTCTACCAAAAAATTATCAAACATACCGTTAGCCATACCCCTAAACACGTGCACGTCTTTCAATCTTCCAAACATTCTTTTAGTTATCAAGACATAATTCATTAATGCCCTTTCTACCACTTTTCCATTTGTTACTCTTACCCATGTATACTTGTTTTTATCTTTCTTTTTGGAAAAGCTAGAACTTATCACCATCTCTTGCTCAACACACATATCTACCAGTCTCTCACCACTCTCATTCTCACCTGGTACGCCATACTTCCCAATGACACCTTCTACCTCTCCAGCGCCCACTCTAGCATTTAAGTCACCCATGACAACTACATAATTCCTTCTACCCAGTCCTAGTTAATTCATTCCAGAACTCATATATATAAATATAAATATATATATATATATATATATATATATATATATATATATATATATATATATATATATATATATATATATATATGTGTATGTGTGTGTGTGTGTGTGTGTGTATTTGTGTTTATATGCAGTGCGTATGTAAATTTGCGCATATTTATGAGTGCGTGTGCGCATAATAATAGACAGAGGTAGGGGATGCTATTGGGATAGTAACAGCTCCTCTCTCTCTCTCTCTCTCTCTCTCTCTCTCTCTCTCTCTCTCTCTCTCTCTCTCTCTCTCTCTCTCTCTCTCTCTCTTTACTTAATCATTCCTTTTAATACTAAACTCTCTATTTACGAATCTTTCATTGAAACTTTTTTTTTTAAAGTTCGATCAATCTTTTATTTTAAAAAAATAGATTTTAACTGATAAAATGAAAGCTAGAGAGAGAGAGAGAGAGAGAGAGAGAGAGAGAGAGAGAGAGAGAGAGAGAGAGAGAGAGAGCGAGAGAGAGAGGGGGGGGGGGTTGAAAAAGGGGGTCTTAAACGTTTAAAAGTCCCTTTCCACTCGTTGGAAGAGCTTTTATGACCCTATAAAAGTACAATATCTCCAGCTTCCAGTTCTTGGTAGACTTTACCGAGTGTCCATGATTTAAGAAAAATTAAAATTCAATTAACTTCTTTGCCTTCTCTTTGTTTTGGGTGTTTTGAATTATGGTCATATCCTTTTGGGAACTTATAAGAGAATTTTCATTTTTTTTATGCTATTATTTTTTTTATGCTATTATTTTTTTTTCTCTCTTGCAGTATTTATTTTTTGTAAAAACATTGAAAATTAAGGTGTATTCATGGTTTAGGATAGGAAATTATGAATATTTTTTTCGAATTATGGTCATATTCTTTTGGGAACCTATAAGAGAATTTTCATTTTCTTTTCTGTTTTTTTTGCAATATTTTTTTTTTCAGTATTTATATTTTTAAAAACATTAAAAATTGAGGTGCATTCATGTTTTAGGATAGGAAAATATTAATATTTTGGGCATAACTTCAAGTTGAATGGAAGTTTAGGATAGCAAGATGGGATGAACTAAGTCAGTTTAATGTGTAATAGATTTTTATTTGCTCAAAACTATATTTTTGCAAGTATTTGTTTTCTGTTTATAAGTTAATTCGAATTTAACAGTTCAATTTATCCTATATATCCAACATCTATCCAACAATGCAATTATTGACTCATTACATGGAAATAAAAGTCAGATGTTTTAGCGTAATATTTTTTTCTGCTTTAGTTAAATGTTAATGATCCAAATATTTCTAGAATAAACGTAATACTTTTTACATTCTAAATTAGAGTTACACTAAAGACATCGGTACAATGTACCTGGAATTAATTTTTTTTTTTTTAAACATTATAGGCCTATAGATATTGTATGGTACAATTTATGTTCTTAAGAAAAAAAAAATGTTAATCATCCATATGTTTTGTTCCAGGTCCAGACACTATCGTCATTCTAACGTATACGAGGCCGATGATCTCTGTAGTGCACGAAAGGGAATCGAGTATTGAAATTCCAGTAAAACCGAAAGTAAGTAAGATACTTATAAATTTTTTTAACAAAAACTAGAAATTCTTAGGTACCTCTTACTGGAAGATCTATACTCAATTTTTTTAATGAGGCGCAGTTTCACTGACTCGCAGCGGTTGTCTTCTAGCTCGGAAAAGTTTCCTGCTATCTGATTGGTTACAATTATCTCATCCAACCAATCAACGATTAGGAATTTTTCCGAGCTAAAAGAGCACCCCTGCGAGTCGGTGCAAATCTGCCTCGCTAAAAAGAATTGACTATAGGTAGTCTTCATCTTTGGCTACGAAATTTGACTTCCAAGGATTATATGGGTTTTTATTTCCATAATTTCCCCCCCCCCCCCCCCCACTTGTTTACCTTTTCCGTCTATTATTTTATTGGTTCTTCTTAATCTTGTTAATCATTAAATTCCTCGCTTTATTCAGAAGCATTAGGAATATACTGATGGTACTCTTGGAGTACTCAAAGTTGATAAATTATACCAGTATATTAAGTCCCTTGTAATCTATTATTCCTACAGGTAGAAATCTGCTTTTCATGTACAGTGTGGTGAAATTTCCAATGTGCTGGAAAGAAGTTGAGCTCCATTATCAAAAATTTTGAGATACTTATCTCTCTGTCTCTTAGAGTTTTTAGAATTCCCTTTGAAAACTAATCTTGCTTAACCCTGGAAAGAGCATATTGTGATTTTTTAATATAATATACTTCTTTTTAAAGTGAACATGGTAGGGGTTTAAAGAGTTTTACGTCTATTTTATCAAGAATCTGCAATTGCATACAATTAGGGTGAATGAGAAGGTATTTAAAAGTATTATCCAGCCATGGAATAATAAGCTAGGACTAAATTAATAGAGGGTTAGAGTTTTCTTGCTTGAGGGTACACTCGGGCACACCGTTCTATATAGTTTTTAGAATTTATATAGAAAATATTTATTTTAATGTTGTTATTGTTCTTAAAATATTTTAATTTTCCTTATTTTCTTTCCTGACTGGGCTATTTCCCTGTTAGGGCCCCCTGGGCTTATAATAGCATCCTGCTTTTCCAACTAGGGTTGTACCTCAGCATTTAATAATAATAATGATAATTATAATATTATGATTGTGGAAATCAATAAACACTTCGACATATCTGCACTATCTTCAGCTGCTATAGAATAGTTACTCGATAACTGTGTAATCTATTTTCAGAGGGAGTGAATATAGTGTAAGATTTTGTTATAGAGGATCCTTTAGCATTAGATAATCAAAGAAATACTATTACAAGATAGGGGAAATTAGCTATAATTTCAAATATCACTCGATTACTCACGGGGGATTTTACTTGACTATTAATTCTTATCTCACTTATCATCAATCCAAAGCTGTAAAAGAATAATGCATTACTTTAAAGAGCCTCAGAAATGATTAATGGAAAGGTTTGTTCTTCAACAAAACATTGCATTTTTTGGCATATGCTTTCAATTTTGTATCGGGTAGTTGATTATAGCTACAACCCTAGTTGGAAAAGCAGGATGCTATAAGCATAAGGGCCCCCAACAGGGAAAATAGCTCAGTGAGGAAAGGAAAAATAAAATACTTTAAGAATAGCAATAACATTAGAATAATTATTTCCTATATAAACTATAAAAACTTTAACAAATCAAGAGAAAGAGAAATTAGATAGGAAAGCGCGCCCAAGTGTACCCTCAAGCAAGAGAACTCTAACCCAAGACAGTGGAAGACCATGGTACAGAGGCTATGGCACTACCCAAGACTAGGGAACAACGGCTTGATTTTGGAGTGTCCTCCTAGAAGAGCTGCTTACTATAGCTCAAGAGTCTCTTCTACCCTTACCAAGAGGAGAGTGGCGACTGAACAATTACTGTGTTTGGTTGCTGCCAAGGTGAAAATTCAGACAGCCTCTTGTGCGCATGCATCTTTTTCTTTCTCTACAGATTGTCCCTTTCTGGGGTCGCAGTAATGGTTCTCCATCACATTCTAGATCAGAGACCAAAATGTTAAAAAGTGAAGAATATCATTATTATCTTTATTATAATTATTCATCATCTTCATCATCTCCTCCGACCCGTATTGATACAAAGGGCCTTGGTTAGATTTCGCCAGGCCTCTCTATCTTGAGCTTTTAAAGCAAGACTTCTCCATTCATCATCTCTTACTTCACGTTTCATAGTCCTCAGCCATGTAGGCCCGGGTCTTCCAACTCTTCTAGTACCTTGTGGAGCTCAATTGAAAGTTTGGTGAACTGATCTCTCCATTATTAGTAGTAGTAGTAGTAGTAGTAGTAGTAGTAGTAGTATCACAGATATTATTTTAGAGGAATGATAGTAACAGATAACAACTACAACTGCATTGTGAAATAAGTAAAGGTATAGATAGAGAAAACTATTATATTTTCGCATGCATGACTTTTATTTTATAGCGTCCTATTTCTCTTTAACCAAGAGGTGGTAGACAACAATGGACTGAACATTTGTAAGAATATTTATGAGTATTGCACTGTAAAAATGGCCAGATTCAGTGACAGGAAAAGAATGGGAAATATAACTGACAAGTCCAGTATATTTTTCCCACTATTTTTGCAGTAGTATTTCAATGTTCTTTTTAAGCTGTTGTAGATTTTATGCAGTTGAAAACATTGTGTGGTTTAGCTTTCAACTCTAAGCAATATATTTAACGTTAGGATAGTTTCTTCGAAAAGTTTTGAACCGGATTATTTCACAATCTGATCCACTTTTTTTGCAGTATAAGTTCAATCTTTATTTTTATTTTATTCTTGAAAAAAGCTGTTTTAGGTTTTATGCAGTTGGAAACATTGTGTGGTTTGGCTTTCAACTCAAAGCAATACATTTTATTATTATTATCATTATTATTATTATTATTATTGTTATTATTATTATTAATTGCTAAGCTACAACCCTAGTTGGAAAAGCAGAACGCTATAAGCCTAGGGGCCCCAACGGGGAAAATAGCCCAGCAAGGAAAGGAAACAAGGAAAAATAGAATATTTTAAGAATATTTTGACGTTAGGATAGTTTCTTCGAAAAGTTTTGACCCGGATTATTTCACAATCTGATATCTGATTTGCTTTTCATTGATAACACAAGAAAGATTCGTTTTAGGAAAACCAAATACAGCTCAGAATTTCAATGGGATTCATTTACTTATCAAGATGCAAATAATAGAAATTCTCCATAAATATATCTTGTTAGTCACATTGCATGTAAAGAGACAAATACCCAAATTTCTTCCATCTCGTAAAAATTGAAAAATTCTTTGAACAAATCTATTCTTACAATTGATATATTTTTTTGTAAGCATTGCGTGATTTTGAGTTGAAATTTTACAAATAAGCTTTACTCCTTAAATGATTATCCCTGAATGTTGTTCTCGTGAATATCCGTTTCTTAGCCAAGTGTTCTTCCTTTAGTTCATCAATCTTTTTTAAAAGAAAAAACAAAGAATTAAAGATACCCAAATCAAAGATTAAATCAATTCAGGAGCAATGAGACGTAACCGAATGAGGCTCGTTTTACGAAGAAAAATTAACCCTATTTCCTTCAATGTTAGTAAGTAAAGCATTTTGGCTGTATATAAAGTTAAATACACAAACCACCTATATATATATATATATATATATATATATATATATATATATATATATATATATATATATATATATATATATATATATATATATATATATATATATATATATATATATATATGCATATATATATATATGCATATATATATATATATATATATATATATATATATATATATATATATATATATATGCATATATATATATATATATATATATATATATATATATATATATATATATATATATATATATATATATATATATATATATATATATATATATATATACTATTTTCCACCATTAAGTACTCGGGTATAAATTTTGAGGAAAAACAACTCTCTCTCTCTCTCTCTCTCTCTCTCTCTCTCTCTCTCTCTCTCTCTCTCTCTCTCTCTCTCTCTCTCTCTCTCTCTCTCTGTGCGTACTTGTACGACTGCACGTACTCAATTGCCAGTCTACAAATTTTAGACAAAATCCTGTTCTATTATAATGCAAATGTTCCTCGCACCTCTCGTTAGAGAGAATTGTTAAAGTTGGTGGTAGTGAGATTTCAAATTACGTTTGGAATTCTTTCGTAAGAGTTTGCCATTTATAAAATGTTCTTAGTTTAATTTGCACGTTTTAGGCCTTGCTTTATACGTCATTTACAAAACGTTCTTAGTTTTATTTGCACGTTTTAGGCCTTGCTTTGTAGGCCATTTAGAAAACGTTCTCAGTTTAATTTGCACTTTTTAAGCCTTGCTTTGTAGGCCATTTACAAAACGTTCTTAGTTTAATTTGCACGTTTTAGGCCTTGCTTTGTAGGCCATTTACAAAACGTTCTCAGTTTTATTTGCACGTTTTAGGTCTTGCTTTGTAGGCCATTTACAAAACGTTCTTATTTTAATTTGCACGTTTTAGGCATTGCTTTGTAGGCCTCTTACAAAACGTTCTTAGTTGAATTTGCACGTTTTAGGCCTTGCTTTGTAGGCCACTTACAAAACGTTCTCAGATTAATTTCCACGTTTTAGGTCTTGCTTTGTAGGCCATTTACAAAACGTTCTTATTTTAGTTTGCACGTTTTAGGTCTTGCTTTGTAGGCCATTTACAAAACGTTCTTATTCTAATTTGCACGTTTTAAGCCTTGCTTTGTAGGCCACTTACAAAACGTTCTCAGTTTAATTTCCACGTTTTAGGTCTTGCTTTGTAGGCCATTTACAAAACGTTCTTAGTTTAATTTCCACGTTTTAGGCCTTGCTTTGTAGGCCACTTATAAAACGTTCTCAGTTTAATTTCCACGTAATAGGCCTTGCTTTATACGTCATTTACAAAACGTTCTCAGTTTAATTTCCATGTTTTAGGTCTTGCTTTGTAGGCCATTTACAAAACGTTCTTATTTTAATTTGCACGTTTTAGGCATTGCTTTGTAGGCCATTTACAAAACGTTCTCAGTTTAATTTGCACGTTTTAAGCCTTGCTTTGTAGGCCACTTATAAAATGTTCTCAGTTTAATTTGCACTTTTTAGGCCTTGCTTTGTAGGCCATTTACAAAACGTTCTTAGTTCAATTTGCACGTTTTAGGCCTTGCTTTGTAGGCCACTTACAAAACATTCTTAATTTAATTTGCACGTTTTAGGCCTTGCTTTGTAGGCCATTTACAAAACGTTCTTAGTTTAATTTGCACGTTTTAGGCCTTGCTTTGTAGGCCACTTACAAAACATTCTTAATTTAATTTGCACGTTTTAGGCCTTGCTTTGTAGGCCATTTACAAAACGTTCTTAGTTTAATTTGCACGTTTTAGGCCTTGCTTTGTAGGCCACTTACAAAACATTCTTAATTTAATTTGCACGTTTTAGGCCTTGCTTTGTAGGCCACTTACAAAACGTTCTTAGTTTAATTTGCACGTTTTAGGCCTTGCTTTGTAGGCCACTTACAAAACGTTCTTATTTTAATTTGCACGTTTTAGGCCTTGCTTTGTAGGCCATTTACAAAACGTTCTCAGTTTAATTTGCACGTTTTAAGCCTTGCTTTGTAGGCCACTTACAAAACGTTCTCAGTTTAATTTGCACGTTTTAGGCCTTGCTTTGTAGGCCACTTACAAAACGTTCTCAGTTTAATTTGCACGTTTTAAGCCTTGCTTTGTAGGCCACTTACAAAACGTTCTCAGTTTAATTTGCACGTTTTAGGCCTTGCTTTGTAGGCCACTTACAAAACGTTCTCAGTTTAATTTTCACGTTTTAAGCCTTGCTTTGTAGGCCACTTACAAAACGTTCTTAGTTCAATTTGCACGTTTTAAGCCTTGCTTTGTAGGCCACTTACAAAATGTTCTTAGTTTAATTTGCACGTTTTAGGCCTTGCTTTGTAGACCATTTACAAAACGTTCTTAGTTCAATTTGCACGTTTTAGGCCTTGCTTTATACGTCATTTACAAAACGTTCTTAGTTCAATTTGCACGTTTTAGGCCTTGCTTTGTAGGCCACTTACAAAATGTTCTTAGTTTAATTTGCACGTTTTAGGCCTTGCTTTGTAGGCCATTTACAAAACGTTCTTAGTTCAATTTGCACGTTTTAGGCCTTGCTTTATACGTCATTTACAAAACGTTCTTAGTTTAATTTGCACGTTTTAGGCCTTGCTTTGTAGGCCACTTACAAAACATTCTTAATTTAATTTGCATGTTTTAGGCCTTGCTTTGTAGGCCATTTACAAAACGTTCTTAGTTTAATTTGCACGTTTTAGGCCTTGCTTTCTACGTCATTTACAAAACGTTCTTAGTTCAATTTGCACGTTTTAGGCCTTGCTTTGTAGGCCACTTACAAAACGTTCTTAGTTTAATTTGCACGTTTTAGGCCTTGCTTTGTAGGCCATTTACAAAACGTTCTCAGTTTTATTTGCACGGTTTAGGCCTTGCTTTGTAGGCCATTTACAAAACGTTCTTAGTTCAATTTGCACGTTTTAGGCCTTGCTTTATACGTCCTTTACAAAACGTTCTTAGTTCAATTTGCACGTTTTAGGCCTTGCTTTATACGTCATTTACAAAACGTTCTTAGTTCAATTTGCACGTCTTAGGCCTTGCTTTATACGTCATTTACAAAATGTTCTCAGTTTAATTTGCACGTTTTAAGCCTTGCTTTTTAGGCCACTTACAAAACGTTCTTAGTTTAATTTGCACGTTTTAGGCCTTGCTTTATACGTCATTTACAAAACGTTCTTAGTTCAATTTGCACTTCTTAGGCCTTGCTTTATACGTCATTTACAAAATGTTCTCAGTTTAATTTGCACGTTTTAAGCCTTGCTTTGTAGGCCACTTACAAAACGTTCTCAGTTTAATTTGCATGTTTTAGGCCTTGCTTTGTAGGCCACTTACAAAACGTTCTTAGTTCAATTTGCACGTTTTAGGCCTTGCTTTGTAGGCCACTTACAAAATGTTCTTAGTTTAATTTGCACGTTTTAGGCCTTGCTTTGTAGGCCATTTACAAAACGTTCTCAGTTTTATTTGCACGGTTTAGGCCTTGCTTTGTAGGCCATTTACAAAACGTTCTTAGTTCAATTTGCACGTTTTAGGCCTTGCTTTATACGTCCTTTACAAAATGTTCTCAGTTTAATTTGCACGTTTTAAGCCTTGCTTTGTAGGCCACTTACAAAACGTTCTTAGTTTAATTTGCACGTTTTAGGCCTTGCTTTGTAGGCCACTTACAAAACGTTCTCAGTTTAATTTGCACGTTTTAAGCCTTGCTTTGTAGGCCACTTACAAAACGTTCTTAGTTCAATTTGCACGTTTTAGGCCTTGCTTTGTAGGCCACTTACAAAATGTTCTTAGTTTAATTTGCACGTTTTAGGCCTTGCTTTGTAGGCCATTTACAAAACGTTCTCAGTTTAATTTGCACGTTTTAAGCCTTGCTTTGTAGGCCACTTACAAAACGTTCTTAGTTTAATTTGCACGTTTTAAGTCTTGCTTTGTAGGCCATTTACAAAACGTTCTCAGTTTTATTTGCACGGTTTAGGCCTTGCTTTGTAGGCCATTTACAAAACGTTCTTAGTTCAATTTGCACGTTTTAGGCCTTGCTTTGTAGGCCACCTACAAAACGTTCTTAATTTAATTTGCACGTTTTAGGCCTTGCTTTGTAGGCCATTTACAAAACGTTCTCAGTTTAATTTGCACGTTTTAAGCCTTGCTTTGTAGGCCACTTACAAAACGTTCTCAGTTTAATTTGCACGTTTTAGGCCTTGCTTTGTAGGCCACTTACAAAACGTTCTTAATTTAATTTGCACGTTTTAGACCTTGCTTTGTAGGCCATTTACAAAACGTTCTTAGTTCAATTTGTACGTTTTAGGCCTTGCTTTATACATCATTTACAAAACGTTCTTAGTTTAATTTGCACGTTTTAAGTCTTGCTTTGTAGGCCATTTACAAAACGTTCTCAGTTTTATTTGCACGGTTTAGGCCTTGCTTTGTAGGCCATTTACAAAACGTTCTTAGTTCAATTTGCACGTTTTAGGCCTTGCTTTGTAGGCCACTTACAAAACGTTCTTAATTTAATTTGCACGTTTTAGGCCTTGCTTTGTAGGCCATTTACAAAACGTTCTCAGTTTAATTTGCACGTTTTAAGCCTTGCTTTGTAGGCCACTTACAAAACGTTCTCAGTTTAATTTGCACGTTTTAAGCCTTGCTTTGTAGGCCACTTACAAAACGTTCTTAATTTAATTTGCACGTTTTAGGCCTTGCTTTGTAGGCCATTTACAAAACGTTCTTAGTTCAATTTGTACGTTTTAGGCCTTGCTTTATACATCATTTACAAAACGTTCTTAGTTTAATTTGCACGTTTTAGGCCTTGCTTTGTAGGCCACTTACAAAATGTTCTTAGTTTAATTTGCACGTTTTAGGCCTTGCTTTGTAGGCCACTTACAAAACGTTCTTAGTTTAATTTGCACGTTTTAGGCCTTGCTTTGTAGGCCACTTACAAAACGTTCTCAGTTTAATTTGCACGTTTTAAGCCTTGCTTTTTAGGCCACTTACAAAACATTCTTAGTTTAATTTGCACGTTTTAAGTCTTGCTTTGTAGGCCATTTACAAAACGTTCTCAGTTTTATTTGCACGGTTTAGGCCTTGCTTTGTAGGCCATTTACAAAACGTTCTTAGTTCAATTTGCACGTTTTAGGCCTTGCTTTATACGTCCTTTACAAAACGTTCTTAGTTTAATTTGCACATTTTAGGCCTTGCTTTATACGTCATTTACAAAACGTTCTTAGTTCAATTTGCACGTCTTAGGCCTTGCTTTATACGTCATTTACAAAACGTTCTTAGTTCAATTTGCACGTTTTAGGCCTTGCTTTATACGTCCTTTACAAAACGTTCTTAGTTTAATTTGCACATTTTAGGCCTTGCTTTATACGTCATTTACAAAACGTTCTTAGTTCAATTTGCACGTTTTAGGCCTTGCTTTATACGTCATTTACAAAACGTTCTTAGTTCAATTTGCACGTTTTAGGCCTTGCTTTGTAGGCCACTTACAAAACGTTCTTAGTTCAATTTGCACGTCTTAGGCCTTGCTTTATACGTCATTTACAAAACGTTCTTAGTTCAATTTGCACTTCTTAGGCCTTGCTTTATACGTCATTTACAAAATGTTCTCAGTTTAATTTGCACGTTTTAAGCCTTGCTTTGTAGGCCACTTACAAAACGTTCTTAGTTTAATTTGCACGTTTTAGGCCTTGCTTTGTAGGCCACTTACAAAATGTTTTTAGTTTAATTTGCACGTTTTAGGCCTTGCTTTATACGTCATTTACAAAACGTTCTTAGTTCAATTTGCACGTCTTAGGCCTTGCTTTATACGTCATTTACAAAACGTTCTTAGTTTAATTTGCACGTTTTAGGCCTTGCTTTGTAGGCCACTTACAAAACGTTCTTAGTTTAATTTGCACGTTTTAGGCCTTGCTTTGTAGGCCACTTACAAAATGTTCTTAGTTTAATTTGCACGTTTTAGGCCTTGCTTTCTACGTCATTTACAAAACGTTCTTAGTTCAATTTGCACGTTTTAGGCCTTGCTTTGTAGGCCACTTACAAAACGTTCTTAGTTTAATTTGCACGTTTTAGGCCTTGCTTTGTAGGCCACTTACAAAACGTTCTTAGTTTAATTTGCACGTTTTAGGCCTTGCTTTGTAGGCCACTTACAAAACGTTCTTAGTTTAATTTGCACGTTTTAGGCCTTGCTTTGTAGGCCACTTACAAAACGTTCTTAGTTTAATTTGCACGTTTTAGGCCTTGCTTTGTAGGCCACTTACAAAACGTTCTTAGTTTAATTTGCACGTTTTAGGCCTTGCTTTGTAGGCCACTTACAAAACGTTCTTAGTTTAATTTGCACGTTTTAGGCCTTGCTTTGTAGGCCATTTACAAAACGTTCTCAGTTTTATTTGCACGGTTTAGGCCTTGCTTTGTAGGCCATTTACAAAACGTTCTTAGTTCAATTTGCACGTCTTAGGCCTTGCTTTATATGTCATTTACAAAACGTTCTTAGTTTAATTTGCACGTTTTAGGCCTTGCTTTATACGTCATTTACAAAACGTTCTTAGTTCAATTTGCACGTTTTAGGCCTTGCTTTATACGTCATTTACAAAACGTTCTTAGTTCAATTCACACGTCTTAGGCCTTGCTTTATACGTCATTTACAAAACGTTCTTAGTTTAATTTGCACGTTTTAGGCCTTGCTTTGTAGGCCACTTACAAAACGTTCTTAGTTTAATTTGCACGTTTCAGGCCTTGCTTTATACGTCATTTACAAAACGTTCTTAGTTTAATTTGCACGTTTTAGGCCTTGCTTTGTAGGCCACTTACAAAACGTTCCTAGTTTAATTTGCACGTTTTAGGCCTCGCTTTATACGTCATTTACAAAACGTTCTTAGTTTAATTTGCACGTTTTAGGCCTTGCTTTGTAGGCCACTTACAAAACGTTCCTAGTTTAATTTGCACGTTTTAGGCCTTGCTTTATACGTCATTTACAAAACGTTCTTAGTTCAATTTGCACGTTTTAGGCCTTGCTTTGTAGGCCACTTAAAAAACGTTCTTATTTTAATTTGCACGCTTTAGGCCTTGCTTTGTAGGCCATTTACAAAACGTTCTCAGTTTAATTTGCACGTTTTAAGCCTTGCTTTGTAGGCCTCTTACAAAACGTTCTTAGTTAAATTTGCCCGTTTTAGGCCTTGCTTTGTAGGCCATTTACAAAACGTTTTCAGTTTAATTTGCACGTTTTAAGCCTTGCTTTGTAGGCCACTTACAAAACGTTCTTAGTTTAATTTGCACGTTTTAGGCCTTGCTTTGTAGGCCACTTACAAAACGTTCTCAGTTTACTTTGCACGTTTTAAGCCTTGCTTTGTAGGCCACTTACAAAACGTTCTTAGTTTAATTTGCACGTTTTAGGCCTTGCTTTGTAGGCCATTTACAAAACGTTCTCAGTTTAATTTGCACGTTTTAAGCCTTGCTTTGTAGGCCATTTACAAAACGTTCTTAGTTCAATTTGCACGTTTTAGGCCTTGCTTTGTAGGCCATTTACAAAACGTTCTCAGTTTAATTTGCACGTTTTAAGCCTTGCTTTGTAAGCCACTTACAAAACGTTCTTAGTTTAATTTGCACGTTTTAGGCCTTGCTTTGTAGGCCATTTACAAAACGTTCTCAGTTTAATTTGCACGTTTTAAGCCTTGCTTTGTAGGCCACTTATAAAACGTTCTTAGTTTAATTTGCACGTTTTAGGCCTTGCTTTGTAGGCCACTTACAAAACGTTCTCAGTTTAATTTGCACTTTTTAGGCCTTGCTTTGTAGGCCATTTACAAAACGTTCTTAGTTTAATTTGCACGTTTTAGACCTTGCTTTATACGTCATTTACAAAACGTTCTTAGTTTAATTTGCACGTTTTAGGCCTTGCTTTGTAGGCTATTTACAAAACGTTCTCAGTTTAATTTGCACGTTTTAAGCCTTGCTTTGTAGGCCACTTACAAAACGTTCTTAGTTCAATTTGCACGTTTTAGGCCTTGCTTTGTAGGCCACTTACAAAATGTTTTTTAGTTTAATTTGCACGTTTTAGGCCTTGCTTTGTAGGCCATTTACAAAACGTTCTCAGTTTTATTTGCACGGTTTAGGCCTTGCTTTGTAGGCCATTTACAAAACGTTCTTAGTTCAATTTGCACGTCTTAGGCCTTGCTTTATACGTCATTTACAAAACGTTCTTAGTTTAATTTGCACGTTTTAGGCCTTGCTTTGTAGGCCACTTACAAAACGTTCTTAGTTTAATTTGCACGCTTTAGGCCTTGCTTAATACGTCATTTACAAAACGTTCTTAGTTTAATTTGCACGTTTTAGGCCTTGCTTTGTAGGCCACTTACAAAACGTTCTTATTTTAATTTGCACGTTTTAGGCCTTGCTTTATACGTCATTTACAAAACGTTCTTAGTTTAATTTGCACGTTTTAGGCCTTGCTTTATACGTCATTTACAAAACGTTCTTAGTTTTATTTGCACGTCTTAGGCCTTGCTTTATACGTCATTTACAAAACGTTCTTAGTTCAATTTGCACGTCTTAGGCCTTGCTTTATACGTCATTTACAAAACGTTCTTAGTTTAATTTGCACGTTTTAGGCCTTGCTTTATACGTCATTTACAAAACGTTCTTAGTTCAATTTGCACGTCTTAGGCCTTGCTATATACGTCATTTACAAAACGTTCTTAGTTTAATTTGCACGTTTTAGGCCTTTATTTGTAGGCCACTTACAAAACGTTCTTAGTTTAATTTGCACGTTTTAGGCCTTGCTTTGTAGGCCATTTACAAAACGTTCTTAGTTCAATTTGCACGTTTTAGGCCTTGCTTTATACGTAATTTACAAAACGTTCTTAGTTTAATTTGCACGTTTTAGGCCTTGCTTTGTAGGCCACTTACAAAACGTTCTTAGTTTAATTTGCACGCTTTAGGCCTTGCTTAATACGTCATTTACAAAACGTTCTTAGTTTAATTTGCACGTTTTAGGCCTTGCTTTGTAGGCCACTTACAAAACGTTCTTATTTTAATTTGCACGTTTTAGGCCTTGCTTTGTAGGCCATTTACAAAACGTTCTCAGTTTAATTTGCACGTTTTAAGTCTTGCTTTGTAGGCAATTTACAAAACGTTCTCAGTTTAATTTGCACGTTTTAAGCCTTGCTTTGTAGGCCACTTACAAAACGTTCTCAGTTTAATTTGCACGTTTTAAGCCTTGCTTTGTAGGCCACTTACAAAACGTTCTTAGTTTAATTTGCACGTTTTAGGCCTTGCTTTGTAGGCCACTTACAAAACGTTCTCAGTTTAATTTGCACGTTTTAAGCCTTGCTTTGTAGGC